>NC_084480.1:158343173-158662815 GCF_030035675.1 Rhineura floridana | reverse complement strand
TCGCTTGTGGAACACAATTTTCAAAGAGCGCCACAGATTCTCAATGGATCAGGACTTTGATATGGCCACTGTAGGACATTCACCTTTTTGTTCTTGGATCACTTGAATGTTGCTTTCGCCTTGTGCTGGGGATCATGGTCCTGCTGAAAAGTGAATTTCCTCCCAAGCTTCAGTTTTCTAGTGGACTGAAGCAGGTTCTCTTGCAGTATTTCCCTGCATTTTGCTCCATCCATTCTTCCTTCAGTTTTAACAAGATGCCAAGTCCCTGCTGATGAGAAGCATCCCCACAGCATGATGCTGCCACCACCATAATTCACTGTAGGGATGGTGTGTCTTGAGGCATGGGCAGTGTTAGGTTTGTGTCAAGCATAGCGCTTTGAGTTTGGCCAAAAAGCTCTATCTTGGTCTCATCTAACAACAAAACCTTTTCCCACATTGCAGCTGGAACATGCTTTCTGGCAAACTCCAGATGTGCTTTCAAATGGTACTTTTGGAGTAACGGCTTCTTTCTTGCCACCCTCCCATACAGGCCAGTGTCATGCAGAGATCTTGATATGGATGACTGGTTCACCATTATTCCACTCCCAGCCACTGAACTCTACAGCTCCTTCAAAGTGATTGTTGACCTCTCACAAGCCTTCTTCTTGTTCCAGTGCTGAATTTTAAAGGACAGCTTTTTCTCGGCAGTGCCTAGGTGGTGTGACGCAGCTTCCACTTCCTGATTATTGATCCAAGTGTGCTCACTGGGATATCCAAACACTTAGATATTATTTTGTGCACTTTTCCTAATCTATGCATTTGTATTACATCTCTCACTTCTGCAGAATGCTCTTTGGTCTTCATTTTCCTTCAGATCCACAGCCTGACCAATGATCCTTCAACAGTGGGGGTTTTATCGGGACAATGTGACAGCATCTTGAATGGTTCACAGGTGGAGACCAACGGTAAGGCAAATTTGTCCTTGATAGGACAATTTCTTTCATCTGTGTAAACTGGGAGTTTCCAATGCGCAGGGGTGGAATTCCTATGCAAGCAACATGTTTCAGTTTCATACGCTTCTTACAAACATTTCCCAGCATAAAACCAATGTCACCATACAATAATTGATTTTGAGTTTCAGTGTTTTAAAATAAAATATCATGCAGAATGAAATTACAATGTACCATTTGTAATTCAGTACAGTAGGGCCCTGCTTTTCGGCGTTCTGCTAATATGACGGAGCCAGCAGGGCGATCAGCTGTAGCGCAGGGAGCTCTAGCCGCTGTGCTCCAGCTCCCCACACTACAGTTGATTGCTGTCAGCTGTAGCGCGGTGGCTGGAGCTCCCCGTGCTACAGTTGATCGCGCACTATAGGTGATCAGCTGGAGCACGGGGAGCTCTCACGGTACAGCTGATCACTGTCAGCTGGAGCCCGGCGGCTGCAATACAGTAGGGTCCCACTTTCCGGCGGTTTTCACTTTTCGGCGGGGACCTGGAACGTAACCTGCCATATGAGTGGGGCCCTACTGTAATATAAGAGCACTGGTCAGGGGTCTGAGCACTTTCGCAAGGCACTGTAGCATATCATGGCAGCTATGTTATCTGGAAGACTGCATTCCTTCTTCAGCTGTCATGAGATAAAAATATTATATATACATTGCAGCAATTCTTCTTTGCTTTCAAAGGTGATTCTATCTCAAAATTCAGTACTTTGTCTCATGGCTACAGAGTTAACTAGCAATCTGATCCACATTACTCCGGAGAAAAGCAATACCTTGAGAATGCTGATCCATTGGACTTGGAGGAGGTCCCATTCCCGTGTGTCCACCAGCCCTCATTCCCATGCCCTTCATTTGGCTGTAACGAGGATCTTCAGACATTCCTTTCTCATGCATGGAATCCATTGGCTGCAACAATTATATAAAGCTGAGTATCTAAAATCTATTTAAACAAAAACTTCCAACAAAAGACCTAAGCTATGCTTACAAAGCACAACCTATTCAGCAAAGCCGTGAGTAATATGGCTGCTATTCAAGGTGTTGAAGATGAGTTAGGTTGCAATCCTACACCACTTTCCTAGGAGTAAGCCCCACTGAACTCAATGGGACTTACTTCTGAGTAGACATGCATAGGATTGTGCTGTTAATTTATTTATTATTTGATTTACATCCTGCCCTTCCTCCCAGCAGGAGCCCAGGGCGGCAGACAAAAGCACCAAAAACACTTTAAAACATCATGGAAACAGACCTTAAAATACATTAAAACAAGACATCTTTAAAAACATCTTTAAAAAAGGTTAAAAACACATTTTTTTAAAATAGTTTCTTCCCCCTATGTTGAAACATAAGACTGAGAAAACTTTCATTATGTGGGGGGGGGATCAAAAAGGAAGGGAAAATACAGCACTAATCCCTTATTTTTCATTTTCTACCCTAGGAAAGCACAGCGGTGCCATTAAAGATCCAGACAAACAAAGCAGTGTTATGGTTCATTACCTTATGCATCTGATGAATGTTGTCCTGAGAATAGCCTCCAGGCCCTTGTGGTGGTATAGGGTGCCCTGCTGATGGTGGCCCAGGACTGGGGCCCATCATGCTATGTGCAGAACCTGGAGATGGTCCAGGGCTGGGGCCCAGCATAGCACCAGGAGAAGGCCCAGGCCCAGGAGAAGGCCCAGGACGAGGAGTTCCTCCCATGGGAGGATCAGGAGTGGACATTTTCAACAAGGTTGTTCAAAGTATTATCCTAGTGTGAGAGAATTCATTATTAGCAACTAACAAACAACACTCCTCCCCGCCCCACAAAACCATTTGTGTTTCATTGTTAAGAGGAAAACTATATAACCAGTGGTTCATAGCCTGGCAACAGATGTGCTGTTCTGGAGACATCACCATCTCTGCTTAGGGAAGAGAGCAAAATTGAGAATAACTGGGTTCCCTTTGGATTACTGTGTATGACTGGGGCTTGCCTCTACACACACCCCAGATCAAGGCCTGCATGCCCACCTCCGTTCACAGGGAATCTTGCAACCAGGCAACTATGATGCAGATAAAAGGCTTTATTGACAGATTTACCGGTATGTTTCCAAAGCCTCTTTCCATTTCTCCCAGCACAGCATATTCAGAAGCCTCTGACCTCAAGCCCTTGTCATTAAGTTCATGGATAGCCCTTCCATGTTCTTTCACTGAAGGAAGCTGTGTTGACTACAGCACTACCAGGGTGGTGTAGACATCTCCCCTTCCCAAGTAACAATGTGTGGCCTCCAGCTATGCAGCTGCTACTCCTTACCCTCCGCATAGTCTTGGTCACCTTACTTTTGAGCCTGAACCAACCATCAGTGCTGACTGTACCTCTCACCCCCTTCCTCAGACTCGTCATCCAAGCTGACCCACAGTCCACCAGAGACATCATTTCCAAGAGCCCCAGGCTACAGGCAAGCCCTGCCCACACTATGCCTCAAGTCCTTTCTTCTATTTCCTGAAGCCTACACAACAGTATGCCACTACTAAAGTTATTAGCATGCTTTTGCTTCTTCTGTTTTCAGAAAAGATACAAGTAGATACCATTCAATTGTTACTATTATATCAGAATAAAGGATAATTCCAGTCCCCAGAATCCAGTTCCTTCTCTCATTGTTGGCCATGCAATACTAGAAAGCTGTACCAGTCTGCTCAGGGAAAGCTAACGTTTCTCGGCCCTTCTTTTTGTCATTAAATCTACAAGACAGATACCAGCATAGGGCTACTCTGGCTGTTGTGTCCCAAGTCCTCCAGCACTTCAGATGGAGATGGGGAGAGTCTGCAGAGACACAGACCAGTTGGGGTCTGTCTTAGGGATCCCACATTCTTCAATCGTGCCTGGAGCCCAGTCCAAAGAACAACACTTTGCAGTCTACCCTGACGAAGCCCCAGATCCTACTCCTGAGACCAGGACTCGGACTGTACATGCAAAGAACCTTAAGCAGGAATCCCTTCACCATATTGACTTGCCAGGGTCCGCACTCTCCTACAAAAATCCATCTAAGACCACAGAGGTTGAGGCTGGAGACCACCTAGCAATGCTATGGCTTTAAAAAGAGTTCTGACCCTTTACATTTTTATTAATTCTCAACAGCAAGACTTGGCTACTAAGTAGGCCTGCTTCATTATTATTAATCACCTTCGACCCAAGTTTTTCAACATGATGTATGATAAAAACAGCAACCCCCCCTTAAAACACACAAAAAGCAGATATTTTTAAAAACAAAACAAAAACAATACAAAGTAGACACCCTTGACAGAGACCCATTTATCCAGCTTTTCAGAACAAAAATGTCTTCAACTGTTTCCAGAAAGTAGGTGTCTGTTATACATGCTGTTCCATAGAACAGGGGCAGCTTGTTCCTACCCTCATTGGGTAGGTCTGGAGGTCTTACCAACTTCCTCCATTCACAGGAGATAGCTCCACATAATGACTGACAACTGTACCCTACTTTCATCCTATAGAACACTGGTGGGTCAGGACCAACTACCAAGTAGTGACCTGACCTAAGGTGGGTTGCAGCAGCAACATTATCACCATACAAATATATGATAAAATATTAAGAAATGGATCCCCAAATGCATGTTTAGGTTGAAAGTGGCTCCTGCATCTGAAAAGGTTGAAGACTACTGTGACAGCACAGATCTCCCTCTCACTAACTTCTACTACTACTGCAGGAGTAGCTTATGCAGCAGGGGTGGGGAACCTTCAGCCTGCGCACCAAACTTGGCCCACCAGGCTGTTCTGGGGAAGCCACATCCACCTGCCCTACACCAGACGTCATACATGATGTAAGGTGTGGGGCAGGTAAGGGCAGGGCTTCAAGGGAACAACTGGGTGCTTAAAGTGGGCTTCCAATTGTTCCCTTGCTACAGCACGATGTACCCATCAGCTGATGGCTGGTAGCAATGTGCCTTATTCAAGTATGGGGAAGCCATTTCCATTCAATGGAAGCTGCTTCTCCCACAATGCACAACTCCTTTCCATTTCCGACATCAGAGGTGGAAAGAAGTAAAGGAGACTTGCAAAGCATAGGGCTAGTAAAGGGCTAGCAATGTCCTTTGAGCTGTGGTTCCTAAGCCTGGGTACCCCGCGGAAGGGATTTTGACAGGTGGGCAAGCCAACTCACCTGACAATCATGTGACTGGCAGGTGGGTTGCCTCATCCATCTGTCAAAGTTTGCCAATTAAGCCCCGGAGTTTGGCTGAGCCCAGGAGCCAGAAAGGTTTCCCACCCTGTCATACAGCTTTGCTGGGGAAGTGAGAAAGAGGGTGGTATTACAATTTTTAAGTGGTTGATGAAGTGGGAACCCTATATAGCAGAACTGCAAATTACCTACTCACTTGGCTGGCTTTGGCATGAATTGCCTCCAGGTGACCAGATTTAGGATGTTTTGTAAAAGATAGCTGTTTTGTATCATCTGCCAGCTTAACAAAATAATTTTGCAGGTTTTAGTTCAAGATTTAAAACGATCACATGGAAAATGAACAGAAGTGGAGACTCAGTCCTTGGGCTTCCTTTTAATAAAGTTACTTTCTATGTCTCTCCCCCTCTCTCTCTCTGGCTGGAAATGAGCAGAATCACCCATTTGTGTTCAGGGAAATGGGTTGGATGGGCCAAGATTATTTATCCAGACACCTACCAAACTTCTACCTCCTTTTCTGAAATCTCTCTTGGATTCTACAGATGCCAGTGCTGCCAGTAAACTTATTCCTTATACCTTAGAGGAGCTATCCTTTTACCCCATGACCACTTTGGTGAAGGATTTGTATCAAAATATTTTTGTACACCCAAAATATACAAAGGCTGAGATCCAAACACCTAATGCAGTACTTGCACATGCCCAGTAGGATATGTTTTTACTACTCCTACTTCAACAGACCCCTACCAAATGCTTTTGGTGTCCATATTGGGAGTGGGGGAGTCCCCTGAGCACACCAAGCTAGTTGCATACTTCTCTGGATTCTAGTCAATGTTTGCTGGAACATCAATCCATGTATGTGAATGTTTTCAAAGAATTCTTTGACTGGTATTGCAAGCAGGGCCGGCACCAGATTGCAGCAGGTCCGTGGAGGCGCCACTGCCGGGGGCTTAAATAGGCCCGGCTGCGTCAGCGCATGCACGCCCACCATCACCAAAAATGGCAGTTGACACCCACATCACCTTCTTGGGTGATGGCAAGCATGCATATACAGCACGCGGAAGTGTTGCCTGGGAGGGTGGCTCCTGCGCCGCACCAGCACTGGGTTACGGGGCACACAGTCTGCGATCCAATACTAGTGTGGATCGCAGAGCAGGAACTACAGCTGCCCAGTCCCTGCAGCAGGGCCCCCTCTCAGCCACAGGGTCCCAACGTGGCCGCCCGCTGGCGCTGGGACTGGTTGCAAGACAGCTTTGCAGAAGCCATGCCAATTCTCCCTTCAATAAAGGATGGTCTTCTGTACATTTAACAATTCTAGCCTTAAGATTTCCCTGCAGTTTATCTAGACTGGCATTCTGACAGTTTCATGGATCATTAAAAAAATTATTATATCACAGTGAAATACATTAATTAAATTTGGCTTTGAAAAAGGGAGTTTAATGCATCTTGTATGCTACAGGCTAATCAGTTGATCCCAATTATTCCTATACTACAAAGGTGTCAAAAGTTTAAGCCTAGCTGAATTTCTCTCACAGTTGCTATGTTGGCACACTCTGGTATTTGCATGCTCTTTCTGTTCAAATGGCACACTGCTCAGGTACATGTGTATTTTACCATTCACATATTCATCGGCAAGCCATAACTGGCAGCAGGTTCTCTATGTGTTTACACAAAGTAAAACAAAAATGCATAATTATCATGCCTGTCAGCATGCCCAGTTTGACACCCATGTACACTATTGCAAGAAAAATTATATGAAGTAATCCTTAGTGATGTATGATACAAAGAGGAACGTAATAGTCTGCTGCAGAAACTTAGACTGAGATATTACTTTCCCTCCCATCTCTTCTGTCAATGCCCCCACTGAAGGAATCCTCTCCAGAGAATGACCTGGAGTTCCTCAAGGAGCAGCGCATGTTGAGTGACAGTGAAACAGATCTGGGGTGTTCAAGGGACATGGCAACCCAACCTCCCACTCAAGACACAGACAAGGAATCAGAGGCAAATGCCGAGTGGCCACTGAGTCCTAGAGTGCCTAAAGGCCCAGGCTCAGTTAGCTGCCAGATGCTGACATATCCACCTGAGGAATAAGAACTGGTCAAGGGAAAAGGAATACTTGACTCATAAGATACTTCTTATGAGTGGACCAAACTTCAAACAACCTGGATGGCCTGCAGCTCTGCAGACTTTGAAGACTCAGGTTTAAAAGCTTTCCGCTCCAGGTACAGGTGTTGGAACAATGTCTTTACAACAACTCTGTGGTTTTTAAATATAAATTAAAAAAAACATATTGCACATCATTTTCAGAATACAAATGTAGCAGGTTTCAGTTTTGCACCAGTACTGTCTACCTACCTGATAGCTGGACCCCCATGTGTCTGGACTCTGAACTGCCTAGAGCCCTAGACCTTGCGTCTTATGGTGCCCCTGAGTTTGGATATTGGACTGCCACTGGACTGTGATTCTGGTACTATCCCTTGTTAAGTCTCTGCTACTCTGCCTGTGCATCACCCTGATCTTCTCAGCCACTTTCTCTTGCAACAGGAAATTTCATTTATGTGAAATTCCACTTAACAATACAGACCTAAAGAAAACATTGCCTCTTTAAGATACATTTCAGGGTAAAACATAGTTAACATGTTTAGAATAAAAACAAATAGCTTTGATTTAAAATTGGTACTTCATTTTACAAAAAAAAGTCCAATGAGCCCAACCACCAAGAGGCTAGATTTCTCTGCTATCTAAAAATCATTAGCAACGTGAAGTTTTTGTTATTTTAATGAAGACTTTTTCTAATCCTAGCTACTGAGATGCTGACAAATAATGCAAAAGCTACCCAAAATAAGCCTCTTTAACGCCTCTTATTTGTATCTCTCATTTCTAAAACAGCTGAAATCTATATGATTTCACCTACCTGTGAACTTCAGGGTCTTTGTTAACTCATAGCACTGGTCTAGCGTGGCAATGAATGATCGCTCAGAGTTGCCAATATCTATCCCAATGCTGTGGAAAAAACAACAACTGTACTTATTATTCTATTTAGAGTCACTACAACCTAGCACTTCAAGGTGTAAAATGGTTGTCAGCTGGTTACCACAAATACAGCAAGCTAGTATATAAATATTATGTACAGACAAACCTTTCTAGGATCATGCCCAACACCAAGAATTGCTTCATTCCAAAATCACACATTTAAATATATTCAGGGAATCCCCTCCAAAAAACCCCTATACATACACTATGTGTGATATATTTGCAACTTCAGCTACTCTAATAAATTAAGACTTTCCAGCGAACATACTGAAGAACTAAGTTTATGTTCACATGAGCAAAGGTGTACAACTTTATGCACTTCTGTTAAGAGTGACTCTCATTTCTGATCTGTTCACGCATTCTCTTTGCTTGTTTTCTAAGTAAAATGAAGTCCATTTTTCCATGGTAGCGCAAAGCAGCCTGGGCAGGGATAAAACATCACCCTCTATCAAAGACATTGGTCTCAGTGGCACATCACAGTAAGCCACAAACCATGGCTTACCATAAATGACCATAATGCATGCTGCTAAATGGTTCCTGTTTCACTCCTCCCTTCATCATTCTGGGAGCATCAAATCACAAGCTCTGATTTACTGTGATGTCAGAGCCAGTAGGTATGGTTTGTTTCTCTCCACACAAACCACAATGTTACACCAAGATTAATTCTTGGCTTACTGACCTAGGTCTGGTTGGGGGAAACAAGCCACAAATCCTGGTTCACACATCATGGTAAGCCAAGGCTTGTGGTTTATTGCTCCTGGCTTGACAAAGGGAGAGGAAAGATGGAAGTGATTCAGCGGAGATGGTAAGCCATGGTTTATTGCTTAGGGACAAAGAGAACTATTACAATAGTTATTGTATAGGAAGAGGACAACGAAAAGGGTAGAACAAGAGCCCTATTCCAAAAGATGAGAGAAATGTAAACCAAGAGTAGGGATGTTGAATAATCCACAGGGAAACACACTGACTGACCGAGATGAAATAAAAGGAAGATGAAAGCAATACACTGAAGAACTCTATAAAGAGATGCCAGGATGACAGATTCATTCACGGAGGAACCATATGATAAAGAACCAGAAATTTTAGAATGCGAGGTGAAAGCTGCTCTTAAAATACTTGGAAGAAACAAATCACCAGGAATAGATGGCATACCAATAGAGTTGCTACAAGCTACTGAGATTGAATCAGTCCAAATTTTGAGTAAAATCTGTCAAGAAATATGGAAAACTGAACAATGGCCCACAGACTGGAAGCATTCAATATACATCCCAGTTGCAAAGAAAGGGGATCCCAGGAAATGCAGTAATTATCAAACTATTGCCTTAATATCCCATGCAAGTAAAGTAATGCTCAAGATTCTACAACAAAGGCTCTTACCATATATGGAGTGAGAAATGCCAGCCGTCCAAGCTGGATTTAGAAAGGGAAGAGGCACCAGAGATCATATTGCAAACATACATTAGATAATGGAACGGATCAAGAAATTTCAGAAGAAAATCACCCTGTGCTTTACAGATTACAGGAAAGCCTTTGACTGTGTAATCATGAAAAACTATGGAATGCTTTAAAAGAAATGGGGGTGCCACAGCATCTGAATGTCCTGATGTGCAACCTATACTCTGGACAAGAGGTACTGTAAAGACAGAATATGGAGAAACCGATTGGTTCTCCATTGGAAAGGGTGTGAGACAGGGGTGTATTTTATCACCCTATTTATTTAATCTATACACAGAACATATCATACGGAAAGTAAGATTGGACCAAGATGAAGGAGGTGTGAAAATTGGAGGGAGAAATATCAATAATTTAAGATATGCAGATGATACCATAATACTAGCAGAAACCAGTAATGATTTGAAATGAATGCTGATGAAAGTTAAAGAGGAAAGCACAAAAGCAGGACTACAGCTCAACGTTAAAAAGACTAAAGTAATGTCAACAGAAGATTTATGCAACTTTAAAATTGACAACAAGAACATTGAACTTGTCAAGGATTATCAATACCTTGGCACATTCATTAACCAAAATGGGGACAATAGTCAAGCAATTAGAAGGCTAGGAAGGGAGGGCAGCTGTGAGAGAACTAGAAAAGGTCCTCAAATGCAAAGATGTATCACTGAACACTAAAATCAGGATCATTCAGATCTCTATGTATGGGTGTGAAAGTTGGACGGTGAAAAAAGTGGATAAGAGAAAAATCAACTCATTTGAAATGTGGTGTTGGAGGAGAGCTTTGCGCATACCATGGACTGCAAGAAAAACAAATAATTGGGTGTTAGAACAAATTAAACCAGAACTATCATTAGAAGCTAAAATGATGAAACTGAGGTTATCATACTTTGAACACATAATGAGAAGACATGATTCACTAGAAAAGACAATAATTCTGGGAAAAACAAAAGAGAGTAGAAAAAGAGGAAGGCCAAGCAAGAGATGGATTGATTCCATAAAGGAAACAACAGACCTGAACTTACATGATCTGAACAGGGTGGTTCACAACAGATGCTGTTGGAGACCGCTGATTCATAGGGTCGCCATAAGTCTCAGTCGACTTGAAGGCACATAACAAAAAATGCCATGCACATAGAGCCACTTAGTTAAATACTTTTACACAAAAGGAACAATATAAAAAAAATCTGGATTTTGTGGAAAAGCCCTACAAATAAGTCACAATAATAATACATTGTATTATTGTTGCAAGCTTCTTAATGGACTGATAGTTCAGTACCAGCAAGTGGCAAAACTCCAGCACTGGCACATACTGGATGCTGGATGTCTCATCTTCAACCACTTGCCTGGCAATCAGGAATTTCACAAAGGCAAATGCATAGAATTCTCTCAAGGCAAATGGTTGGGCTGGTGAAGCACTTCGTATGCAACCAGTACAGGAACTGCACAAAAATTGTCTTGGCCAGCAAAGGAGAGCACTTTGTCCTTACTTTACCAACCCAATCAGCTTCTATGAAGTGCCTCTTAAGTCAGTTCTGGGGAAATGATGACGGCAGGTACTGCTGTTAGCTTAGGTGGTTTTTTCCCGTTGCACAATGCATAGGTAAATGTTAAAAAGGGGAGGGGGAACAACATAAAAAGATGCCTTTACCACACCATCATCTGGTAAGGAGAGAACAAAAAAAGGGAAGGGACTAAGGCAGTGGGGAAGGAGGGGGTCCATTTCAGGTGATGAAAAGTCTCAAGTTATATTCAACTTAGAGGTAAGGTGAATGCTCAGTCATTGCAAGGATTGTTCCTTGCTCAACAGATGGTTCTCCCCTTCTCCTCCATTGCACCCCTAAATCTGTTCTGGGGATTCTCCCAACCCTCTGGAGCAAATGTGGGGACAGTGCAGGTCACATACGGAGGGAGAAGGGAGGGGGAAGTCCTGTCATGCTAGCAGAAATCCTTGCACTCACACAATTATTTCATTCAATAGCAGTCTCAGTGACAAAGTATCAAGATAAATAGTTAAGCAGAGATGAATTAAGCACCTGTGTGAGAAACAAATACTGCACGTTTGTTTAACTGATAAGAGATAATACTTCCTTAAACCAGTTAATGGATCCAGGCAGGCAACAATATTGTGCACTACCTCTTCTCCCTCTCATGAATAAATCCCATCACCACTGACCTTTATCGCTGTTAAAGGTTACAATGTCACTGATGCTAACATGGAATAGCTTTTAACTAGGATTTCAAGCTGGTTAGTGCTCCTAGTTAAAAGCAAATTATAATGAATGATGATATTGACAATGAATCTTTACCTAAGCTTAAGGGTGGAGGGAATGTGGACACAATTCTGCAGGCTGTTGTTCCCTTAGTTAAGTTTCACAGAAAGAAAAACAGAAACAAGGGCAGGTTTGAAAAAGTATGCTAAGGGACTGCTTTATTTATTGATGTGGGGATCGGGGGGGGGGAACCCCTTTATAAAGACAAGATTTGTCCACAACCAGTTAAGAAAAAAACCCCATGAAATGTAGTTTAGAACATATAGTTTAGAAGAATACTTACAGTGATTTAAGGTTTTTTTTCCTGCTGCTGTGAGTTGCAGTTCAGTTCACTCTAGTATTTAGTTCTTTTATTCATTTAATTAATATTTTTATATATATTGTATAGGGCTGGAAAGCCAGTGTGGTGTAGTGGTTAAGGTGCTGGACTACGACCTGGGAGACCAGGGTTCGAATCCCCACATAGCCATGAAGCTCCCTGGGTGACCTTGGGCCAGTCACTGCCTCTCAGCCCCATGAAAACCCTCTTCATAGGGTCACCATAAGTCGGAATCGACTTGAAGGCAGTACATTTACATTTATTAGGGCTGAAAGGCATGATACAAATTACTTTACAAATAAATATTTGAATTCAGGATTCCATCAGCTACAAGTGAACATGCTGACAGGTTCTATACCTGCCTTATCACAACAGTAACAGAAGCAATTACTTATATGGGTTATATCTACTATTACTACATTTATGCATACTCTAGTGCAGAGGTGGGGAATATATTTTCTGGCAAAGGCTGCATTCCCTCTGGGGGAATCTGTCAGGGGTCACATGATGGCAGTGACCAGGACCACCCCCTATCCTCTTTTTGCCACCACACTTTTTCTCTATACTACCCCTCCCCTGCCCAGCATCTCTCTCTTCCTCTGGGCTCCCATCATCATCATGAAATTAAGTGGAGGGCCACAGATTTTCCATCCCTATTCAACTGGTATCACAATATTCTGATTAAAATTCCTGTTCAGTCAGCAACATCACTGGCTGGCCCTGACTAAGGCTGCAATCCTAACCATGTCTGCTCAGAAATAAGTCCAGTGATATGGATTTTTGGAACACTTCCAACTCCCATAAATTAAATGAGATTGAACATATATTAAAACTTTGAGATTGTCATCCTATATAAACATACTTTAGAATAAGTTCCCTTGAATTTAATGGCACTAACTTCTGAGCAGACATTTACACAACTACCCTGTAAAACCTGTTAATTTGTCTGATATTGTATCCATTATGTTACCAATTTTATGAAACAATGCATTTTTCAAATCTGATTTTTTCCACTGAAACATATAGCAGCAGAAAGGTTTATTCCCCCCCCAATATATATATATATATATATATATATATATATATATCCCTGAATCTCTTAGTTTAACTGATCTGAATAGTTTATTGTGAAAATAAAATGGAAACTGTGCAAACAATATATTGCAAGCCATGTTTAGCTCTTGGGACAGTGCAGAGAAACATGATCTGGAAAAAAAGAACAGTACCTGAATATCACTCTTCTATATGTGCCTAGATTTGCATCTGCATCATAGTGCATGTGACATTTATTTTATAGATCACACAATGGCCTACTTCGCACATAATGCTAAACCAGTTTTATATTACCTTGGGCTTGCTTACTGCCCCTCGCCTTTTCTTCTTCAGTGCAGCTGCAAGATTGGAAGCTTCCATTGGACAGCATTACATCTGAATTGCAAACTGTGGTTAATCTCAACTATGGTTAGTGAAAACAAGTCTCCTTCATAAACTATGGTTTGACATCGGCTTGCTTCCCCTAACCACAGTTAAGACTAACTGTAATTTGTCTGGATTTGGATGTCACAACAAGCTGTGGTTAGTCCAAAATGGAAGCGATAACTTCTGAACTCCTCTTCACAGTTGCACTGGAGAAGGAAGAAGCACACAAACCCAAGGCTTGTCCTTGTAAAGCTAAACTTATGATTTTAGTGTTATGTGAATACACATTCAGTATTGCTATGTATTGTTTCTTAGACCAAATAATATCATTCATGCAAATATTTCAGTTTCCCCAGAATTCTGCATAAAAGAGCAGGGAAAGATTTGCTGGGCAGATGACAAAGAAACAAGAAGATAACATGTTCTGGGGGAAAAGTGGAGGGCAACTGACATAAAAGTGAATCCCCTTGGCGAAGATAGCAAGAAGATGCTGAAGGAGCAAAGGAAACAGGGGTTGGGATGGCACAAGCAATACAATAAGTGCTGTTGGGTGATGAATGCAATTTCCCCAACAAAAGCAAGACAGGAAAAAAGAGCAGTGACAACAAGGAAGAGACTGAAAGGAAAAGGACATTGTCTGCGAGGAGAGCCAGGAGCTATGGCAAGAAGGCTCATGGTTCAGAAAGGCATCTGTGAAAGAAAGATGTGGAACACAATTCCTAAGAATAATAAAGTTCCCTGAGAACTGTCCCATGAGAGGAGGCTGGATGTAAAAGGGTGATCAGACTAGGCAAAAGGTGTGGCCCAGTGCATGGTGAGGGGACTACCACACTGCCATCACAAGGAGCACAGCACGAGCCTCTCTTTTGCTTCTTCCTATCTCAGCTATGCACCAGAGAAAATCCCATCCCTGATCTTCTAGGCACAACAAGAACTTTGGATGGGTAAAGATGGGAATTTTCCCTACATGCTGGATGCCCAAAAAGGATGAACGCAGGACCTGTCTGTCAGAACAGAAGGGTAAAATAAAGGACACAGCATATAAACAAACGGACTTCTCAGCAGTTTGCAGAGGGCTCTGGAATGAAGTACTATCATTCTGAGCAGCACTTCAATATCAAAGCAGCATGAGGGGGGGTCGTGCCGTTTCTGATGTTCTTGGAGCCCCACAAAGAGTTTCTACCACCTTGTCCTCAAATTATAAAAAAGTTGGCATGTCTAACTGAAGACTGAAGAAGAGAGAATGAGAACTGATGCTACTTCTGGCCTTTCCAGGATAAATCTGGCCTTGCACAAAGGATAAATCACATTCTTCCAGTGTCCAGGCCTTTGGGAAAATGCGAGCACAGAGAACCAACCAGGTGAATGCTTGTGCGGAAAGGAGGAGAGTAAATGAGGAGCGAGCAAGCAGTGAAGGGGGAAGAATAAAAGAACAGCAATATGCAAAACAGTGAAGAGAACTAGAACAGGACAGGACACAAAGAACTTCCACCCCCTGCTTGCTACAGGGGCCTGGAGATGGGTCTCTCATTGATTTACAAAGTGTATCTACTACTGCTCGCTAAAAAAAGATTCAGGGCAGTTTAAATTTTTTTAAAAACTAAAACAGTAAATATGTCTTGCCCAATACCCTCCAAACTTGGCCATGGGGGGGGGCGTGGGGAAGAATGAACAGTAATGTGGCAACTCCACAGGGAAAGAATGTAAGAGGTGATGGAATAACAATAATTAATTTTCTTACTTAGGCTGCAATCCAGTATATGCCTACTCAGAAGTAAGCTCCATTGGATTCAGTGGGACTTACTCCAGGTAAGTGTGTAATGGATTGCAGCCTTATTTATTAAATATATATCCTGCCCTTTTCCCAGAAGGAGCCCAGGATGGCAAATACATCAGAATACAAACAGAACAGACTGAACCTAGGGCATGAGCCAATAGCTGTGGAAAAAGTAAAGGCTACTGCTGTGACATTAACTATAGAAATAAGGTGTTGGGGGGGGGAACTGCTCTTCAGCAAGAAACTACATGAGATAATGACTAAGGGAAAACAATAGGGGCAGCTGCATGAAAGGCCACGTTGGATGGATGAATGCGGCAGTCCTCGGGAATAAGAAAGATAATGTAAAGGATGTACCTGAAGGCATGCCATAATGCATGGGGAGTGGGGAAAAAATCTAACATCAGTCTTGTAAGGTCTACTTTAAACAACAAAACTAGAATTCTCATTGTCCCGTGCCCCAAAATGCTTTTTAAGTTTTAAGAAACAACTGATAATAGGACTAAGCACTGTCCCTGGAGATGATGGCTTGGAGCAAATGGCACTGGACTGTAGAAGGGGAAGCACTGATGGAAGGTGAGGGAACTGGGTTGATGGGTGCAGAGGGGAAGGGGAAAGAGGGGCCTGTTGGCAGACAGGTGGTGGTGGTGGTGGATAATATTAGGAAAAAGCCTGTTCTAACTGGTTTTCAGTTGTGTACGTGTGGCTCTAATAATAAGTTTAACACAATGATATTTTTATTCTGATTTTTGCTGCTATACAGGATAAGTAGATCCACTACTGAAATGCTAAAATAAAGCATACATTTTGTTAATGGCACAAGATTGTTGTCAATGTATTCACTACACTATATCATTTATTCTAAATTAATTCAGAATTTATCCCCAAACATTTATTTGGGGAGTTAATATCTACACATTACAGCTCTGGCTAAATAAATAAGTTGCGCCAAGTCAAGAGTGGAGAAAATGTATGCTAAATATAAATAAATAATGAATGAATGAATGAATGAATTCTAAAGTGCTGGATGGCCGGAAAAACCCCACCCTCACACTGCAAGATCAATAAAAGGATTTTTTAAAAAAAGGCAGCCAGAAAGGATGCTGAGGTGGGGGAGGGGCCCCGTCGGGTGGGGGGGGCGAAGAGATGCTGGGGGAGGGGAGAAGAGAGGAGGAGGAGGAGGGGACACGGAGATACGCTTTTATCCTCTTACCCTCAAAACCGCCCCCGCAGGTGAGGCTCCAGCCGTGGGGCAAAATAACGTCGCCCCTTCTGACCAGCACGCGCTGCTAAGATTATCCCTCTTCCTCCTTCTCACGATGCTCTCCCCGTTCGCACGGGCGCACATTTCATTCCTTCCTTCATTCATCCACGCGCGTGCGTGATCAACCTCCCCCACCCCCTTACCGTGCCGGCCCCCGCCCGCCAGCCGTGCGGCCCAAGATCTCTAGAGTGGGGGGGGGGACAAAGGAGGAGCCGCCGCCGCGCGTGAGAAAGAGATGCTCTCACTCCCCCGCCTCTCTGCTGCGCGTCCTCGCAGGGAGGTAGCACTAGAGAGAACGCGCCAGCCTAACAGGCTCGACAGGTTTCATGCGCGCGCCTAACCAGGGGGGCCGGGCGTACGGGCGCGCTCGCTCTTGCCTGAACCTGCCTATCTTTGCCCCAATGGAAGAGATCTTCCCTACAGACCTCTCGTCTTTCTTCTCCCATAGACTTGCCGCCAATCAGAGAAAAGAGAGGATTTGGGCAAACTACTTTGGAGAATTATGCTTTCAGTCACCGACCAATAGCGAGCCGTCTCGTTTCTATTCCCGCCTTTCTTCTATTAGAGCCAATAGGCCTAAAACCCTGGCCATGAGCACTCAATAGCAGAGCTGTGCATACTCTTTTGGAAGGCGGAATTTGAGCGAGAAAACCCGCCCCTTCATCTTAGCTTCAGCCAATGAAGTCGTGGAAGGAGGCGGTTTCGCGCTCGTTTGCGTAGTGGCAAGGCAGGGAGACGCGCTTTTCCATAACAAGGACTCTTCCCCTTCCCCCAACGCGAATACAAGCCGGCGGTGGCGGACGATGCGCATGCGCAATACTAGCACCACTGCGGCTGAGGGGATTATTGGGGGAAGGGGATTTTGTAGGGCAGGCGGTGAATGATGGGAAGCAAAGATGCCAACGAAGGTCGCCGCTTCGTGTTTCTTTCTTCCTCATTCCAAGTATTGGTTCTGCCTTGGCTTGCTTTCAGACAGTAAGCACTTGTGAACTCTCGAAATTGCACCTGATAAGTATTGAGAAGCCTTCAGAACTGCTGCTGCTTCACATACTAAAGGAGTCTTTTTACATTGGTTTAGTAGTGGTTAGAGCGTTGAACTATGACCTGGAAGACCAAGGTTCAAATCCCCACACAGTTATTTATTTATTATTTATTTATTATTTATTTATTAATTATTTATTAAACTTATATACTGCCCGACTAGCAATAGCTCTCTGGGCGGTGAACATCAAAAAATACAATAAAATTACACAATCTCATAAAACAGAGTATATAAAAACTACAAACTGAAATTACAATTTAAAATTAAATTAACTTAAATTTGATTTATATCCTGCCCTTCCTCCCGACAGGAGCCCATGAAGCTGACTGGGTGCCCTTGGGCCAGTCACTGCCTCTGAGCCTCAGAGGAAGGCAATGGTGAACCCCCTCTGAATACCACTTACCATGAAAACCCTATTCATAGGGTCGCCATAAGTCAGAATCAACTTGAAGGCAGCCAATTCCATTTAATTTTCAGCATTCATATCTAACTAAAAAGACTCAGACCAACTTACAAAAATCAATTTCAGACTCACAATAGAAAAAGATGACAATGAAGGAAAAACTTCTATGTGCAGTAAAAATGGAAATGGACCGCCTTCAAGTCGATCCTGACTTATGGCGATAGGGTTTTTATTATAAGCGGTATTCAGATGGGGTTTACCATTGCCTTCCTCTGAGGTTGAGAGGCAGTGACTGGCCCAAGGTGAGCTTCGTTGCTGTGTGGGGATTCGAACCCTGGTCTCCCAGGTAGTAGTCCAACGCTCTAACCACTGCACCACACTGGCTCTCTGTGAAGTAAATAATAAATAACTCCTAGAAACTTGTAGACAGACGTTCCTCTGCATGTACATATTGGGAGAACTGAGATTGTGCCCACTGCTCCTGCCCCATATGTGAGCTTGACATAAGGTGTAAAGGAGTCCAAGTTTGTAAACTCTATCAGGGAACCATGGAATAGGAAGGGTCGCTGATCACACAGACGTAGATTAAGCATGCATGTGTAACTGCTCTAGTTTTTTCATACATTACACCAAACAATGGGGCCAGTGGGCACATTTGGAATTTTAAGAAAGTGTCATGAGTGCCAAGTCACAATGTGAGTGCTATGGGGTGTGGCATAATATGAAATGAATGTCACATCTAAAAGAGCAGAAAAGAGACAGGACCACAAAACAGTTGTAACTTGAAAGCACTTGGCCAGACCTTTTCTTTGGTTCATATACCGAGCTTAAGAGCTGCAATGCCAGCATTGCATGATGAGATCAGCCTTTCCATGACCCTTACTCTTGTTTGTGACATGCTATTTAAAACCCTCACATGCTCAGAAAAGGACACCAGAGCCCTTACGCAGTTTATATCTTTGAGGGCCACTATTCTGGTTCTTTGTCCCTTGATTCTCTTATGCTGTGGGAGGCCACTTAAAAGGCTGCAGAGTGAAAACCCAACTGCTGAAGCAGACTTCAGGATTGCAATGAGGCAAGTGCAGTGGTTGACCAGGTGAGAACACCCACCCATCAGCCTATTTGCCCCCGAGGGAACAGGCTTCCTCTGACCATTTTGAAACAGATACAGATATCATTTTGAAGTCAGTGGAACAATTCTTATTTACTCAAAATGCAGGAGTTTACATCAAACATATCACATAGGCAGGATAATAATCTTGAGGCTGATCTTGAAGGAAAATTGCAAACTTTTATGTTAGAAGACCCTTCCTCATTCCCCTTTTCACTTCATTATACCCCTCCCTTTTACATGCACACCTATGGAATCCAAAATCCTATATAAAATCAGGTTTTGGCATTAGTTAGTAAGCTATCCCAGCTCCAACACTTCTTTACATCTACGCAACACTCCTACAGAACTTCTTTAATACAGCACTGGACTCTAGACTAAGAAGCTAGGGAAGGATTCTATCACCTTATTGCAGAGATACTCAGAAATACCTAAAGGCACAAAATTCCCTTTCCTAATATCTGATGTTGGGTGCATCACATACTTGTGCTCACAAAGCTATAGGAACATCCTAGCCAGAGTCAGGATAGGTAAACTTTTGCAAACTGTCACTGTCTTATTGGGGTTACATAGCAAAGTGTTATGCTCCACAAGCTTTACTTTCACCTTATAGGATAGGTTCTCTTGTTTAAGGGTATGAATGTGTTAGTTTATATGTTGTACTAGTTTAAATGCTCCCGTGATATGTGTGTATGCTGCAATGAATGAATTAATTTGTGATTTAAAATCTTGATATTTTACAATAAATGGATGCTTCACTTGAGTGTCCAAGGATATTTTTGTGTGGTATTTCTTGGGTTTTAGAAATACCTAGATACACTCTCAGGGCAGTATGCAACTGCTTCAACTCAAAATATCCTACCTCTCAAGGAAATATGTTTAAGAGTCATGTATGGGGTAGACACACATAAGGATTCCTACATACATGTGAAACAGTGCAGACATGCCCCCATATCGGTCCCCATAAGAACATAAGAAGAGCATTGCTGATCAAGCCAACAACCCGTGTAGTCAAGCACCCTGTTCTCACAGTGGCCGGCCAGCCGGATGCCTATGGGAAGCCTGCAAAGAAGGACCTGAATGTAAAAGCATTCTCCTCACATGCTATTCCCAGCAATTGGTATTCAGAGGCTTACTACTAACCTGGTGCCCTCCAGACTACAGCTCCCATGATCCCTGACCATTAGCCAAGCTGGTACAGCTGATGGGAGTTGAGAGTCAAACAACATCTGGAAGGCACTTGGTTGCAAATGTGATTTACCTGTGTGGTGATTGCTGACTAGTAGGTGCCTCATAGACATTGCCCCCAATTTTTACTAACTGATTTTATACCCACGCAGTTGGCCAAAATGTTCTATTCACATTAATTAGGACTAGAATTTTGTGGATTTGAAAGAAAGAGCAGGGTATCACCAGCAAACAGAGATATATATTTTTGTTCCCCTAATCTTTCTGCCTTTAGTACTGTACAGTGGTTTAATGGCTTGAAAGCAGTATCAAACAGCATTGGTGAAAGGGGGCAACCCTGTCACACACCCCTCTCTAACAAACTCAATAGATACTATTAATTAAAACACATACCACCAGCTTTTTATCCATCACCAATATCCAGGCAATAAAATTGAGGCAGAAATGTAATTTATGCATAAAGGTTAGTGGCCAATTAAAAACTCCATAGTACATGGTCAAAGGACTTCTGTCATGAAATTAACACTGCCAAGGAGGAACAGTCACTGGCTGTGCTGTGACAATATAGCAAAGAGAGATTATGTGTCCCTTGTTGTTCTGGCATGAATCCCACCTGAGTGTGAAATCAATAATGCTGGGCAGGCATTTGTCCAAATAGGTAGCAATGGTGGTTGTCAAGATCTTAGTCTACACTAAGACATAACATTGAGTCTTTGCTTGGCTTACGGATGAGTGAAATATTAGTCCCATACATTTTTGGGAGCCTTTGTTCTTCAACCACCTTTGTATAATAATTTGTACCACTCAATGGTATAGCAGTCAGGGCCTGGTGCTTTCCTCATCCTCCTGTTTTTAACTATTTCCTATTTCAGACAAACTTATGGGATCCTTCAAGAATTCCTGCTTTGTCTCTGACAACTCTAGTATCTCATTTTTTTTGTAGAAATGTGTTTATTATTTCTTTGCTTGGACACAAAGTGTTAGTAGTATATAGCTCCAAATAAAATGCGGGAACATGTGTTTTATGACTTGCATCTCTTTGAATTTCTCTTTTTGCATCTTTAATTCCTCCTATATCGGTTGTTATTTATCTGCTTGAATCTGTATTCCAGCAACTTGTCCCCTTCCCCACCTCCATTTGCAATAATTTTGCTTAGCGTATGTAAGCAGAAAATGAAACTGTTTAGCATGAATTATACTCACTTCATATTGCAATTTGAAGAGGTCTACATAGTTACTGGAGGTTGAATTTATAGGTAGCAGTCAGTGCATTGTTGATATGAGCTTCTTTAGTCAGCAGCTGTTTGGCCCTTTATTTCTTTGCATGTGAGTTAGGGGCATACATCAGATGCAGACAAATCCAGAGATGAGGCGGGTGCCTCGGGTGCAGTTTGGACTTGCCTGAGGCAAAGCTGTATGATCTACATGAAGCTGCCTAAGTTGAAGCAGGGGTCCCTGAAGTACTTTATGGTGCCTTGGTGATTCATATTTTTAAAAAAGGCAGACAAGTGTCTACTACAAGAAACCTTATCTCTAAGCTTACTGTATAAAGAAAAGGCAGATTATGGTGGAAGAAGGGGAGAAGAGGGAGCAGCTTCACAGAATTGAAACTTGTGGCTGTAGCTGGACGAAAATACCGGCTTCAGGAGTTGGGGGAGAACTCCTTCAAAACTGACAGGTCTAGCCTGTGAATACAGGGAATGATTAAAACCAGAATGTGAATCCCTTATCATTCTTCCCCCCCCCCCAAATCAACTTTAAAAGGTACCTAGCACAAAAGCTCCTGGGCCAATTTGTGTTCTGTCAGGGGCAGAGGTTCTTTAAGGATTCAGACAAGGCAATGAGCCAGGTTTGTTCCTATCCTGTTGCTTTTATTCAGAGAGAGAGGAAAGAGAACAAGAAGAAGAAGAAGGAAAGGGAAAGACATGTACAGAAACTCACATCCTTTTTGTTGCCAGGAACTCTACTACAGTAAAGGAGGACTTCCCAGGGCCAGTCAACTGTGGCACGTGACACAATCCTTGCCTGCAGAGAGATTCCCTGTTCTCCCTTGGGTCTTTTATACCGTTTCCCCATCATAGGCTCCAGTACAGTAGGGCCCCGCTTCACGGCGATTCGCTTTACAGCGCTTTCCTAATGCGGCGGTTTTAAATTGTGACCCCGTCCCATATGTGCGGCGCTTGTTCCTTTATTGCGGCGATTTCCCCCATTTTGCAGTATGACGCAATTGATGGCGCCCGACGCTCTGAGCGTGTCGTCAGAGCTTGGAAATGTTCCTCTTACAGTTGGGCTGATGGGAGTTGAGGTTGAAGCAAGGAACATTTCCAAGCTCTGAGTCCGAGAAGAGCATCGGGTGCCATTTTACAGTGTACTGTATTGTCATTGCAGTCTGATTCAGCGTTTGTGCATTCAGCGTCTCTGTGTTCTGGCAATTTTCCAAACGTTCAAAGGTTAAGATTACAGTAATGTATGTACTGTATTATATTATATTATATTATACTGTACACTGTATAAATATATATAAAATATAATGATTTATAATACTTATAATTTATTTATAATATATAAATATAATAATATATATATTATATACAGTAATACTGTATATAATAATATATATATTATATACTAATACTGTATATAATATATAATATATATATAGTAATATACTGTATATATATACTGTAATGTACAGTGTATAATATATACTGTAATGTATGCAGTAAAAATATAAAAATATACTGTATACAGTACAGTACTGTACAAAATATATACGGTACTGCACAGTACAGTAATATTTTTGTGTTAATTACAATGGCATCTCAGTGTAGTGCTAGTGATAAAAAAAAAGGAGTCGTAAGCCTCTAACTTTAGCTGCCAAGTAAGAAATGATTAAACTAAGTGAGCAAGGCATGTCTATGGCTGAGGTAGGCCATCAGCTAGGTTTGGCTCGCCAAACAATTAACACAGTTGTGAACGCTAAGGAGAAAGTGTTGAAGGAAATTAAATTGCCACACCAGTGAACACTACAGTTATAAAAAAAGTGATAGCCTTATTGCTGATATGGAAAAACTTTTAGTGGTGTGGATTGAAGATCAAACCAGTCACAATGTGCCTTTAAGCTGAGCCATCATCCATCTCTTCAATGCTATGAAGGCTGAGAGAGGTGAGGAAGCTGCTGAGGATAAATTCGAAGCTAGCAGAGGCTGGTTTAATAGGTTTAAGGAAAGAAGCCATCTCCACAACATCAAAGTACAGGGTGAGCAGCTAGTGATGCAGAAGCTGCAGAAAGTTATCCACGTGAGCTTGCAAATATCATAGAAGATGGTGGATATACTAAGCAGCAGATTTTCAACGTGGACGAAACTGGGCTATATTGGAAGAAGATGCCGTTTAGGACTTTTATTGCTAAAGAGAAGTCAATGCCTGGCTTCAAAGCTGCAAAAGACAGGCTAACTCTCTTGTTAGGGGCTAACACAGCTGGTGATTGCAAGCTAAAACCTATGATGATTTATCACTCAGAAAATCCTAGGGCCCTAAAGAACTATGCAAAAGCTAGCTTCCCTGTTTATTATAAATCCAATTCAAAAGCTTGGATGACTGGCAGTCTTTTCTCAAATTGGTTCATGACTATTTTAAGCCTACAGGTGAGGCTTACTGCAAAGAAAAGAAAATTCCTTTTCAGATTTTACTTCTTACAGACAATGCCCCTGGCCATCCTAGAGCTCTAGGAGATATGTACAAGGTAAAGGTAAAGATGTCCCCGCGCTTATAGTGCGAGTCATTTCCGACTCTTAGGGTGACGTCTTGCGACGTTTACTAGGCAGACCGTATATATGGGGTGGTTTTGCCAGTTCCTTTCCCGGCCTTTCTTTACCCCCCCAGCGTATGTCAGGTACTCATTTTACCGACCACGGATGGATGGAAGGCTGAGTGGACCTCGACCCCTTTTACCGGAGATTCGACTTCCTCTTTCCTTTGGAATCGAACTCCGGACGTGAGCAGAGCTTCGGCTGCGTTACCGCCGCTTACCACTCTGCGCCACGGAGGGCGTTATGTACAAGGAGATAAATGTTATTTTTCTACCTGCAAATACAGCTTCATTGCTGCAGCCTATGGACCAAGGTGTAATTGCAGCATTTAAATCCTATTACCTAAGAAGAACTTTTGCTAAGGCTATAAATGCCTTAGAGAGCAATACAGTACCTGCACAAAGTGAAAATAAATTAAAAGCATTTTGGAAAGGCTTCACAATTTTGGATGGTATAAAAACTATTAGAGATGCATGGCAGGAAGTTAAAGAAACAACATTGAAAGGTGTTTGGAAGAAGCTAATTCCCACACTTGTGGATGATTGTGAAGGCTTTGAGAATCCAGTGGAGGAAGTCACTACAAATGTTGTGGAAATGGCAAAGGAATTAGAATTGGAAGTCAAGCCTGAGGATGTGGCAGAATTGCTTGTCTCTCATGACGAGACCCTAACAGATGAAGATCTTCTTCTGATTGAAGAGCAAAGAAGGATGTTTTGCGAAGAGGAGTCCCATCCTGATGATAGTCCTGCTGTGCCTAGAAAAATGACAACCAAGGAATTGGAAGAAGCTATCAACTGTATAGAAATGGGGATGGCAGCTTTTGAAAGGATTGATCCAAATTCCGAAAGAAGTTCTAAAGTGAATGCAAGCCTTCTAAATGATATTGCATGCTATAAAGAAATTCTAAGGGAAAGGAGACGGGAATTCATCAGGCAAAGTTCATTGCTTTCCTACTTTAAGAAAGTACCATCGCAACCTTCGACAGCAACAGCTACAGCTAGCCTTGAACAATCTTCAACTTCAACATCAACAGCAAGAGCTTCATCCAAGTCTCCACCATCAAAATAAATAAGATTCGATGATGAGTCAGATGATGGAGACTTGGATGACTTGGACTCAGATGATGAAAATGTGCCACGCAACAGAGAGCCAGCCGGCCTCACAGCCCTAAAGGATGTAGCAAGTGCTTCTTTTTACCCAGCCTTTCAGTAAATGTTTTGGGAGAACTTTGCACTTGGGCTTCTAAGCTGAGGCAGACTGAAGGAGGAACTGCAGCTCCTCCCAGCCAGTTCTGACCCTTAGAAATCACCTGTTTATGTGTGGTATCATCAGTCTAGCCATCTCTCTCCTGCCTGTGCTGCCCATTTTTCTGACTTTCCATTGTGTTAATGCCCAATCTCAACACCCTAAAGGATGAAAGGGCAGACTACGCCAAGCACTTCTCTGCCCAGAGGCTGATCACCTTTGCGTGCGCAGGAATAACACCTGCATCAGCTCCAACCCACTCCTCAGCGCCGTGCCAGGAGACCCAGCAAAGATAGAAGCACTGCAGCCAAGGTAAGCAATGTGTGTTTACCGAGTGTGAGTGAGTGAGTGCGGGTGGGTGGGAGGGCGAGCAGGACAAGTGAAGGAGGCGGTGGAAGGCAAGCGAGTGCTTAAGTTAACAGGCTGTGAACAGGCAAGCGAGGGAGGTGGCGGAGGGCAAGCAAGCGAGCGAACAGGCAGGGGGGAGGGTGAGTGGGCAGGTGGACAAGCGATGGAGGTGGCGGAGGGCAAGCGAGTGCTTAAGCAAACAGGCAGCGAACAGACAAGCGAAGGAGGTGGCGGAGAAAAGCAGAACATCAATCAGCTGTTGCGGGGGGGAGCTCCTCTCATTACAGCTGATCAATGTTCCGTTTACGGCAATTTTTGTTTACAGCGGGGGTCTGGTCCCTAACCTGCCATATAAGTGGGGCCCTACTGTAACGCTGACTCATGTTTATGTAACTAAATAATTATCAGCCACAGCTGTGGTTTGGCTATACTCTAATCAGACTACTTAGTGGATGTATGTTTTTAAGGTCATATGGACAGTTGGCAACTGGACAGTTGGCCATCCTAATACTTTTTCAGGCAAAAATTTCTGCTGAACCTCATAAAAGGCAGATATTGGGAGAAGGACAGGGGGAGCGCAGCCCTGTTATTCTTACTTGATCTCTCAGCGGCTTTTGATACCATTAACCATGGTATCCTTCTGGGCCGACTTGGTGAGATGGGTATTGGAGGCACTGTTTTACAGTGGTTCCAATCCTATCACCAGGGTTGCTCTCAGAGAATAGCACTGGGTGACTGTCTTTCGGCCCCCTGGCAACTGTGCTGTGGGGAGCCGCAGGGTACCATCTTGTCCCCCATGCTGTTTAACATTTATATGAAGCCCTTGAGAGCAGTCATCAGGAGATTTGGGGAGAGGTGTCAGCAGTATGCTGACGATACCCAGCTCCATTTCTCCATAACAACTGAATCGGGAGAGGCCGTGCAAGTCCTGGACCGCTGCCTGGACTTGGTGGTGGGCTGGATGAGGGCCAATAAACTGAGTCTGAATCCTAGCAAGATGGAGGCGCTGTGGGTTGGTGGTTCCCAAGTTCAGATAATTGGTCAGTTGCCTGCTTTGGCTGGGGTTGTACTCCCTCTGAAAGAGCAGGTCCGTAGCCTGGGGGTGCTTCTGGATCCATCTTTGTCACTAGAGGCCCAGGTGACCTCAGTGGCTAGGAGTGTCTTTTACCAGCTTCAGCTGGTGAGACAGCTGCAGCCGTTTCTAGACCAGAATAGCCTGACCACTGTTGTCCACGCACTGGTAACCTCCAGGCTGGATTACTGTAATACGCTCTATGTGCGGCTGCCCTTGAGGTTTGTCTGGAAGCTGCAGCTGGTGCAAAATGCGGTGGCGAGACTGCTCACTGGGGCAGGGTATCGCCAACATGTCACCCCGCTGCTGAAAGAATTGCACTGGCTGCCCATTTGCTACCGGGCCAAGTTCAAGGTTCTAGTTTTGGTGTACAAAGCCCTATACAGCTCGGGACCAGGATACCTGAAAGACCATCTTACTCCTTATATTCCCAGTCGATCACTGCGCTCTGCAGGTGAGGGCCACCTGCAGATACCATCTTATCAGGAGGTTCGTTCTGCACAACATAGGAAACAGACCTTTAGTGTGGCAGCACCTACCCTGTGGAATTTCCTCCCTTTGAATATTAGGCAGGCGCCATCTCTGCTATCTTTTTGGCACCTTTTGAAGACTTTCCTCTTTCAACAAGCCTTTTAGGTTGAGACCTATCCCAGTCAGCGTCTGTTAGAATTGCTTAATATGTTTTTAATAATGTTTTTAACCCTTTTTAAAGTTTTTTTTAAATGTTTTTAAAGCTGTTTTTTCTAATGTATTTTAAGATCTGTTTTTATGATGTTTTAAAGTGTTTTTAGCTCTTTGTTTGCCTCCCTGGGGTCCTGCTGGAAGGAAAGTCGGGATACAAATTAAATAATAACAAATAAATAAATAAATAAATAAATAAGATCATATAAAGCTTATGCAAAGCCTCTCTAAGCAACAGCAGCCGCTTCTCAGCCATTATCTCCTGCGAATGTTGAAGCTGACTATTCTCCCAAATCAGTTTCTAAATATTCAAACATCCTAATCTGAACCTTGTAGACTCAGCTTTGAATAAACACACAGGCCCCTGTTGTCTCAGTCCAGGCTGCCTTCACTGAACTGCCTTCACTCAGATAATTGATTTCCCACTAGAAAGAGGACAATCTTGTTGGTCCTGAGACTCAACAATTAGAACAGGGATGGGGAAACTTTTTGGCTCCCTGCAGGTCAACTTTGATAGGTGGCTGTGGCAACTCACCTGTCAATCACATGATGTCATTAGGCGCCACATGATTAACAGTTAGGTTGTACCCAGCCACCTGTCAAAATCCCAATAAGAAACCAGTGGATTGTGGGTTGTTTCATGTGTATATGGATTCAAAGAACAGGGGTGGGAACACACTGAAGTCAGAGAAAATGGTAATGTGAGCCCTCCAGGTGATTGTCCAGCATTGGAAGCAGTTAGATAATCTTTCTTTGAACTCCTAACTGAGCAGAGCAGAGCGCGTTGTGTCAGCTGGCCCAGCGGATATATAAGCGAGCTAGTTCTTAGAGAGAGAGCGAACAGGGAGAACTAACAGGAGTTTGGCAGAGGAGTTTGGTGGGAGAGGTCAAAGGGGAAGTCCGTATTTTTTTTTCTTGAATGGTGCACCACATACTAGTGGGACTCTCCTGTTCACCCTGAAGGAGGACAGAACAAAACACAGGTCATTCCAATGCAAGTAGAAAGAAACAAACAAAAGGCACTAGAGACTATGGATGGGAAGGACACTTCAGTGGTGGTGACCTACAAGGTGTGTGCAGTTTCTGTTTTCTTGCCTGAGAATATGGTGTACACATGCAACAAGTGGTGGTGTTGGAAGAAAGCATGAGAGGCCTGGAACGGCAGGTGGCCACACTGTAGAGTATAAGAGAAGATGAAGAGTTCTTAGATAGAATGCTGGAACAACAATAGCAAATACAGGAGGTAGAACAATAACATGTTGAAGCAGAAGAAGAGACTGTTGTGGAGAGCACTTCGTTGTTACTCCGTGGAAAAGAATGGCAGGAGCAGAAGAGCTAGAAGACACCCTTCACTATGGAACCGCTTTCAGGCACTTGAGGATGAGACTAGAGGACTGCCTGCAGGGAAGATTTACCAGAGACCCCATTGGACGGCAAGCAAGAGGCTGAAGCTCAGTCAAGCAGAGGCAATGAAACTACGTCCCACAACAACAAGAAGAGAAGAGCAGTGAAAGTGGGAGACTCCCTACTGCATGGGATTGAAACCCAAGGATGCCGAGAAGATCCATGGACTCATCAGGTATGTTGTCTCCCTGGAGAATGGATTAAGAGATGTGACGAAAGGATTGTCATCATTCATAAAGCCCACTGACAGATATCCCTTTCTTATCCATGTGAGGATGAAACTGCCAAGCAGAGCCTTGAAGAAATCATGTCAGATCTTTGCAGCTTTGGGAAGGACACTCAAAGACTTTGGGGCCCAGATAGTTTTCTCATCCATCCTTCCAGTACTTAGAAAATGAGTAGAAATGGAAATAAAAATACTCCAGGTGAATGACTGGCTACGAAGGTGGTGCCAATACGAGAGATTTGGATTCTGGGACCGCAGACTACTTTTCTTAGAAGATGGACTGCTTGCAATGGGTTGCACCTCACAAGAACTGGGAAGAATGTGTTTGGCCACAGCATGGAGACCTTCATTAGGAGAGCTTTAAATTTAATCCTAAGGGGAAGGGAGACTTAAACTTGGCGGTAACGACTAACAAAAGCTTGTGCACAGTAAGAGAATAGCTCTGCTGGGTCCCAGTAATAGTCTTCATAAAAATGTAGGAAGGAAGCCAGGCCGTAAATTACATGGTCTTGGATGTCTGTATACTAACGCCCAGAGTACGAGAAACAAAGAGGATGAACTTGAATTCTTAATACAGGAGAGTAAATACGAGATTTGATAGTATAACTGAAACTTGGTGGGATGACTCCTATGACTGGAATACAGCAACTGAAGGATATAGAAGTGATAGAAGAGATATAGAAGAGATAGAAAGAGAGACTATATGTTAAAAATATATATATATCTGCACGGAAATATAGGAGGATGAGCTTGGTAGCTCCACCAAGAGTACCTGAATTAAAATAAATGGAGCAAGGAATACAATCAATCAATTTTATTGTGCGGTCAATGACCCGTTATACATAACATTACATAGAGGCATTTAAAAGAACAGACAAATAAAATTTCAATAAAAAGTTTACAAATAAAAGCTATCATTGCAGAGGGTTAGTGATAATTTTGCCACGTATGGATTGGGCCAAATGGAGAAATTTGGCAACCCCAAACGAAATGGATTTGTTCTTACCACTTAGTAGGAAATGCAATTGGTCTGTAGATGTGCAGTGAGGAGGAAGATATTTAAGTAAGGGATTTAAGAGCTTGTCTCGTGGGATGGTATAGAAGGGGCAGATAAAAAGGGTATGTGTAAGGGTTTCGATTTCGTTACAGGGACAGGAGCAAATACGTTGGTCTTGTGGAATGCCCCGATAGCGGCCTTCTAGAAGGGCTGATGTTAGGCAGTTAAAACCTGGCCCTAGTGAAAGCTATTCTATAGCAAGGGCGGTCTAAGAACTCTAAGTATGGGGCAGGGAAAGGGGTAAAGAATCTCAAGCCAGAGTATAATGGGGAACAGGTTTTAGCAGCGTTAGCTATGTCCCGCTGGAGGTCTATATCTCTTAATCTTCTATGTATGGTAGCTTTAATTATGTTTGGGTCTAAGGTAGTTAGTGATTCCCATGACATACCGAGGGAGGAAAATTTATGCAGGATCGATTTGGCCCAAGAGGAATTAAAGAGATCTAGTTGGATAGCAAAGGAATGTCCCTGTGTATAGGTGGAGGAGGCCATTTTGGCCCAGAAACACAGTGTACGTGACCAAGCAAGGGATTCTAAGGAGGGCGTTCCTGTTTCAAGTCTCAGTACAGCGTTGGGGACACAGCGAGGTACACCTAGGATGGCACAAAGGAAATTAGTTTGAATCACTTCTATTTTGGGACATATATTAGGGGTCCAGATTGGGCTACCATACAAAAGTTGGGAAGTAATCTTGGCGGCAAATACTTTAATGGTTGCAGGGACGTATTGAGCGCCTTTATGAAAGTGATATCTTAGTAGCGCTTTAGCTGTAGTCCTAGCCACAGTGACAGAGGCTCGAATATGAGGGGTCCATGATAGTGAGGAATTAAACGTGATCCCCAAGTATTTGTAATCTCGAACCTGAGTGATCCTCTGACCATTAATTCTCCATTCTGGCGTTGCTAAACGTGGGGAAAAAAATCATAATCTTTGTTTTAGAAAAATTGATAGACAGATGATTAGTAGTACAATAGGCCATGTATGCACGTAAAAGCCTTCTGAGGCCTATTTTAGATAGAGATAATAAGGCCGTGTCATCAGCGTATAATAGTAAGGGGCAGGCTTGATTGGCTATTTTGGGAGAATGGAAGTTGACTGATTGACAATAGGAGCTGAGATCGTTTAAAAAAAGATTAAAAAGTGTGGGGGCCAGTATGCATCCTTGTCTGACTCCCCTGTTAACCAAAATGGGATTAGTCATTGAGCCGTCGGTACTACATCGAACCCGAAAGGTGGAGGACTGGTGAAGTTGGTAGATGAGAAATAAAAGTCTTTTTTCGATGGAGGTTTGCGAAAGTTTTTTCCAAAGTCTGTCTCTAGGGATTGAATCAAAGGCCTTTTGAAGGTCAATAAAGGCCACATATAGACCTCTGCCTAGGGGGCTGTTATATTTTTCAGCTAGATGTCTCAAAAGTATGCAGTGGTCTAGGGTAGATCTATTTTTCCTAAAACCTGACTGTTCGGGGCCAAGAACGGATTTCTCCTCAATCCATGAAGTCAGTCTATCATTAAGGTATGAGGCATACAATTTCCCTACTATAGATAGTAGGCTGATGGGTCTATAGTTGTTAGGATTATCCTTGGACCCTTTTTTATATATAGGGATCATGATTGCTTCAAGCCATGAAGATGGAATAAGGCCGGAGGAGTTTATCCATGTAAAAAGATTGGAAAGAATTGGAGCCCACCATGAGGAATGTGTCTTCAATAAGTCGGGGGGAATAGAGTCCGGACCTGGAGCTTTACCAGATTTCAAGCCATTAATGAGAAGGATAATCTCATCCTGAGTAACAGGCCTCCAAGGGGGAAGTTCTGAGATATTTGGACAGTTTAGCTTAAAGGAATGAGTTCCAGTGATATCCTTGAATATAGCTGAAAAATGGTTTTCCCATACCTGGGAAGGGATGTGACAAGCAACTGAATTGTGGGAAGCAAGAGAGTCCGAAACCATGGCCCAAAATAGCTTAGAGTTGTTTAATTTGGCAGCATTTATTAGTGACTTCCACCCTGCACGAATAAATTGTTTCTTTTTAAGGCGTAACATAGATTTATACTTGCGCTTGGTGACGTAGTATTCTGGCGGAAGATGGTTTAAATTATTCATTCTATATTGGGAGTAGATCCTTCTTAGATTTTTCTTAGCTTCAACGCATTCGCTGTCAAACCAACGACTCTCGTTAGATGAGCCGTATAGTCTGGGGGGAACGGGGTTGCATTTTAAGAAAGGAACTAATGCTAGAGTCAGGTCAGAATAGGCAGCAAGTTTGAATTGAGAGTCTGTGGACTTTATTATCCTTTCCTTGATCTCCAGAGCCGGAGGGGATATCAAAAATACCATTAATCTATCTGAAATGGCCTGGGACCACTTAACTGTTCTATGTCTGAGTTGGATAGAACTATTATTATGAGATAAAGAAGTGGATTAAAGATGGGCTGTCTTGGTGGTTGAAATTGACAGCAATAGAGGGAGATGGTCGCTATCTAGCCTAGATCCTACTGAGAAATGGGTAATATCTTTAAGTAATATAGGGGAGACTAGAGCATAATCGACCAAACTACTACCCCGACCCGAAATAAAGGTAAATTCCGCTCGTCCGTCGTATTGGCTATGGCCATTCAAAATTGAAAGATTGAAGCAGCCCGCCATAAGAATTAAGCGGGTACCTCCAAAATTTACCTTTTGGTCTTTGGAAGACCATTCATAGGAAGACCATATTTCGTTAAGGTCTATGGCGTCCCATAGGTTAGAGGAAAACATGGTGGATTTATTTGGACCTATCCTGGCGTTGAGATCACCCATTAAAATTAAGGGAATGTGGGGAAAACGCGATTCAATGTCCAGGATATAAGTCTCTAAGGTCTCCCAGGCTTCAGAGATGTCTTTCTTGGTTGGCAAAGGCGGGATATAGACATTAATTAGTAGAAGTGAAAGATCATTTAGTTTTAGAATAGCAGCCATAGCCAAGGATCCACAGGGGGGGAGTTTGGAGATGGTAGCAGCCAGAGAGGTTGCATATAAAATGGCCAACCCTGCTTTAGGTCTACCTCTGCCCTTAGGTATAACAGCTGGGTTTTCGATGGTGTTGAAATCTACAAGAGAGATTTTATCAACTGCCCAAGTTTCTTGGAGAAAAATTAAATCAAAATGGGAAATATATATCATATCAGGAGATTTGCATTTAGACGACCAGCCAGCAATATTCCAAGAAAGTAAATTAAGAGTGTCATTTGGGGAGGTTAATACAAGGGACATGAGAAATGAGGTTATGGGAGCGAGATTTATGTTGTCAATGGAATACCTTTGGATTGAAAAAGGAAAATATTTCTTTGTGGGAGTCAGATAAATCGTTGCCCAAACCAACTGTGTTAGGGGAGGTAGGTGTAAGTAATGAGGTCCCTGGAAACTGATTAGTATTAGGAAGGGCAGGTAAGGGATGATAGAAGGGCCGATCATTCGGGAGTGGTGCTGTCTCTTCAGGCAAAGTAGAATAGTTGAGGGTTGGGGCGGTCTCTGCTGGCCGTTGTTTCTCTGCATTGTTCCCTTCTTTAAAGATGTTCAACAGATGGTCCTTAAAATGTTCTAATCTTAGCAGAACGTCGAGTTGGTCCTGAGGGGGCAGCATTGCAAAGGAATGGGAGGCAGAGGTCTCTTCTCCGTTGGTGAAATCACCATAAATTTTCATAAGAAACAGAGAGCTTGAAAGTTCCTTATCAGTGGAGAATGTCTGATGCCCTAAACGGCATCGGACCGCAATACCTGATGGAGCGCCTCTCTCGCTATGTACCTACCCGTTCACTACGCTCGACGTCGAAGGCCTTTCTCCGGGTCCCAACCCATAAAGAGGCCCGGAGATCAACAACTAGATCTAGGGCCTTCTCGGTGGTGGCCCCCGAACTATGGAATGCCCTCCCAGACGAGATACGCCTGGCGCCTTCTCTGTTATCTTTTCGGCGCCAGGTAAAAACTTACCTTTTCGCCCAGGCTTTTTAAATTTTGTAAATTTTTAAATATTTTAAATTTAACATTTTAAACTTAATATGATCTTAATTTATAAATCTCAATGGCAATTTTATTAATGTTTTATAATTGTACTATATATATATATTTTTTCCACACTTGCTCATATTTTAATTGTGATTTTATTTGTTGTACACCGCCCTGAGAGCTTTCTGCTATAGGGCGGTCTAGAAATGTAATTAAATAAATAAATAAATAAATTAGTTTCTTTGTCTTTGTGCCCCAAACTTGTAATAGATTGATCATATGGGGGAGAGATAGACTTAATACTAGAAAGTGAACTGTCAGGGGAATCTATGTTAATGGGCTGGGGTAATGTTAACGGTCTAGGGGGGGAAGTATTTAGAAAATAACGGTAGAGTAGGATACCTTGCCTTTGTAAAATCTCTTTTGCATCATATAGCCTATTTGTCACATATTCAGAGTGGAAAGTGACAATAAGTCTCCAAGGTCTAGAATTAGAGGAAAGATTAGTCATATGCTTGATCAAGCTCTGCCTATATACAGATTTAAGAGCACGACTAAAGCACGAATCTAAAAAAGGAATATTCGGAAAGGAAAGTCGAGTGTCAGAATTTTTTTGATGGTAGATAACGGCGAGCTTCTTTGATTGTAACACTAGTTTCCAGGGAGGGGGCCCAGAAAATGTACTAGGTGGTAATGGGAGAATGAATTTCGCCTTTGTCCTAGATGAATATAAAGAGTCTTTCTTCCTAATGGACTTTTGGTTCTTTGTTGATTGAAGAGTATTCAATCTAGACGGATCAGGCTTATAAATTTGTCTTGCTGGACTAGACTTGGAAGATGAGCCTTTCTCTCCAGAGGAATCCCTGGATCTAATATAATGATGATCAGAGGTGTAAGTCGTCCTAGGATGAGCCTTCTGGGAGGTAGTTTTCTGGATGCCTGTGTCGCGAGAACGAAGAGTTGTCTCCGGATGTTTTACAGGAGGATCTAGGAGCTTAAAGAGAGGCTTGAAATTCATTTTCTTCCCTGGATTGTGTTTGACATTTTTGATGTTTTTAGATTTTTTTGTGGCCCTTATTGGCACCTTGGAGGAGGGGTGTATCTTTGAGGTCCTTTTGTTAGCTATATTTGTAGTGCTAGAGGAGGTATCTGGGCTAGAGTGACTGATTTCCGATTTGTTACTAAGTAATACTCCCATGGCTTGGACTAATGTTGTCAATAGGCTGTTGGTCTCTGTGATATATGCTTTAATCGAGGATAGTTCTTTTAGCATAATATCATCTCTTGCCAGTAGGGTGGGATATGAGTCAGCTGTATTCTGCTGGATAGGCGTATTGGTAGGAGGATAAGTAATTGGAAATAGAGTCATAGAGTCCTGCAATTCATGCAGCGAGTCGAGAGTTAACAATTCTGTTGGAACATCATCATCCCCGGAAGAGCAGTTAAAGCCTGCGTCCAAAAGTTCCTGTGCCAAATTCTTGGTTTGTGGAGAATCTCTCATTAAATGATTAGAGAGCTGACGATCCAAAGTCCATTCAAACGGCTCCCTTCCCAAAGAAATTGGCTTTAGCTTGGGAGGGAAGAACTGTGTGATCGTGAGTTGTTGTTGGTTGTTCTCCTCCTCAGATAAGCCTAATTCTCTGCATTTCTGCCTTGTAGACCCCTACAATTCCTTTAGCAAAGTTTATATTAAAAGGAATAAATAACTGGGTCAGGCATGAATAAGCAGTCAGTTAACAGAGGAGGCTTGTTTCTGTTTTCCGGAAAAGTGCCGGTGAAGGTCTTCGGTATAGTATGAACATAGGCAATTAAGGGTGAGTAGATAAAAGTTGGCAGAGACTCGGGTATTATCTGAGCTGAACGCTTAGATATTTATTTACTCTTAAGTGGGAGTAGTAGTAAGAGGCTTTTATAATTTCAAACAGACTTGCTCTATGAGGAAGCTCAAGGGCAAAAGGAAGACAGTCTCGGAGAGAAGTTAAAACACTTCTTACCCTGGCTGCAGCTCAACCGGAATACAAAGAATATGGTGGTTGGAGTCAACTACCGACCACCCAAACAAGATGGCAAGGATGAAACTTTTGAAAAGTAAACTGCCTATGTTTCAAGTAGTAGTAGTAGTAATGGGGGACTTCAGTTATCCCGATATCTTTTGAGAGACAAATTCTGCCAAACATGGCCCCTCCAAGAAATCCCTGACTTGTGTTGGAGATAATTTGCTCCTACAGAAAGTGGAGGAAGCAACTAGAAGATCAGCTATCCTTGACATGATTCTAACCAATAGGTTTGACTTGGTGGATGAAGTGGCAATTATGGGAACTCTGGGGGAAAGTCGCTACACTATATTTGAGTTCGTGATTTCAAAGGAAGCAAAAGCTGAGATACATGTACCCTGGACTTCAAGAAAGCCAATTTTAATCAGCTCAGAACAATGGTTAGTAAGGTTCCATGGCAAGCAACCCTAATGAGAAAAGGAGTCCAGGATGGGTGGGAGTTTCTAAAAGAGAATATTCTAATGGCAAAATGGCAAACAATTCCATCAAAGATGAAAGGTGGAAGGCAGCAGAAGAATCCAATGTGGCTTCACAAAAAGCTTAAGAGATGACCTGAAACCAAAAAGGAATGCATACAGGAAATGGAAGGAAGGCCAGGCCACAAAGGTGAAGAGAATTGCTTTATGCAGCAGAATTTATTGGACATACAAAAGAATATGAAAGAGAGTGGTGTTTATCTTAAACAAAATAAACTTGTTTTATTAAGAAAATACAGGTGGAAAGGAAAGCCTAATCATCTACACTAGCTAAATTCAAAAGGTAGGGAGAGAGAGAAATGTGGGAAGGAGGAGGAGAAACTGGAAGTGATGATAGGTGTGAGAATATCAGTCTAACCAATCAGAGGCATGCTTAAACTTGAGAACAATAACAAGGAGAGAATTCAAGCAAGGGCCCTTTCAACTGACTAACTATATCTATTGCCCCTAATAGTGAATAGATTCAGAGCACACAGCGAGACACTGCGTTGGTTGAAGTGAAACCTCCAACACCCCTTCTCATTGTCTCGCAATCCAACTCATGACTCCCATCACTTCACAAAGATCACAAAAACACTCTCTGGGCAGTGGCTTGTAAGAACATCTGCCACCAATTTTTCTGTTGGGCAGTACTTCAGCTCAATGAGCCCTTTCTGTTGCACATCTCTCATGCAGTGATGCTTGGTATCAATGTGCTTTGTTTGCGGTGTCACCCTTTCTGATTGGGAGAGCAAATACAGGTCTTGTTGTCTTCATGCATTCATGGATTCCAAAGTCTAAGAGTAGTCTGTGTAGCTTCTTGACATGCTTGTGCTACAGATATGTGCTGTAGAGGAGAGGGCTACAACTGTTTCTTACTAGTCCAACTGATGACTCCTCCTCCATAATAGAACAGATTCCCACTAGTGGATGTTTGGTCTTCTCTGTCTTCACCCCAGTTTGCATCCATATAGCCCACCAGTCTGGGATTACTGTTTGCAGGTAGCATTAATTTCAAATCTGCAGTTCCCTTTAGATATCTTCCTATCCTCTTGACTGCAGTCCAACCTTCCTTTGCTGGTGCATTAACTTTTCTGCACAGTATCCCAGATGCTGCTACAGTGTCTGGTCTTGTTATAGTTAATATGAACAGGAGCTTTCCAATTGCATGCTGTACTGGCTGTTGTCTAGCAGTGCTTCCTTGGTCTCATTGTCTTTAAAGAAGCCCACTTACACTGTGTTTCTGCTACACTGGCTTCTGTCAGCCCAAGGTGCTCTATCAGGTCCATTATCTTCTGTTTCTGGTTAATGAAGAAGCTTCCATTTTCTCCCTTTTCCAACTGGATTCCAAGACAGTAATGATGTCTCCCAGGTCTTTCTCTCCTGTTTCCTTCTTAAGATTTCTCATGATTTCATCACTGTCTTCCTTGTATTGGTGACATAAGACCAAACCATCCACATAAATCAAGATGAACGTCCATCTATTATTATTCTTGAGCCTCGAGTATAGGTAGGGGTCAGCCTTTCTTTGCGTAAACCCCTCCTTAAGTAGTGGTTGGTTTAGTTTGTCATTCCAGGCCTTAGCAGCTTTCTTCAGACCATAAATGCTTTTCTGAAGCTTGCACATGTCCTTCTTTCCCAGGTTCTTCCAACCCTGGTGGTTGCTGCATATATATCTCTTCCTCAATGTCTCCATATAGGAAAATTGCCTTTACATCCAGGTGTTGAACCTGCATCTTCTTTGAGGTGGCAATACTGTGGAATGTCCTTATAGAAGTGTGTTTGACCACAGGTGCAAAGGTTTCATAATAATCACCATACTTTTGGGAGTATTGCTTAGCAACTAGCCTAGCTTTGTAGTGCTGGATATCCCTGTCCACACCTCATTTGGTTGTAAAGACCCATTTACATCCACTGGTCTTTCTCCCTTTTGGTAGTTCTGCGAGAGTCCATGTTTCCAGCCTCTCTCTTTTGAAAGATTGGAAAAAAAAAAATTTAAAAAAAGGTATGTGGAAACACTAATTAAGGGTAGGTTGAAAATGCCCACCTGTGTGTATAGACAACATGGACGGTAGCTGCTGCTTTAGCTGATGTCATCGAGCAAAGGTGTGTACAATTGCAAACCATTACAACAGCACACTGTGAAAAAAGATCCCTGTGCGTTTCAAAGTCTACACAGCTTAGAAATGAAACATGGGGCATTCTGCATGCAAAACATAACCTCTACTGTCCAAGACAGTGGGGGCACCTGGCCAGATGGTTTGGTTTTGTGAGGCTCTGCCCTCTAGAAAGCAGAGTACCAACCTAAGCTTGTTTGGAGTGGAAGATTTGAAGGACCTCTTTACCACATGTAGATTCCCTCCTGCATTGCTCATAACCAGTTTTGGACAGCAGTAAAGAAGAGTCTAGGGAGAATGCATTGGAGTGTTGGCAGTTTTAAAACCCACTCAGGGATACAATGAGTTGGACAGTGTGACAATTCAGAAAATAAGGAATTGGTGTGCTGAGGTATGCAGTTATTACATACACTCAAAGAGAACTTGGACAATAATATATTTGTTGCTGTGAGCAATTGTGAGGTTAAAAAAGCATGTTGCATGTTGTAGTTTTATTTTTCCCATGTCCAATTTTGATTTTCCTGGATGATGAGGCTTGCTCTTTGGTATGGAGGATAGAGATGCATTCACCGCCAGGTTGTTATTACTCACTCAGTTTATTTGACACAAGAATGCATAATGAAGGTCAGAAACCAATGGGAGGGGAACTAAAGAGAGTTCATAAATAATAATAGTTTTTTCACAGCAATGGCTCCTGGAAGCAAATAAAATTATTCTGTTGGTTGCTCCAGGATGTGCTGCAAAAGAATCCTTCAATGCATTCATCTAGGCTGTGCCCTCAGCAATACTCTGAATAATCTTCCTCCACATAATTTGCTGGGAACCAGCCAACCTGTAGGGAAAGCACACCAAGATAAAGAATGAGCAGTACCCCAACAAATGAGAATGCTCCCAGAGCCACAGACTTACGCCTCAAAATGCCAACAACAGTTTTTCTGATACAGGTGCTAGTCCTATCTAGTAAACTCTTGACTGCTGATAGATACTAGGAATTAATCATTCAAATGAGGCTCCAGCCTCAGGAGCTTTGGGTTGACATACACAGCCTAACCTCATTGGAGGTATGCTATTTTTTAGCAGCTACCAATGCCCCAATGGCAACTGTGACATCATTTTGTGGATTGATAGTAATCCAGGCTAGCGCTCTCCCATCTTTCACAGTTCAGGCACAACAATATAGAGCAACATATTCTGGAGACTATGTAATTTTTGTTTCCTGGTGATGTGGAAGGGATGTGTTTACATGTAGAAACAGCAAAACTAGACATAGATAAAAGGTCTGCTTATTCCTTTCAAATCTCGGACACTAAAAGCCCTCCCAGGAGACGTCAGCAGCCCAATAAATATACATTCCAGAAGTACCAGAATCAACTGGAACTTGAACGAGGAGCTTCCTGCTTTCTGTGTTGGTGCCCCTTCTGATGAATCACTCAGGGCTACAGAGGAGAGGAAGAAGGGGCACCATTGTTCTACAGAGTACAGGAAGAATTGTTCGGCTGGCTCTCCACTTCCCTAAGCAATCTGTTGGTTTCTCCTGACCTGACTATATGTCAGACCTAAATCTTTACTTGAGCAGTGGTCCATCTGGCTTTGAGCTCAAGCCTCTGCTCCCTGATCCCCAGTTCTTATTCCTTGGATAAAAGTACTTGGCCAACCGTGACTCTCCGTGACTCTGGCTCCAATTGTCCCTTGTACTTGTTGCTCTGTTTGGACCCCCTCCTTGGCTGCAACCTCACCTACTCTTGGCTCTTGTTCTGCCTGTTAGATTGCTTAACCTATTCCACACCCAGGCTTGCCTCCATTCTGATCATTTTGTAACCTTTGCCCTAGGGATGTATACAGTTCTGGTCTCAATCTGACTGGGACACAAACTTCAGTTCCTATCTGACAAGCAGACTGTGTAGATAGCCACATGAAAGACAGCAGCACATTGCCTTGCTTAAAACTGGCCAAGGTGGCATGGAGCTGCAGATACCTGCCTCTAGATAGGTGCATTAGTGCTGTGGGAACAGTACATAAAGTCCCAACAGGACCTTTAAGTGTCTTCTGGATTCAAAATTTCTTCACTTCTGGAATGGGAGGTGGGGGATATCAGTCTCATTTCCTTCCAAAATGCACCACATTCTCTAAACCAAGCAGCTCAGAGTTGTATGGCTATAAAGGTGCTCACCCGGCCATAGACCTCTCCCTTCCACCACCCTGGCTGCCCTTTCTTGTTGAGAATCTTTATGATGTCTCCCTCTGTGAGGGACAGTTCTGTCCGGTCCCGTGCACAGAAATTGTAGCGAGCCTTTGCTGAACCAAAATACTTCAAGTTTTTCCCTGTCAAGGAAACAAAACAAGTGTTAGGGTAGAGACACACTTCCTGTTGTGCTGGTTCCAGTGTGTCTCCACCTCTGTTTTCTGAAAACAGGCACACAACACTAGTCAAACTCCACCCCTTTTTACTCTAAAACCTGGTCGGAACAGCTCAAGTGTTGTTGTTTTTTAAATTCAGCTTTGGACCAGTGGCAGCTGGTAGCTCCATGTTAGCGGGGCAGTGGAATCCACTCCGGGTTTTAGTCCAAACATTTGAGTAGCTGTCCAAGGTGCAGCACTAAAACTCAGAGCAGATTCCACTGCTCTACTGACATGGAGCCACCAGCCACCACTGCTTCAGACAGATTTCACAACTGATTGGTAGATCAATCCATTGCCCCTCCAGGTGTGGCCAATGGAAACACTTTGCTGTACGCTCCAGCAGAGACAGTGATTGGCCCACCACTTTGCTGTGGGCAGTCCTGAAAGGTTGGAAGTCAGCAGTAGGGAAGGGAGGTGTGTCCAGCTGAGGGCAGAGTCACTTCAAAATGCAGCCTAGGAAAAACATTCTCGTTGCTTTTGAAGCAACTAGTGTGCCCACAGCCTTAATCATAGATAGGATCAGGGAATGCTTATCACATCTCTGAAACTGCACCACACTTAGCTACTCTACCATACCACTCCTGGCATTTAAAACAATGATCAAATATGATGTATTAGGTGAAAATAATTGTGGTCAACAAGTGCCTGCAGAACATTGACAGACAAGTATCAGGGCTTGCTAGTCTGCATGCTTCTCCTAAACTGTGTACAGTCTCCTGTTTACTCTGCATCCAGTGCTCTGGCACAGCTGGCTTGGGAAGTGGTGAACACATGACATTAGCCACAATCTATACTTATCCTGTATCTATTCTGTCATTTCTTATGAAATACTGCATTTTGATGCATCCCCCCCAACCAGTTTTAATTTGAATTGAGAAAAAGGACAAACTAGCTGCATTTTAAGTGGGTAATGTGTATACAGCCAGTCTCCAACCCATTCTCTCTGTAGAAGCCATGTTAATAGCTGAAAAGAGACCTGGAAGGAATGTGGGGTTTCCCCTTTGTGCTCTCGCCAGCTAAAGCTGTGATGGATGGAGGGGCTCTTCTATGTATTTTAGCCAAACAGGATAGAGAAGGCAGGGGACGGCTGGTCTACACAGCAATACTACAAAACAGTGCAAATTATATGAGCCAATCTGAAGCCACAGCAGACCTCCATAAGATGCAATAGATGGACAGGAGGTTTCAAGAGAAAGCCAGGCAACCACTGAAGATTGGTGGGGAATTGCCTCATCTATTAAGGAACAGTAATGGATTGTTCATTATATGATAGTTTGCAAAGCTTGGGCCATGGAGTTTGGGCCATATCTGGAGTCTGCTTCCAGACAGGGCAGGGGACTTATGTCACAACCAGGTCATTCAGATCTGATCTTTCTGTGTGCACAGTTGGTGCACCACTGTCCACACGCTCGTTTTAGCCTTCGATTTTTCATGGGTATTCTGCTCTTTCCTATCATACCGGTAGGCAGTCCTTGAAGGAATGATTCCGTGCTGTTTTCTGGCCCATCTTCTCAATCACTATCCCCCCCCCTTCCTTTTCCTGTTCTGGGCTATCTCTGTACCTGTATGCATGCATCTTTTTTTTTCTCTGCTGGAAAAGGGCAAGACCAAACATTACTAGCCATCGGCAAAATGGAAGGTTGTGCTTTGGGGGGGGGGCAACATCAATTTCCAAAAAACACAAACCCACAACATAATGCAGAGGTCTTGCGCAAGACTAATATTTAACTAAACTGGAATTCCAATAAAAGAGGCCTTGTGCAAGATCTCTATAAAAAGTCCTGATGTCTGTTTGTGATTACATTCTCCAAACCAATCCCTCACATGTGTTGAGTTCTTTTTTTTTTTTCATCGTGTTCATCACACCAGATCTTTTATTGCCTTTTTTTTTTCCAATTAATTTTTATTCCAATTTTCAAAACCAAAACAATACAAAAAGAAAACAACACAAATCAATAACTAGTACAATACAAAAAGAAAGAAATATATATATATATATATAAAAAAGAAAGAATATTGACTTCCGATTTGTCATAGTTCAGCTATAAATCTATAATATATAACAAACCTATCTCTTAATAGATTATAAAATCACCTTCCTCCAACGGTTATCTTAGTTGGTTTCAAATCTCATTAACATCATATCATTTTAATCTTCCACAAAAAGTCAAAGAGAAGTTTCCAATCCTTGAGATATATGTCAATCAATTTTTTTTCTAAATAAACATGCCAATTAATCCAACTCATCAAATCTACTAAGTCCAGTAATTTTAAATCGCTCTTCTGTCATTATCCATATTGGGTCCATCTTCCATCTTTACGCACCCAAAAATCTTGCTGTCATAGTCATATAATAAAAGTCTGATAGGAATTTCCTCCATCACAGATGTTTTCTTACCATCAAATCCAAACGTATCACTGAAGTGTTGTTGCAAAGCCGCATCTCTGTTCCTCTTTTCCACATGATACACTAGTACATCTCTTGAAGGTTTTTCCATTGACACAAAACAGGGATTAATTCTGTTAACTTTCTCCATTTCAAGTTCCATCAAATCCTTCCAGTCCAAGAATTTTCTTGAACCGATAATATCTTTATCTCCAATCTCTTCAATTCCTTCAAGGACAGCGCTGAATTCCAAACTATAATATTTGTCTCCAGGATCCATCACAGCCAGAAAATCCAAATCTTTTTTCATGTCCATAATTAAGCCAATCTCCATAGTTTGAACCTTGCCTTTAATTTCTCTTCCATCCTTTTTTTGTTTTCCAGATCTATCTTTATTCTCCTTTCTCATAGAATCCTGAGTTTCTTTCAGCTCCTGTCTCATTTCGTGAAATTCAATTCTCCACGCTTGTCTATTATTTCTCAGTTCTTGTTTTATTGAGTTAATCCCATTCATTATTTTCTGAAACATGTCTAGAGATAAAGTCCCTTCTTGTACATCCATGATCTTCTTAATTGTCATTCTTAAAACCAAAGGAACAAAACTCCTTCAATTTTCAATGTCCCAAACAGAGAGCAGTTTATTTCTTTAACCAGCTACAAAGGAGTTAATCTTTCCAGCAAACTAACGTCACACGCTAGACAGCCCTTATCTCTTATCTGCCCAGAAGTGTAAGAACGGCTTTAGTTCACAGCGTCGAAATAGCTTTGATTGGGATTCCTGCATTGAGCAGGGGGTTGGACTCAATGGCCTTGTAGGCCCCTTCCAACTCTACTATTCTATGATTCTATGATAAATTCTGACATGCCTGCTGCATCCAACAACTTGAAATACAGTAGGCATGTTTGTATCATTTGGGCTGCCAAAACAAATGTGGTGCACTGGTAAGGAGCAAATGGAAGTAGGGATGTGGTGATAGAGACCACCCACTGAAAGGTCTCTTCACACATGACCCCCCCCCAAATGTGTTAATAAGCTGTCACACTAGTGGTAACTGCGAATGTATAATCGGATATTTTTAGTTAATGGATTTCCTACTGCAAGAGAAAATCCGGATTAATGGCAAAAATGTGGGCTGGTGTTCTGATGACAATGATGCCATGAGGAAGGTGCAAAAAACTTGCACTCATGAGCAGCACCAATTTCATCCTCTGTCTGCAAGTACCCTGCAGATATCTGTCCTTTGCCCAGAATAATCCCAAAGAAGGATTGTTATTGCCCCCTGATTTTCCCTGAGTCTTGAAACTGTAGAGAGAAACTACAGAGATGAGACCCATATCACACACACACATACCAGAGGGCTTGGACACTGTTTTGCTCCCAGGTTCTTTGAAGGAGAACTGCAGCACGGTATCAAGGCTCTTGAAGCAATCCTTCAGGGAGTTCTCCTGGTAAAACTCTACCAGCTCCTATAGAAAAAAAGAAGAGATTCCCCATACAGGTGACATCACAAAGCTTGCACAAAATGCTGATGTGTAGTTAGTAAGATGTATCCAACCCATTCACTTGACATGAAATGCAAGGCATCTATTAGAACAATATTAAAACAAAATGGAACAGCTTCTGTGTCACCTTCTGTTTTTACCCTCAAACTCCAACTTCCCTTTCCATAAATGGTTCCCTGGCTTCTATGTAACATGAGAGACATGTCATGAACTGACTCCTAGGGCTCAACTATAGATTACAAAGGACATGCATGAAGAGCTTCTCAAGTTTGATTTGAAAGAAACAAAAGCAGCCACAGGAGGCTGCCATTTTGAGTGTAGGAAGGGCTGGGGGAAGGAGCATTTAACCTGTTCCCTTCCTTTCATTAGTCCACTCAGCAGGTGATCCCCCTACCAAGCTGGAAAACATCTCTAGGACAGGTTGGATATTGAGCAGGAAAGTATGAAGAAGCTCCTCCTTACTGTGTTCTTTTGCTTCTGATCAGTTTTGGTGGTTGCTTTTCAGTTAAAACAAAACAAACAGCCCAGACTGTTGAGACTGTTCACACAACATCGTTGTCATCCTATGTAATGTCTAGTTTGGCCCTTAGTCATCATCACTATTATGATGAAGCTTTCCAAACCTGTAACTGAAAGATACTGTAGCTTTCATCCTCCCTACAATTTCCTCTCATTCTTCTCTTCTCATTTTGTTCCCCCAAGCCCCATTTTTCTCTTCAGTTGTAAGAGTGGTGGTGAAGACAGGAGGGCAAACTGATTCTTACTATAAGTCCTTTGAAGGCTTTCTTGTCTGTGATGCGATACAAACCCTCCTTGGTTTGGATTTTGATGTGCTTGACTTCATTGCTGAACCTGAAGGACACAAATCTGCATGACACTTGGTTTAATGCTTTCCTGTTTCTCATTATTGCACAGAAATGTTAACAGTTGGCATCAATAGCATTTGAAACAGCTCTAATCTTGAGAGATAGAAGAGACTTTTGGTCTTACTGTGAAATGGTCTTCAACGTGCATCTTCAAGATGATCTCAGGTGGGACTTGACCTCCACCATGTGGTCAAAGGCAGAATAACCAGAACTTGATTTGCAGTCTGCTCTAGCCCTCTCTTATGTAGAGAGGACAGTTCTTCCTTGCCAAACCAGAGAGAGATAAGACATAACAACAGTAGAACCAACAAACACACACAAAAAACCCTGCGCTCTGTGCTCTCTGCTGTCACTCACATCCTGGAGGATATTGACCCAGCTCAGATAGGGAGTGGCCCTGAAATCATGTTTACATGCACTTAGAAGACCGTTTCACGGTAAGACCAAAGGTCTCTTTTCTCGTGCATGTAAGATGATCTCAGGTAGGACATGCCAGAGCTGACCCATATAGGGTGGGAATAAACACTATAACCCGAGCTGCTATTATCTTTTCCACAACTCTCCCGTGATGGTTTTCTTTTCAGTGAAGTCAGGGACCATGGGTCCTGCGTAACTTTATCTGGAACCAGGTCCTGATCTGATATGAGAGGAGAAATAGGTGAGGTGGGCTGAGCCAAGGTCATCAAAGTGCGGTTTTAGATTGTCACCATTGGGTTTCTTATTTAAAGTCTGCGTGGCTTTTTGTCCTGCCTTCTGCTTAAGGCCTTTGTCTAGCTGTTTGAAAAGTTTTCCAAACTCGATCTTTTTATAATGCATTGGCTTTACATTTTTGACATTTTTACTTTTCTTTAAATTGCTCTTCTTTGGATTTTGATTTCTACTCACTCTCGTTCTGGACACTTTCCTTGTAGGCTCATCCCGGTTTCACTTACCTCTGTTACAGAATCTGCAACTCCAGATTTCAAACCAGTCTTTTTAATTATTTCAGCCAATGTAGTTAGAAGGTTGTTATATTCTGAGAGAAAGACTTTAATATGTTCAAGATCTTTCATTGTCATAAGAATCCAGCCTTGAACTGGCATTTCCAGTAAACTTTCCAGTGTGCTTTCTCCATTTACTACCTCTGGCTGCTTTGATAATTCAGGCTGAGTGGAGCACTTTTTTCCTTTATTTTCATTCCCAACGCTATGAGCCGGCTCAGCAGTATCCTTAAACAACAGTTCATTTGTTTGGGCATCCATTTTTTGTTGTCGTATTATCTCTGGAGGAGCCATTTTCTCAGCTAGAGCCAGCTCAGTAGCAAGGTTCACAGAGGATGGGTTCTAGAGGTGGATCCTGTAATACCATCCCTTTGCGCAGATTACCCTCCTGCAACCACCAATGCAGGGAATGGCGACGGAACTGGAGATAGTTACTCATAGGTGATGTCTCGCTACAATGTTGTGCTGGAAGGGGAGTAGTGCCCACTGCAAGGCACAACAATGATGCCTTGTCCATGGGGTTATTTGAAAAGCAGAGACCATTAAGCCTAGGGCTGTTGCTAGAGACATGTCCACTGTTGGGGAAGACAGGTTGAAGCGAATTGCCTTCTGAATTGTGACAATCTGTTCTGGGGATAGCACGTGCCCCTTGACTATGTCTAATACAGCTCCTAGGTGCTGGAGTCTTCGAGAAGGATGTAGCTAACTTTTTTCCTGATTGATGAGGAAACTGAAATCCTTCAAGCAGGCCAGTGTGACATATAGATCCTCCCAAGCCTTTGTGAATAAAGGTGATCGAAGTAGTAGGTCATCTAGATAGGGGAAAATATGGATCCCCTGTAACCTGAGGTGAGCCACCAGGATGACCATGATTTTGGTAACTCTGGGGGCCAAAGGGCATGGCTCTGTACTGATAATGATGATTGCCATCTACAAATCTCAGATAACTGTGAGGACAAAAGATGGGGACGTGCAGGTCAGCCCTTGAAGTCAATGGAAGAGAGGAAGTCCCCTTCCCTCAGGGCCTCTTTGATGGATAGGAGAGTCCCCATCCTGAACCTGCGATACTGGATCCAGTATAGGGTGTCCTTGAGCTGAGCATACAAATCTTTGGGATTCGGAGAAGGATTCACAAGACCAGAAACAGAAGTGTCTATGAGAGGTGCTCTCAACTGATCCATTAAACTCTGCTCCAACACAAAAAAAGTATTTGCTATTGAAACTGATTTTTTTACATTTGCAGGAGATTGGAAAACTCATCTTAGATGAGTTTAGGTATGCTGGGGTTAGCTTCATCACCGTGGACTTTGGCTGCGGATCCCGGCATGCTGCTGCCACCCTCGAGGTAGATAGAGCTGGTGGGTCATTCTTAGATGTTAGATCCAAGGGTGTAGTTGTCCAGCGTCTCAGGGAGTCTTATACCTCTTACATCTTTGGGAGCAGGGTCCCAGCAGGGTCCCTCTTCCAGTAACCTATGAGACAATCAACATGAAAAGGGAGTGTGTTAGCCACTGAGAAGAGTCTTCTAACATACTGCCTTGTCCTTTCTTGCTGATTGGAGCCAATCAAAGTGAAAGGAAGTGAGCTGGCCATTGAGAAGACTCTTTTCAGTAGCTAACACTCTCCCCTTTCATGCGTATTGGCTCCTAGGGACATCTGTTGTTATGGGAGAAGGCATTAACAAGGATCTCATTCTCAACCCAGCAGCAGCAAAAAAGGGTGGTGCTGGCTGTAACTATCATGAAGGGACCCTGCACTTCTGAATTGGCCACTGCACTGCTGGTTAGATCCAAAGATTTCATAGTTTTACACAGTAAAGTGAGAACATGAGACTCTTGGAACAGCTGTGTGGAGACCTTCTCCTCTGATTCTAAAGCCCCACTTCATTCCTCCTCATCCAATACAATGAGGTCAGATTCAGGGTCAGGCTGTTCCCTGTCAGGCCCGGGCTCCTTAGCTGGGTGTTTAGTTCCTGTGGCCTGCCCTCTCAGGACATCATGTGGATCAGGAGAAACATGTCTCTCCTGCCTAACAGGACCCACTTGCTGAGCAGGTGGCTCCAGAGCCTGTGGGTCAGCCGTTGATTGGACTGCAGCCCTCGAGGCTTGGGTGGGAACGGCAGGGGATGAGGGTACTGCTACTGGAGTCTGGGAGACCGCTGCTGCCCCATCTAACGTGGTGGCACGCTGCGGATGTGTCACTCCAAGCCCAGACTGCAGTGTGTTCTGTGATGTAGGCTGAGGCTGGCCAGCTGAGTCCTTAGAGAGGGCTGTCAGAATGGTGTCCTTTCACTGCTGTAACACGCAGATAACTGCGGTTGCACTGCTGGAGGTGGGGCTGAATAAAATTGAGCCAAAGGAAAAACAACATGAGCCATAGAGGGTGAACCATTCTCAGTTCCATGAATATGGGGGGCCGGATGGGTATGATAAGAACAGGAGGGTTGTGCCCTGGAGACCTCTTGGAAACCTCTGAAGTCCTCAGGGGAGGAGACTTAGTCGAAAAAATGGCTCTAAGTTCTGAGCAAGAGTGTCTTCCCTCTTCGTAAGATGCCACTTCTGCAGCTGATAGATGCCTCATACCCTGAACCTCCTCCTCCAGTTTCCTTTCATTAGGCAGTATGAACCTCATAGCCCCATGGCTGGGTTCCCCTCAAGTGCAAAGGCCCTGAGGATCAAAGGACCCTAATTGTGAGCATGGCCACCCTGCCTACCATGTCATTAACTGCCAAAGCACCCAGGGGAGGGGGGGTTGGCGACCGCCTCCCTATACGGACTTGGATGATGTCTTGGAGAAGCTTCTAAAACTGAGGCTCCAGATGACAAGCGCTTGTGTTTTTTGGCGGGAATCACCATTTTGTCCTTAGCTTTCCCCATTGCCCTGGACTCAGGTGGGCTTACAAGGAGCCTGGCAGGGCTCCAGAAACTGGTGGGCTTGTGGGAGCTTCCAGGCAAATGAGCACTTTATTTTATTTTCTTTCTTTTCCTCACTTGTTTTTTTAACATGGGCCACATTCACACCAGAGATTTATTCCACTTTAGACAGTCATGGCTTCCCTCAAAGAATTCTGGGAAGTGTAGTTTGTGAAGGGTACTGAAAGCTGTTAGGAGACTCATGTTCCACTCACAGAGCTACAGTACTGAGTTTTCTGGGAAGAGGAAATCGCTGTTAAACCACCCTGACAAACTAGCTCTGTGAGGAGAATTGGCATCTCCTAACAACTTTCAGCACACTTCACAAACTACACTTCCCATGATTCCTTGGGGGAAGCCATGACTGTTTAAACTGGAATAAAAGTGGAATAAATCTCTGGTGTGAATGTGGCCATAGGAACGGAGGCGGAAAGGCGTGGGAGTTGGAAGATCGGTCGAGAACATGGAGGACGGAGGTCTGGATTGGAAAGGCTGAGATGAACAGGAAGGCTGAAGACAAAGGAATGAGGTAGGCTGTATCGGGATGCGCTAAGAAGCGGGCGCAGGAAAACAGAGAAGGGGTGGAGTGGGGGTTTTTTAGAAGAAAGATAGGAAGACAAATAAGAGGCCAGGAACTAACAGAAGACATGAAAGACACAGAAACACACAACATAATATAGGCCTTGACCTAGCAATCGGAGAGAGTGCAAATATGACCACAATGGTGAAAGGCAGAGCAAAGAACTGTCCTCTCTATGTAAGTGAGGGCTAGAGCAGCCTGCAGATCAAGTTCTGGTTATTTTGCCTTTGACCACAAGGTGGAGCTCAAGTCCCACCTGAGATCATCTTCAATGGGCAAAACACCAGTTTTATTCAAAATTAAAATCTGTAGCATCAGTGCTAACATTTGAAATAGGGCAACTCTTCAATTGTGAGGAATAAACCAAGGATGGTGTATATTTACAACTGATGATCTGCTATAAAATCCTTCTTAATGAGAAGCTGGGACAAAAACGGAAAGGCTGGAACATAGGACTTTGCTTTATACAAAGTTAGACTACTGATATCTGTAGCTCTATATGGTCATAAGAAAATAAAAAGAGCCGTATTGGATCGGCCCCCAAACCCATCCTGTTGTCACAATGGCCAATCAGGTGCCTATGGGAAGCCCACAAGCAGGACATGAGCACAACAGCACTCTTCCAAGCCCATCAACTGGTATTCAGAAGCACACTGTCTCTGGTCCTGGAGGTAGTATATATCTGTCCTGGCTACTTGCCGTTGATAGACTTGTCCTCCATGCATTTGTCTAAATCTCCCTTAAAGCCATCCAAGTTGGTGGCCATCACTATATGTTGTGATAGTCAACTTGAGTGCCTGAATAAGAGAAGTATCTTTCCCAACCATATTGCCTCAGATGTTTTTCCACTTGAGCAAGTAGGAACTGAACCAGGTTCTGCTTGTAAAGCATGTGCTCTACCAGAGTCATACCTCCCCCACCCCCGTACATCTGGAGATGCTACTGAGAAGTATTATCCACTAACTTCCGAAGAAACCTGAATCAGCTGATTCAAGGGCTTCTCTCTCTCATACTAAATATACAAATGTCCCTGAAGCTCCTTCTCCACCTTGTTTTACTGGTGTGGAGAGCAATTCTGACAAGTATTAGAATTACTTGATGCTGATGGCAAATTCAGTTGCATCCTTGATCCTCTGCCGCACCAGGTAAGTCCCATCTGAACGACTGGCAAGGATCTGTTCTGCTTCTCCCCGCTCCATGGGCCCCACATACCTGTACAATGAGGGGGTGTTTGTTAACTGCAGTACAGCATTCAGTCAATGGATGTCTCTATACCCCCACAGTTTGCAACCACCACAAGAGAGAAAAGATGGGAGCCAAGCAGTGTGTGAGACAGCCCATTGTGCCTGTTTTTTATTCAATATTATCCTCTGTTTTCATAAAGTCTTTGGACGAATGCTTGTTCAAGAGCAACATTCAAATGGGGAGCAAGGGAGAACAAGAGTGTACACCATCCTCTCTCTATTTCCATGTTCTTAGCTTGGTGTTGCAGCACTGAACTTGTGAATTAGGAAGGAAGAATGCATTTTTTTTAAAAAAAAGTAGCACAGGAAAACCTCACAGCAAGCATTGTACATAGTGCATGTGATCTCCCATCATACCTGCCTGCTGTGTAGATTTTAACAAGTGGACTGCTACCAGCTGAAAAGCCAGGCCTACGTGGACTACATGGGTTTGGTTTGCATGTATGTCCCAAAACATGAACGTAGCTTAGGGAAGTCAGAAGCATGAACTTCATATCAAACAGCACAGAATAAATAGCTCTGGATTATAAAGTACTGAAATGGTTTAATTCTATGGCATTACTTACCAGCAAAAGACAGATAGATCTGGAGGAGGAGTCTGAGAAAGAAAAGGCAATATTAAAATTTGGTTGAGGGATTTTTTTCTTCCGCAAAGTTTCTTTTCAAAAAGCCCAGCAGAAGGGGAAATCTTGGCTTCACCCAAGAGGACAATGAATGCAATACCGTGCAGAGTTATGCTGCCTCCATCCAAAGGTATCATATTTTCTCAAGCATGCTCTGTGGCATAATTTTTTTCAACTGTCTTCTAATTCTGCAAACACAGAGTATAGCATTGGGCTGCAGGATACTTTCTTGGTGACCTGAGTAAACTCTTCTTTGGGTGCTCTCAGATGGGGCTTAATATTGTAAACAGGTCATTGAGATATTACTAACAAGTCATTGGCACCAGTTTTTAAAACTGGATTTTCCCCAGAAAAGATAAGTCTGGATTAAATGTGGAAAAAATATAGGCTGGCATTTTAACGACAACAATCTTATGTGGATGCTGCTAAGAACTTGCATACATGAGGAGCACTGACTCCACAATAAACACCTGTCTGGAAGCACTCTTCATCCCTGACTAAACAGCACAGTGTTAAGACAATGTCTAAGGGATTAACTGACACTCATCCAAGCTTTCTAGTGTCTCAATAGATCACATTCTTTACTCTCTCATTTGATGCCTACATTGGGATAATGAGATTTGAGGATGGGTTCTTTTCCATACTGTCCAGAGTTCATACTGCTTTATTTCTGTATTGGCTGAAATTACAGCACACAGCAGACACAAGGTTGCCCCCACAAATGTTATTTGGAGCAAATCTCTAATAGTTGGCCTATGTGAAACCATTATAATAAAGCATGGATTGATAGCTGATGTCCTCAAGGATGCTATCCCTATAGTTGCAAAAAAAAATAATGGACTGCCTTCAAATCGATCCCAACTTATGGCGACCTATGAATAGGGTTTTCATGGTAAGCAGTTTTCAGAGGGGGTTTACCATTGCCTTCCTCTGAGGCTGAGAGGCAGCGACTGGCCCAAGATCACCCAGTGAGCTTCATGGCTGTGTGGGGATTCGAACCCTGGTCTCCCAGGTTGTAGTCCAACACCTTAATCACTACACCATAGTGTATTAAAAATAAAGTTAAAGGGTGGACCATCTGTTAGCTAGGTGTCATCTCCAAATGAACCAATTTACACCATTTTATTATCCTGTGAAATTTGATTACGGTCTTCCAGGTTACTTTTTTGAATTATCTGTTGATGCAACGAGGAAGGCATTTACAGCTTTGAGATTTCAAAGTATGCCCACAGATGGCAGAAAATTTGTAAATGATTGTTTAGGTATATGCAGCCAGGGAGGAGAGGTGGAAGATACTGTTCACTGTGTACTGTATTGCTCCCTCTATAATTATCCTAGGGAAAGATTTCTCAAAGGGATTCTTCAGAGTTTTCTTTTTGAATAGGAGGAGAAAAATTGTTACTTGCAGATGGATGGAGATAAGGTCTCTACATTTGCTTTAGCAGCCCAACAGATTAGACAAAATGTCGTTGCACTATATGGGGTCCAGTGTGCTGGAGACCACTTATGCTAAAATGTGTCTTCAACCAAGCTGTATTTTTGTGATGAACAATAGTTTTTAGCAAATATGTTTGACTGACTGACTGGCATACCAAGCTGGTTTCAGTAATCCTCCGGACCAAAACACATGAAGAAATTACTTTCCCCAGATACGTGCTACTCACACAGACATAAGGCTTTACTTTCTTGCAAGGAAACCAGCCAACTTCATTGCTGGATGTGTTCCTTCCCTGCAAGCCAAGTAAGAAAACAAAGATCACATCAGACACAGGTTTTCATACTTAAATTTAACAAGTTTGGTTAATTTGCGTTTGAATATAAAAAAAGAAAACAAAAAATCTTTAGCTGATGGGGAAACTTTTGCATATGAAAACTTCAGGTGATTCGGGGAAAGTTCCAGTGACTAACTTTAAGCTGGAACAAGTGTTGAACAATGAAGTGCCCTGGAAGATTTTGCCAGCTTCATCCACTTCACTGAATGACTCACAATAATAAAAATAAAATAAAATAAATGAATAAAAGTGTTCTGTGATCTGGAAATGAGACTCTGCCCTTGAATATTGCAGTTCCAGTCTAAAATGTCAATGGTACCACATTTAAGTGGCAGTCCTATTTTGAACTAGACACCTCTAGATTATGAAAAGAGAGGAAGATCTTCTGGGGGAATAAGCAGCCTAATATAGTATTCTAAAAAATAATCTCTGGAAATGGTCAGTACACTCTAGAGGACAAGCTGGATGGGCAATAAGCTCTCCCACTCTACGAGTGATGGGCATCAGGGGCTTCCCCTCTGCTACTGCCTGTTAGGGCAGGGGCCATTTAAAAGGGCTACAGTAGTGTGTATCTGTGGCTTGTCTACCTTCAGACCCTCTCTTCAGGCACTTTTCTCTCAAATGGGGGAGGGGAAGGACCACAGCTGACAGAATGCAGGAGTAAGAGTGGAAGGCAAAGGGGAAAGTTTCAGCACCCTCCACCCATGTGCTCCTTTGACCCTCCAAATGACACTTTCCATGTGAACGTGGTAGACTGCATTTAAAATGCAGATCTGCCACTGTCATATGTAGACTGGTCTTGTGGTGGGCTGTAAGAATGAAGTATACCTCCAATTTCATTTTTTTGAGGGGGGGGCTGTCAGAAATCTGGGGAAAACTGATTTACAGATTTTGTTCCAGTGCAAAATGTGGCTTTTCTGATTTCAGATGCTGGGATTTTAGCCTAGAATTCCAGGCCTGCTATCTGATTGGAGTAACCTTAAGTGCTAATACCTAATGTAATCAATTCAAAACTACCTCTCAGCTGCACAAGTAAAAGCAGCAGAAGTTGCCAGCTGTACCCCCAGCTTGGGTAGTTTGTATTCCAAGAAAATTATTGAGGAACACATGCAGATAGCTAATTCATTATTGTTTTCAACCATGTCCTCCTGACATCACCCCAAGACTGAAGAGCTGTGATTCAACAGCACTGTTGATGATGCCTACCTGCCACCACAGCTGCTCCGCCTCAGCTTTGTTTAATTCCACAATATCGCCCACGTTGAGTCTCAGTGGTGGACCAAATGCCACAGGTGGTGGAGGCAGACCATAGTACTCCTGGCAGACTTCCAATTTGGGCAGTCCTTAAGAGCAAAGAAGAGTTGTAGTGTTTGAAACGAACCAGTTTCCTTGCTTTTATCCCAACATGTACCAAGTGAGCGATCATTTCTAAATAGTTAAGAAGAACAAGCAGACAGTGAACAGATACACTTACTGTGCCTTGGTGCCCTATCCCACAGTATCCAGGGTTCGAGTGTGTGTATCTGAAGTTGAGTGGTCGGGACAGAATAGGGATTCTGTTGGTGTACTGCCCACCCCGCTGCTCAACAGTCTCCCTTCCTGAGCTAGCCGGGGTGGTCTCGGGGTTGATGTTGCAGTCCCCTCGGCTTGTGGTGCTAGGGGACTTCAGCATCCATGCTGAGGCCACCCTGTCTGGAGTGGCTCAGGACTTTATGGCCTCCATGACAGCCATGGGTCTGCCCCACTCATGTTGCTGGCCACACCCTGGACCTTGTTTTCTGTGTGGAGGGGGATTATGGTGATCTTGGTGTGGAGGAACTTTCTGTAGTTCCATTGTCATGGACAGACCACTACCTGGTTGGGTTTAGACTCACTGGGACTCAGAACTTCTGCAGGGGTGGGGGACCGATTAGGATGGTCCGCCCCAGGAGGCTGATGGATCCGGATGGTTTCCTGATGGCTCTTAGGGATTTTCCTGTCACCTCGGCAGGCGATTCTGTCAAAGCTCTGGTTGACCTCTGGAATGGGGAAATGGCCAAGGCAGTGGACACGATTGCTCCTGAGCGTCCCCTCTCACGAAGTGGAGCCAGCCCAGCCCCCTGGTTCACCAAGGAGCTGGCGGTGATGAAACGAATGAGACGGAGACTAGAGCGACGTTGGTGGAAGACTTGGAGTGAGTCTGATCGAACACGGGCTAGAGCCTATTTGAAGGCCTACTCCATGGCAGTACGGACAGCAAAGAAAGCATTCTCTTCTGCCACTATTGTGTCTGCGGGGAGCCGTCCAGCGGAGCTGTTTTGAGTGGTCAGAGGTCTTTTACATCTTGGCCCCCGTAGGGATAATATAGACCATTCAACAGACCGCTGCCAAGAATTTGCACGGCACTTTGCAGATAAAATCACTCAGATTCGTTCTGACTTGGATGCTATAGTTGATACAGTCTCAGTGGATGTAATTTTGGCTCCTGCTTGTCCAATAATAATGGATTCTTTTCACTTTGTACAGCCCGAGGATGTGGACAGGATCCTTGGAGAGGTGAGAGCCACCACATGTCTTCTAGACCCCTGCCCTTCCTAGCTCATTGAAAGCGCCAGAGAGGGACTGGCTGAGTGGGTGAAGGGAGTGATCAATGCCTCCTTACAACAAGGCAGAGTTCCAGTGTGCCTAAAGGAGGCAGTTGTAAGGCCTTTGTTGAAAAAGCCCTCCCTGGATCCCTCCATAATGGATAATTATCGGCCAGTGTCCAATATCCCATTTTTGGGCAAGGTAATAGAGCGTGTGGTGGCCTCCCAACTCCAGGGATTCCTGGATGAAACGGAGTATCTAGATCCATTTCAGTCTGGTTTCAAGCCTGGTTATAGGACGGAGACGGCTTTGGTCGCCTTGGAGGACGACCTACGCAGAGAACTGGACAGGGGGAGTGCGTCCCTGTTGGTTCTGCTGGACCTCTCAGCGGCTTTCGATACCAGCGACCATGGTATCCTTCTGGGCCGCCTTGCTGGGATGGGACTTGGGGGCACTGTTTTACAGTGGCTCCGTTCCTTCCTGGAGGGACGAACCCAGAAAGTGGTGCTGGGGGATTCCTGCTCGACTCCTTGGCCGTTGGCCTGTGGGGTCCCTCAGGGCTCAGTTTTGTCCCCCATGCTATTTAACATCTACATGAAACCACTGGGAGAGGTTGTCCGGGGGTTTGGGTTTGGTGCCATCAGTATGCTCAGGAGATTTGGGCTGCAGTGTCACCAATATGCGGATGACACTCAGCTCTATCTCTCGTTCAAGTCCTCACCAGAGTTGGCTGTGGATACCATGTCCAAGTGCCTGGATTCCGTAAGTGAATGGATGGAAGGGAATAGGCTGAAACTGAACCCCAACAAGACCGAGGTGTTGCTCGTGGGAGATAAGAGAAGGTTGGGAGACATAGACCTGGTGTTTAATGGGGTAAGATTATCCCTGAAAAACCAGGTCCGCAGCCTTGGGGTCATTCTTGACTCCCAGCTGTCCATGGAGGCTCAGGTCTTGGCAGTGAGCCGGGCGGCTTGGTATCAATTACATCTGATACGGAGGCTGCAACCCTACCTTCCTGTTCATCTGCTCCCATGGGTGATACATGCCCTGGTCTCCTCTCGCTTAGACTACTGTAATGCGCTCAACGTGGGGTTACCCTTGAAGACGGTCTGGAAATTACAGCTGATACAAAATGCGGGGGCGCGCTTGATTAAGAACAGCCGTCGCCGTGATCATATCACCCAGTTTTGGAAAAAGGGTGGGGTAAAAATAATGATAATAAATAAATAAATAAAATAAATTCTTAACCTTTTCCACTGCCAGCACCCCTTGGATTTCCAAAATATGCTCTCGCACCCCCTGAAAAAACACTGTTTATATTTTACTTTAATTTAATTTTAATGTGTGTTTTAGCCTAACATAGCTAAGATAAATGAGTTTTCCAAAATCTTTGCTTGTATAATTAACATTCTGTTTCTATTTAAATGAATTTTTTAAATCATTTGAACAATGCCTCGCACCCGTAGAAAAAGTTTCTCGTACCCCCAGGGGTGCGTGCACCCCAGGTTAAGAACCACTGCTCTAAAGTGTCCATCATTCATTCATTCATTGGCGATCACTCGTGGCCGAGTAAAATTGTCTTCCAAGTCTTTAAAAGTGACTATGGAGGCCAGTTCTGGATCCACACAGCCTCCCACAGTGAGGACATAGGTTTCCAGATGGAAGATGGTCACAATGAGGATTTTTTTGATGTGCCTTCTGCTTAGCTTGTTTGTCCCGTTCGCCCTGTATTTGTGCTTCTTCAAAGTCCACAGCACCTTTGATAATAGCCAACCTCCATTTCGGACGTTCACGGGCCAAGACTTCTCAGTTCTTGATGTTCATGTTACATTTTTTTAGATTTGCTTTAAGAACATCTTTAAACCTCTTCTGCTGTCCACCAATATTCCGTTTTCCATCCTTAAGTTGGGAGTAAAGTAGCTGCTTTGGAAGACGGTGATCAGGCATTCGGACAACATGGCCAGTCCAGCGAAGTTGATGTTGAAGGATCAGTGTTTCAACACTGGCAGTCTTTGTGGCGCAGAGTGGTAAGTGGTGGTAACATAGCCGAAGCTCTGCTCATGGCCGGAGTTCGATTCCAACGGAAGGAGGAAGTCGAATCTCCGGTAAAAAGGGTCGAGGTCCACTCAGCCTTCCATCCATCCATGGTCGGTAAAATGAGTACCCGGCATACGCTGGGGGGTAAAGAAAGACCGGGGAAGGAACTGGCAAAACCACCCCATATATATGGTCTGCCTAGTAAACGTCGCAAGACGTCACCCTAAGAGTCGGAAACGACTCACACTATAAGTGCGGGGACACCTTTACCTTTAGTCTTTGCTTCTTCCAAAACGTTAACGTTAGTCCGTCTGTCTTCCCAAGTAATTTGCAGAATTTTCCGGAGGCAGCGTTGGTGGAATCTTTCAAGAAGTTGGGAGTGGTGTTTATGAATGGTCCATGTTTCACAGGTATACAGTAGGTTCAGTAGTACAATGGCTTTGTAAATAAGCATTTTGGTCTCCCTGAGAATATCCCGATCCTCGAACACTTTAACACTTCATTCGGGAGAATGCGGCACTCGCAGAGCTCAGATGATGTTGAATTTCAGCATTGATGTCAGCTTTTACAGAGATATAAGAACATAAGAACATAAGAAGGGCCTGCTGGATCAGGCCAGTGGCCCATCTAGTCCAGCATCCTGTTCTCACAGTGGCCAACCAGGTGCCTGGGGGAAGCCCGCAAGCAGGACCCGAGTGCAAGAACACTCTCCCCTCCTGAGGCTTCCGGCAACTGGTTTTCAGAAGCATGCTGCCTCTGACTAGGGTGGCAGAGCACAGCCATCATGGCTAGTAGCCATTGATAGCCCTGTCCTCCATGAACTTGTCTAATCTTCTTTTAAAGCCATCCAAGCTGGTGGCCGTTACTGCATCTTGTGGGAGCAAATTCCATAGTTTAACTATGCGCTGAGTAAAGAAGTACTTCCTTTTGTCTGTCCTGAATCTTCCAACATTCAGCTTCTTTGAATGTCCACGAGTTCTAGTATTATGAGAGAGGGAGAAGAACTTTTCTCTATCCACTTTCTCAATGCCATGCATAATTTTATACACTTCTATCATGTCTCCTCTGACCCACCTTTTCTCTAAACTAAAAAGCCCCAAATGCTGCAACCTTTCCTTGTAAGGGAGTCGCTCCATCCCCTTGATCATTCTGGTTGCCCTCTTCTGAACCTTTTCCAACTCTATAATATCCTTTTTGAGATGAGGCGACCAGAACTGTACACAGTATTCCAAATGCGGCCGCACCATAGATTTATACAACGGCATGATGATATCGGCTGTTTTATTTTCAATACCTTTCCTAATTATCGCTAGCATGGAATTTGCCTTTTTCACAGCTGCCGCACACTGGGTCGACATTTTCATCGTGCTGTCCACTACAACCCTGAGGTCTCTCTCCTGGTCGGTCACCGCCAGTTCAGACCCCATGAGCGTATATGTGAAATTAAGATTTTTTGCTCCAATATGCATAATTTTACACTTGTTTATATTGAATTGCATTTGCCATTTTTCCGCCCATTCACTCAGTTTGGAGAGGTCTTTTTGGAGCTCTTCGCAATCCCTTTTTGTTTTAACAACCCTGAACAATTTAGTGTCGTCAGCAAACTTGGCCACTTCACTGCTCACTCCTAATTCTAGGTCATTAATGAACAAGTTGAAAAGTACAGGTCCCAATACCGATCCTTGAGGGACTCCACTTTCTACAGCCCTCCATTGGGAGAACTGTCCATTTATTCCTACTCTCTGCTTTCTGCTTCTTAACAATCCCTTATCCACAAGAGGACCTCTCCTCTTATTCCATGACTGCTAAGCTTCCTCAGAAGTCTTTGGTGAGGTACCTTGTCAAACGCTTTTTGAAAGTCTAAGTACACTATGTCCACTGGATCACCTCTATCTATATGCTTGTTGACACTTTTCGTGCCCAGGGTGAGAGGCAATAACGGAACTCTGGGATGTGATTAATTCTTCCTTTATTAAGGAAATTTCCACATTGAATTTCCTGCACTTCATGCAAGCCTCTAATCTAACTCACTAGATCCCCTAAGTGCCTATTCCTGCAGCATTGAAAGAAAGTTGACAGAGCGAAGTTTTTTCCGCCTCCCCACCCCTTATGAAGGAGGGAGGCAGTCGCGAAGCCTTGCGCTCCTTCGGAGAGATCCCCCTCCCTCCGCCTTTTTCTGTTCCTCCCTCCTTTGCCGTCTGCGAGCTCTAGGGGAGGGGGGTTCCTCTCCCTCTGAGGCACTGATGTCTCTATCCCATGCGGGGGGGCCAGGTGAGTGGAAACTGGATGCTGGCTTCTTTACGGGGCTGCTGGGCTGAGGAGGGGTTACGTATCCTCTTCTCTCTGACTCCTCTTCCATCTCCCCTCCCCGCTGCTCGAAAGGAGGCGTGAGAACTGGCAGGGCTGAGTCCTCGGCCGTTGGAATCCCAAGGTCTCTTACTGCAGACATCTCTCTATCTCCCCCCTCCTCTTCACTCCCTAGCTGCAACTCCTGGAATTCTAAATCCCCCTCCCCACTCTCTCCCACATCGTCTTCAGGATCCCGTTCCAAAGTCTCGACAACACTCTCAAAGAATTCTAATAGGTTACTGAGACAGGACTATCCCTTGCAGAAGCCATGCTGGCTCTGCTTCAGCAAGGCTTGTTCTTCTATGTGCTTAGTTAATCTAGCTTTAATAATACTTTCTACCAGTTTTCCAGGGACAGAAGTTAAGCTAACTGGCCTGTAATCTCCAGGATCCCCTCTGGATCCCTTTTTGAATATTGGCGTTACATTTGCCACTTTCCAGTCCTCAGGCACGGAGGAGGACCCGAGGGACAAGTTACATATTTTAGTTAGCAGATCAGCAATTTCACATTTGAGTTCTTTGAGAACTCTCGGGTGGATGCCATCCGGGCCCGGTGATTTGTCAGTTTTTATATTGTCCATTAAGCCTAGAACTTCCTCTCTCGTTACCACTATTTGTCTCAGTTCCTCAGAATCCCTTCCTGAAAATGTTAGTTCAGGTTCAGGGATCTGCCCTATATCTTCCACTGTGAAGACAGATGCAAAGAATTCATTTAGCTTCTCTGCAATCTCCTTATCGTTCTTTAGTACACCTTTGACTCCCTTATCATCCAAGGGTCCAATCGCCTCCCTAGATGGTCTCCTGCTTTGAATGTATTTATAGAATTTTTTGTTGTTGGTTTTTATGTTCTTAGCAATGTGCTCCTCAAATTCTTTTTTAGCATCCCTTATTGTCTTCTTGCATTTCTTTTGCCAGAGTTTGTGTCCTTTTTTATTTTCTTCATTCGGACAAGACTTCCATTTTCTGAAGGAAGACTTTTTGCCTCTAAGAGCTTCCTTGACTTTGCTCGTTAACCATGCTAGCATCTTCTTGGCCCTGGCGATACCTTTTCTGATCTGTGGTATGCACTCCAGTTGAGCTTCTAATATAGTGTTTTTAAACAACTTCCAAGCATTTTCGAGTGATGTGACCCTCTGGACTTTGTTTTTCAGCTTTCTTTTTACCAATCCCCTCATTTTTGTGAAGTTTCCTCTTTTGAAGTCAAATGTGACCGTGTTGGATTTTCTTGGCAATTGGCCAGTTACATGTATGTTTAATTTAATAGCACTGTGGTCACTGCTCCCAATTGGTTCAACAACACTTACATCTCGCACCAGGTCCTGGTCCCCACTGAGGATTAAGTCCAGGGTTGCCGTCCCTCTGGTCGGTTCCATGACCAACTGGTCTAGGGAATAGTCATTTAGAATATCTAGAAACTTTGCTTCTTTGTCATGACTGGAACACATATGCGGCCAGTCTATGTCCGGGTAGTTGAAGTCACCCATTACTACCACATTTCCTAGTTTGGATGCTTCCTCAATTTCATATCTCATCTCCAGGTCTCCCTGAGCATTTTGAAAAGGGGAAGATAGATCGTTCCCAGTATTAAGTCCCTCCTGGGGCATGGTAGATGGCTGCCAAGATAGGGGAAGTGATCACCGTTCTCCAGTGTCACACCATTAAGCTGGATTGATGGTGCTACAGAGGGACTAGTTCACCCCTGTTGATGAAGCACTTTGGTTTTTTTTAATATTAAGTGAGAGCCCAAGCTTTCCATATGCTTCTGCAAAGACATTTAGGATAGTTTGAAGATCTTTCTCTGAATGTGCGGAGACTACATTATCATCGGCATATTGAAGTTCTACAACAGAGGTTGACATTACTTTACGTTTTGCTTTCTGCCTACTGAGGTTAAAAAGCTTTCCATCTGTTCAGTATATGATTTCCACACCAGTAGGAAGTTTCCCCTCAATAAGGTGTAGAATCATAGCAATGAAGATAGCAAATAAGGTAGGAGGAATGACACATCCCTGTTTTATGCCTGATCCGACTCTGAATGGATTGCTCTGAAAGTCATTGTTGTCCAAAATTGTCGCTGTCATGTTGTCATGAAGGAGTCGCAAAATATTCACAAATTTATCAGGGCATCCAGTTTTCAGAAGGATGGTCCAGAGAGCGGTTCAATTCACAGTATCAAAGGCCTTAGTCAGATCAATAAACGCCATATATAAAGGTTGATCCTGCTCCTGGCATTTTTCTTGAAGCTGTTGTGCAGTGAAGATCATGTCCACTGTCCCCTGGGAAGGGTGGAAACCATTTTGAAAGTTGGGGAGGACATCGGCAGGAGGTGATTTGCGAAGATCCTTGCAAGGATTTTACCTGCGGTAGCAAGGAAATACCTTGATAGTTCCCACAATCTGTTCTATCACCCTTCTTAAAAAGGGTGATAATTATGGCGTCCCTAAAGTCTTCCAGGATCTCCTCCCTCATCCAGATTTTTTCGATGAGCTTATGAAGTTGTTGTGTAAGTTCAGGCCCATCTTCTTTAAAGACTTCAGCAGGAATCCCATCAGGTCCACTAGCTTTGTTGTTCTGCCTACTTGATGGCTTTACTGACTTCATCCAAATCAGGGGATATTGCAAGCTCGACTCTAGTTTGTTGTTGTGGAATTTGCTAGAAGACTTCACCAGTCACAATAGAGTTACAATTAAGGAGGTCGTGGTAATGCTCTTTCCAGAGCAGTGCAATAGACTCTATCTTTAAGAAGTTTGGTACCATCCATTGAACATATGGGATTTGTACCGTAATTTGTTGGTCCATAGATGGCCTTTGTGGCATAAAAAAAGCCACATGTATCGTGAGCATCTACAAAGTGCTGGATTTCTTGAGCTTTTTTTATCCACCAGGCGTTCTTAAGTTCTCTAGTTCTTCTTTGGACCTCAGCCTTTGCACTGACATAGTTTTTTTTCTTAGCAGCACAATTAATGTCTTTTCCCTCGATGAGGGGAGAGTGACTCTGTTGCCATCAGGGGAGGCTGCTTCCACCTGCCTTGCCCCACCCTCCAGCCTTCAAACGCAGCTTCTTTAGGAGGACTTTCTGATCTTTGGGTTGGGCTGTGTGGGTTGGGGGATAGCTTCTACTTTGTTGTTTAGTTTTATTGCTTGTTTTTTGATGTTTATATACTTTTATGTTTGATGTTTATATGCCTTTATTTTGTACGTTGCTCAGAGTGGCTGGATTTCCAGCCAGATGGGCGACTAATAAATAGAATAAAATAAATAAATAAATACATTCTGCCATATCTGGAAGGCTTTCCTTTTCTTGTCGATGGTATGTTCAATCTCACTATCCTTCTCATCAAGATTATGCTCTGAACATTTAGTCAACTCCTTCTTTCTCAATGGTTTCTGGTGATAAATCAAAATCACGCCCAACTCTTGCATTGAAATGCCCAAGAGGATAATTTTATCCTCCTTAGGTATTTCTGATAAGATGGTGTCCAGCTGGTTATAAAAATTTTCCTTGATGTCTTCATCAGCATCTAAGGTTGGTGCATAATTACTTAGAATAGTTGCCTGCTGGTTTTTGGCAAGTTTTAGCCGGAGAGTTGAGACTCATTCATTAATGCCAATAGGAACTTCTGACAAGTGTTTCATGAGATTATTTTTAATAGCAAAGCCTACTCCACGTATTTGTTGTTCTTGTTCAGGCAGTCCTTTCCAGAAGAAGGTATAACCTCCTTTTTCTTCTTTCAGTTGTCCTTCTCCTATTATATTATTTTTAAACTAGTCTGAATTCTTTTAGCTACATGTGTGTATGGTTTTAATATTAGAAATAGTTTAATCTTATTTTAATGTAGACTTTGTATGTTTTTAATTATATGTATTTTTTATCTGGAAGCCGCCATGAGTTCCAGTTTTGGAAAAATGGCGGAGTATAAATAAAGATAAGGATAATAATAAATAATAATAATTCTCCTGCTCTTCGAGTTTGTTGGAGTGCTGCTATGTCAATATTAAAATGTCTCAACTCCCTCACAATAATGGCAGTCCTGTGTTCAGGACGTTCACTATCTGTATTGTCCAGCAATGTCTGTATATTCCATGTTCCAAAATTCAATTGTCTTTTGCAACCGCTAAGCGGTGACCCCACTGGATGCGGTAATCCAGTCAGGGAGAGAGATGAGGCAGACTATGTTTAGGGCACCTTTTCTAGCCCCCTCCCCATACAGGGTGAGCAGAGTGGATCCTGAATAGGACTGCTCAGTCGTGGATACAGCTGCCGAACTACTCAACTGCCTCGGTTCTAGCCAGGACGACTGAGTCTGTATCCATCGCCCATGTGCCGGTCCATGACTAGGGGCTTCTGGATTTCACAGTCCTGCCCCCATTGCCATTAGCCGATCGTCATGGGACTTTTGGTTTGGTTTGGTTTGTGGGCAACGCCTGTGCATGAATTTGTTTGATGTGGGGAGATCGGTGCACAACAATCAACACACAATCTTAACAGAAAAAGGCTTTGATCCAGTGGCATGGATACCACGACAATTGGAAGTCGTTTATCTGCTGCAGCCTTCATCCACCTTCACAGCTGTTGTAACATACACATCGTTATCCTCCACCTGTTCTGCCGTTGAGGACATTCTTGGATCATTCTTTGTCTGGTTCCTCTCCCTTGACCTTACTGCCATGGGTGACCCTGCTGGGAGTACATGACTCCTGACGGCATTGCTAATAGGGTTCATTCGAACACACAAGCCCACTCACCACTACAAGGTGATGATCCAGCGAGGGGTCCATCATTCAGCCCCTTGTACCCATGGGAACTGGATGCCATCTGTCATCACTGGTGTCATTATGAAAACATAATAGTGGGCTACCTACATGGCAACTACAACTTACCCAGATCAGTTTTTTCTTTCTCCAGTGTATGCCAATCAAATTTATTCTGCACAGAAAAACAGGAAATTAGGTTCAGGTAACAGGAATGGGGTGAGAGGAAACAAGATATAGGAAATTAGTCGCAAAAGTACAAATCCAGGTTTCAAGAAGGATATTTCATATTAAACATCTCTGTGTGTTTCATTTCTTATACATAATGTACACATCTTAAACTAAAAATAGGCTATTAACTATGGCTTGTGAGCTGTCCCCTCACACCATTCATTGACTGTTGCTGTGATGCTATAGAATGTTCACAAGGATTCACATTTCTTCTGTTCAGAGCATGTTGACAGACTTCCCTCACAGGAGCTGAAGTGAATGGCCAGTTTGCAGAGAAAAACCTCTCATGCAATGTTCATGGGCAGAAGCAGCTACATGCTGTTGGGCAGGAAGCAAGGAAGGAGAGAGACTGGATGCCAAATGGGTTGGCATATAGAAAGCTGAGTGAGAAGAGGACTTAAGAGGTAGAGGAGTGAAGAGGTGGGAAACAGGAAGTAGAAATAGGAGGGGAGGATGAGTGGACTAGCAAAAAGACTTGAAGCTAAGAAACAGAGAGAAGGAACTGAAGAAATGAAAAAGGAGCCAAGGAGAAAAGGAAGATAATCTTGGAGGTCACGGATTTGAGAGAGTCAGGGAGACCAAAGTGGCAATGTGTGTATGTGCATGCGTGCTAAATTTACATAATGAATTGAATAATCCAGACAGATAGCTGCATGTCTCTCACTGAGTGACAAATGGACATGAACATAACATCACCTGTATTTCATAATTCACATCCACATTACCAACACTAGAGATATACAAACTTCTGCTCCAAAATCCTATTTTTTTGCTTTGGCTTCTTGTTATTATTATCTGCATTGTTGGCTCATATTCATCTTGTGATCAATGACAATTCCAAGATCCTTCTCACATGTTGTATTGCTGAGCCAAGTATCCCCCATCTTATAACTGTGCATTTGGTTTCTTTTTCCTAAGTGTAGAACTTTGCATTTATCCCTGTTGAATTGCATTCTGTTGTTTTCAGCCCAATGCTCCAGCCTATCAAGGCCCCTTTGAATTTTGTTTCTGTCTTCCATGGTATTAGCTATGCCCCCCCAATTTTGTATCATCTGCAAATTTGATAAGCATGCTCTGTACCTCCTCATCCAAGTCATTAATAAAAATGTTGAAGAGCACTGGGCCCAGCACCGAGCCCTGCGATACACCACTCGTTACTTCTGCCCAGTTTGAGAAGGAACCATTGATAAGCACACTTTGACTATGGTTCTGGAGCCAACTGTGGATTCACCTGATAGTTGTTCCATCCAGCCCACATTTAGCTAGCTTGCTAATCAGAATATCATGGGGCACTTTGACAAAAGCTTTGCTGAAGTTCAGATATATTATGTCCACAGCATTCCCACAGTCTATAAGGGAGGTTACCCAATCAAAAAACGAGATAATATTAGTTTGGCAGGATGTGTTCTTCATAAATCCATGTTGGCTCCTAGTAATCACTGCATTGTTTTCAAGGTGCTTACAGACGTACTGCTTTATAATCTGCTCCAGAGTTTTTCCAGGGATTGATGTTAGGCTGACTGGTCTGTAGTTCCCAGGTTCCTCCTTCTTGCCCTTTCAGAGTGGTATACAACCATTATTGTTGTTGTTGTTAATAATCATATAATAATAATAATTTTTATTATTCTGTAGTGTCTTTCAAATCATTATGATTTGAATTCTTCATTTGTAATCTTGATTTATAATAGATTAGAGCTCACTCAAGAGCTGCTATTATAATGTGCAGTTCTGCGTTTTGCCTGCTGTTAACCCCATCAATTATCTTTTAATTTTTCTTTTCACACCTTTTTCTTGTTTACCTTTGGCATGGTAGATCCAGACTCTGCATTAAATGGAAAATAAGAAAAGATTATAATGAGCACAAGGGGAAAAGCAAAGATGGAGATGAATATGATGGGGCAACTGTATCTCATTACCTGCTATAGGAATTGAGATCTGATTCACAGTTTTTTAAAAAACTAAGGTACAATAGGACATCAGAATCTTGTTGTTTCCCATCTCATACTTAATAACCATTCCCTACATACCTCCCTCAAGTTCTTTGCACTCACTGTTCAGGTCACATGTTTGTGACTCAGAAACAATTAAAACAGTCATAAACACATACAAAGAAGTAAACCCCACTGGCCTGATTCACATGTCACTGTAAGCCAAAGCAAGGCTTAGCACAGATGCATGAGCTTTGGGAGATGAGAATGCAGCCACTTTGCTCCTCTCCAACCATTCTGCTGATGCACTGTGCTGAGCTAAGCCAAACCATGGCTTGGCTCAGTGAGTCGTTCGAACCTGGGCTCATGGTTTAGCAATCTCTAGCCTAATCACAAGCTGTAACCAAGGTTTGACTTAAGGGGGCAAGGAGGAGAAGGAGGGGGCTGTATATTATAATAACCATGGGGGAATGCAATAAAACTATTAGTAATCTTAAATTATTTATCTGCATTAGGGATGGGATCCATTGGCCGGTGTTGATTCACAAGCATTCCATCAACCTAACAGGCTGGCTGGCATCGATTTGGGTTTGTTCTTGATTAGCTTAGCCACTGCTTTTATTGATCCATGGCTTTTTTCCACAGAAAAAATATTGATATTAATATTGATATTTTTGAGGGAAATATTAATATTTCTTTAAAAATGTTGATATTTTAAAAGGAAATATTGATAAATTATGATTATTACAACTAATGTTTTAGAGTCTGATTTTTTTTTTTTAAAAAAAGTCTGTTTTCAAAAACAGCCACGGAAATTCGCTACATTAAAATCTGATTGTCAGCAATTGAGAATAAGCAAATTCATGGTAAATTCAGTACCAAATTCAAATTGGGCAAAATTCTAGCACATCCCTAATCTGTATTCTGTAGATAATGCCAGTGTGAACACAATTTTCTTTAAATCAGGTGCAGGAGGCTGGCTCGTACAATTAACATTCTACAGATGGGGAGAGTTAGGCTAAAAGACAGCAACTTATTGAAAGCCATGCAGAGAGTTTGTAACTGAGCTGAGATTTGAACCCCAAAGCCCTGCCTGCTGGTCCACAAGTGTCAGCTCTTTTAGTGTTCCCACAAATATCAGACCATTCACCTTTAGTTTGGAAACTGCTCTGAAAAGAATCTGGTTGCAGGAGGATGACTGTAGCAATAGGAAGTCAAGATACTTTCCCTCTACACATCCCCTAGATACACTTCTTTCACCACTTTAAAAGACTGGAAACTTACCAGAGCTGGACTTTCCACATGGTGACACCCGGCCCAGACATTCCTTATGAGCAGGCACCCGACATTTGCTGCAGCGATAACCCTGATAGAATGTTCCTCTATGAGCAGATGGGAGAGAGAGAAGGCTTATGTATCTTCAGGATAAAGTAGAGTGTAGCTTAACTGACTTAAATCAGGGGTGGACAGAAGATAGATCTGGATCTACTGGCAGATCTCTGGATGATTTGTAGTAGATCAGCAAGGATTTCTGACTCCCAATTGTTTAAAAAGAGCATCAACAAAATGACACACACACCCATCCTAAATTATACTGTTGAAATAAAGAAAGCATGAGGTGATAATCATGAGCGGATTTTTGTTTGGAAGGACTGTGAGCTCTCTTCAGTTCTGGTACTCAAAATATTCCTGAGTTCAAAATTCTTTAATTCTATAATTCTTTTGTTCCAGTCTTGGGGTTTTAGAAAAAACAAAGATCTCACAAGCTTGAAGTCTGCCCACCCCTACTTTCAGGGTTTCCTGACATTGTACTCAGTTGGTGTGATTCCAAATAATGCCTGACATGGTCTGAATCTCTGCATTCCAAAGTGAGAAAACATTTACATGCAGCATCCTAACATTAGCATCTCCACTAACATTTAACTTCACTACTAAAAATGGGATCACATAAAACTCCCAACTATATTTATGAAGGCTGTTGTCCCTCCTCATGGCTTGGGTAGAGTGGCATGGCATATGTACCTCAGCAGCATCTGGCAGGCTTTGCAGGAGGTGGTTTCCTCAAAGGAGTACATGTGGAACTCGTGTCTATTTGCTGTGGCATTTTCAGGATAGATATTGGATCTACACCAGAAAGTGAGAAACAGGCAGTCAGCGAGGATGGTGGCTAGCTAGAGCACGTCCACTTGCACAGATATTCATTTTGCAAAAGACATTATTAGAGCTCCCTTCAATCCCTCACTTAAGTTTGATAAATGTTCATGCAGAATAAAGGCTTGATATTCTCACTTTTCCCTCCCCTCCACATATTATCATTCTTTGAACAGGCAAATGGAAATAACCTGACATTTGCTTGCTTGTGAGAAACTAGGGTCTATTCCAGACAATCTGTTTACCGAGCATTCATTTGTTTGCGGTGAGGTTATACAGTATTGGTTGTTTATTGACCATTCATTTTGATTTTATTTGTGGGAATGTTATGCAATGTTACGCCCAAGCATTTTTATTCCACACTTTTCAGGGCATTTTCCTGTCACTTTCCTTACTGCAAAAAGTCCTTTTTGGAAGGAGGAGGTTTGTTGCGCACCCTGAATTTGCTGGTATGGAATTGAATACTACTAGCAAAATTGCAACAGTCTGAAAGTGCCCTAAGAGGGCACGGAAGAAGGTTCTTAATAGACTGCCCTTGTCATCATACTATGAGAGGAGTATGCCCTCTATCTTGGTCTTGATCCACTATATCTTGTGTTTATTTGTCAGGAAAAAAAAATGAGATTATTGAAATGATGGGTACGCAACATGCTGAAATCCATGTTAGGCTTTTGTTGCTCTGTACAACAGACTAGATAGTACTTATTCATTTATTAATGATTCAGTGGAAAGTTTCCAAAATTCTGTACCATTTTGCTACATTATGTCTTTCTTTTGAAGGATGGAGACACAATTTGTTGCCGTCCCCAAATTGTAAGCATGAATATATAAAATATGCATGCAAGGGTTAATTATACACATGACATTCACCCATGTGCCTGGTAGCCATTTTGTGAAATGAAAAGCAGGTTTGGGACAGAGTAGTTTTGAGCGGAGAAGAAGTGCATGGAGGGATCTCTTTAACCCTTTACCCAGCCATTTACCCACTCCAAACCATGGTTTCAGTTGTTTTCCCCTCCATTGGTTTCCATCTATTTATAAAGGTTAACTTATGGAAGAGCATGTGGAGAAAATAAGCCAGGGGGCAATTTGGAGCCGGAAAGTGGCAGACAAGGGAAGAGTTTACACATGCTCTCCCATTTCTGTGTTCAAACCTGGCCCATCTCCAAGCTATTTTTCCTTGAACAAAATGATTGTTAGGATTTTGTATGTAACACGGGGTCTACTTAAATTAATAAGCTTCTTGGCATGGATTTGGTTATCTATTGCATTGAGCCTGTGGCAGTGAATCTACAGGCACTGCGTAGCTGAGCTGATACCATGGCTTGGTATATTCTATTGCTCAGGCAACAATGCAGGCTAGCCCTACAGAAGTAAAATCTTACACAAGGAGCAAAAGAAAAGGAAGAGGTCCTAATTGAGGCATGGAGGATAGTGGCAAGCAGGCTGAAGGAAGGATCGGAATAAACAGTGGTCTGTGAAAGTAGAATCTGAAGGAAGGAAAGATGGAGAATTAATGCTTGAGGAACATGGCAGCAAAAGCAAGAAGGCTGTGGGACCAGTTTAACCTTGCTATGATCCACCAAGGTAATTCTTTTCATACCCCTCTCTGTTTGGTATTTTTGTTCCCTAGGTCTCCCTTCCATCCCATTAGGGAAAAATGGATTCTTATATCATATCTGCCCATTGGGGATGTTTCCCTGGGAATATTATGATCTAGCTCCAATTCTGTAGACTCATTTTACATCTAGTGACTAGAACAGATCTCCAAGACACCAACTGGTCTCCAGCATATAAGAGTCTTGGAGTTATAAAGGAGAGCATACAAAAGGGCCAGGAGTACAAGAACCTACAGGGCCATTTCAAATTGTTCCATCCATTTCTTCTTCAGCTCCCGTGTCTTGAAGTACAGTTCATAGCCTGAGAGACCATTATGCTCAATTAGGGAAAACGTGTGAGTCCACTGGGAAAGGAAGAAAGAAAAGAAAAAGAGGAACAACTGATGAGCATAAAATCTTGGTTGGGGCATATTGATACAGATTCCTTGTTTTCCTCACAGTTCCCTTTGGGAGGAAAGTGAAACCATATGAAATGGAAGAACAGAGATCTGTTCTTGGAATGGTGATGGCCTGCTGAATTAAAGCAAGACCTAGTTCTCTTTCTAGGGGAGGGGAAACCCATGCCTCCCATGCCCTTCTCAGCCTTCCCAGCCCCCAAACGCATACCCAGATGTTACCTTCTTGTTGTCTTTTTCTACCGAAGGATCATCCCGAACCTGGTAGCTGGACAAATCAATAAATGTCTTCATATCATAGGAATCCCCTTTCCGCTTGCAGATTAGCAGGGCTTTATCCAGGAGGAAAGCATACCTGAAGGACATTTTTACCTTGAGAATTTTAATCAAAGCTGAGATATAAGAAGCATGCATTTTATAAACGTCCTTAGCTGTGAACTAGGTCCTAGACTCTCCTGCCCAAGCAGCACAGGTGTCTTGATATCACTGAATGTAGTAAACAAACCACCTTGATTTGTTTCCCTTGGGAAGCTTTGGATGTACACCTCCCAGTGGACTCATGGGATATAAATTAAATAATAAATAAATAAATAAAGATAGTCAACGTTTTTATTTATTTATTTATTTTATTTGTATACCGCCCCATAGCTGAAGCTCTGAGCGGTTTACAGCAACTAAAGTTGAGGTTTTATCTATGCATATGAGAGAAACCTCCGGCCCTACTCTGCACTAAGTGGCATGTCTGGCTGGGCTCATAACACACACTAGTATGCAACCAATAATCCGCCACTGAAAAGCACAAATGATGAAAGCTGTTAGAATTATGGAGGTGTACATTTTGGTGCATGATGGGACTGGAAGTAGCCCTCCTGTGCCTAGAGAAAACAGCTGCAGATAGGACATGCAGATAGGACATGCAAAAACCAAACAGTGGTACTATTAAGGAGTTTGTGGGCCAAGAAAATACTGGGCTGCTGCAACTATGTTATGTTTTTATGGATGGAATTTAAGACATATTCATTGATTGTTATTGCATAGAAGGTTCATGAACAAGGTTTATGCAGAAATAGGTAACGGGTCAGAATATCTTCCACTGATTCATCAGGCCAATTTTTAATTATTTTGTTCATTAGCTGCTTTGAGTTACTTGTACTATAGAGTCTATTTTTTAAAAATAAAATAAATAATAATTGTTGGTGTTCTATTGTAAAATTGCTTCATGAGTTTTATGGGAAGCAATTCATAAAAGAGAATTCTTGTATCTATTTTTGAGCAGCATTGAATCTGCATTTTTGAATGGACTTTGAATCTATGACTGTACCTATAGTTGGTGGGTCTTTGGGGGGCATGAATATATGTGAATAGCTTTACAAGCACATTGTATATTTTCTCAGGCATAAACTAGACATGTACCAGTTGAGCATATCTTTCCTGACTTTAAAAAAAACCAAATAAAAGCAGCCTCAAGGGGAATGGGGCAAGGGCAGTGGGAGACAAGGAGAGAGGGTCTGAGAAAAAGGGTTGCTTAGCCCTTCACCATCTGGTCAATTTTCCACTCTAATTTGTTCCTCACTTGTATAGAGCAATCAAAATTAACATGGGAAAAGCAAGCCTGAAGCAGCCAAACAGGACCCAAGCCCTCAGTGCTGTTGGAAATGTTGCTGCCATGACCTTTTGGGTGAATTGTGTGGAAGAAGGTGAGACTTCCAAAGGAGAGGGCACTCTTGATGCCTTCTCTACAATAGTAGTCAAATTTTCTTTCCTCTGTGGACCATCTTAAAACTTCTAGGGTCATCCAACCATTCAATAAAGTTCTTTTTCTTCAGTGCTGACATCATTGTTAAAACTAGTGCTATATGATGAAAATCATGGGGCCATTGAGAAGTGTCCATTAAACTGGTAAATTTATAGGGAACAATGAATAGACTGTACCAGTGCCATATTATGAAAATCACTGACCCTAGGTCAGGTCCTTTTTAGCCTGTTCTCTAATTTGGCCCTGGTCAAAACAGTGTCTCTTTCCACTGTCAGGAAAAAAAAATCTAGTGCAGGGCCAAGTACGGATATCCTTGTCTTTTCTGTAACCTTTCTGTGGACCACTTGAATTCAGCTCATGGACTACTAGTGGGCCACAGACCACAATTTGAGAAACCTCTTTACTACAGGATATGCATGCAATCACCTGTCCATTTTGGAGCGCTTTTCCCCACTGATGATCTTGAGCTCCCCGTCAATCTTTGGCCTCCCAAAATGAGCCAGGGATTGTGTCTAGAGAGAAGTGGAAACAATGTTTCTTACAAGAGGTATACTGGCTGCATGTGGAACATACTTGCTTAGGACTAGCCCTGGGCTGCAGAACTGGATCTGGCCACCCGGCCAAATTGTTATCTCCCTATTCCTGCTGGACCATGTTTGACAGGTGGGTGGGGCCATAAAGTAACCCATTTTTGTCTGTAAAGTCTGAAACCAAAGCGTGTGGGCAAAGTCAGAGCTTGTGGAGCCTCATATACGGCACTTCATGAGACCTGACCTGATCGGCTGAATTGTTAGAGGTTGCAAAGCCAGGCCACAGGTTGTGAAGCCAGGTGCATGGGGCTTCACAAGACCCAGTGATCAGCGAGTTGTGCACAAAGCCTCTTTTGGCTCAGCCACATTTTTATGATGTCAGGTGGGAATGGCTTGGTCAAAATGAGCTCATTGGTCAGATTAGGAAGGCCTCGAAAGCCTAATTAGAGGCTCCCATTGCTGGATTAGCTCATCCTCTTCTAGTAGCTGCAACTCCAAAATACCAGTGATGAAGGAGTTAGGGACAAGCTGCAGATTATAATAAAGCTTCATGAATGCACCTCTGTCTATTTAATTTTTTCCAAATAGCAACCATGTGTGCCCCAGTTTGGATCAGGCCATGGTGCAGGGAGAGGATGTTGTTTTCCCAAAACTACTATTTGCTCTCCTTTGTTCTCCTCCAGAGGCATCCAGCTGCATGAGAAAATGAATGGAGATACCAAATGGAATGAACCAGGGCTAGTAATGAAATGGACAAGCAGTTCGCCTTGGAGAGTGGAGCAAATGTGTCAAGAGTGGAGGACAAGGACAAGAATGAAAGGTGGTAACTGGCAGAAGTGACAGCAGCGGAGAAAGGAAAGGACAATGCTTTGGAGAAAGCTGGTACATCAACAGACTGGAGGTCATGGACAGAGCAAGCAGAATGTTGTGAGTGAATGAGGACTGCCTGCAGTGCTGAAGGAGATAAGGTGATCACACAGAAGGAATTGCACTTCAGGAAGGTAAGAAACAGAGCAGCTGTTGGTGAAGACACAATCAAATGGATTTGCAAGGCAGTGGGGGTGGAGTCTGTCCAAAGAGGGAGATGGGAGGAGGAGACAGGGAGCAACGATCAGAGGGATTATCAACATTAGTTTTGAAATCACCAAGAACCAAAATGGAGGTGCTGTCAGAGAGTCAGTCAAATCAAATCAAAGTGTATTTGCGGTCAAAGACCCATAAAATCGGTGGTTAATATACAATATTTGGAAGTGTGCGAATAGAATTTAAAACAAAATAATAGCTAATACAGAGTTAATACAAGAGTATAAAAGGAATTTAAAGTACTTGTTACAAGAATAAACAAAATGGTTGTTCTCAAATATCATCAAGAAATCTGGTAATTAGAATTTCAATGTTAATACAATCACTTTAAAAGGTTTGAATGTTTAAGCTGAGCTACATACAGATATTTGGCTACTGCTCTCGTATATTGTTCGTTCAGACCGCTCAAGAGGCATATTATGAGCTCCTTAGAAGATTTACTAGAATATTTTTCTATAATTGGAAAAATATAGTCATGACGTTCCCGAGTATATAATGGGCAATCCAACAAGGTATGCGAAAGCGTTTCCAGTACCCCCTCATTACACAAACATAAGCGTTGATTATACGGAATTCGCTTATATCTACCATCCATTATTGAAGAACTTAAGCAGTTAAATCTAGCTTTTATGAACATATGACAGTATTTAGGAATTAACTGATAATTAAGATAGCTCGGGTACTTAAGAGGATCAAAAGATAAAGCATGGGACAAGGGTGAGCAAGTTTTAAAGGCTGCTGCTGTATCAGTTTGTCTGTCTATATCTTTTAGTCTGGAGCATATGGTATTTCTGGCAGTAGTTACGTCAAGAGAAGCTAGATATTGTAAGGAGAGACCTAAATGGGAGAGTTTATCAGAGTAAGATGACATCCATCTGGAAGTGAACGAGTCTTCCCAGATTTTAGCTAAGTATCCTGGTATTTGGTTGTATGCAAGTTTACACCAATAATTAAAGGCTAGTATCCAGGCCTTACAGCCGATCGAATTTAAGCAAACTTCCAATCTCATCGCTGCACTCGGGACGCAATTTGGTAGTCCTAAAATTTGGTGCAGAAAGGTCGAAAGCACTGCTTCTAAGGATGGTTTAAAGGCAGCAATCCAAAGAGGGACCCCATATAACAATTGGGGAATCATCTTTGTATTAAACACTTGTATGGCCGCCAAAATACATTGTCCCCCTTTAGTGAAAAAGTATCGAATGATATTTTTTGTTGTGTTTCGGGCTGTCATCATTGCCCCTCGTATATGCGTAATCCAGGAGAGGTTTGACTGAAACGTAATGCCCAGATATTTATAAGAGGGTACCTGGGCAATTCTTTGCCCATCTATTAACCAGTTGAATATTTTTAGTGACTTGGAGAAGGCTACAATTTTTGTTTTACTATAGTTAATGGTTAGTTGGTTTTGTGCACAATATGCCATAAAAGCACGGAGCAAGCATTTTAGGCCGATTCTGGAGAAGGATAGTAAGGCTATAGAGCATCAGCATAGAGCAATATTGGACATCTATGCTCGCTAATCTTAGGAGAATGGAAGGAAGGGGAAAGACAACTATTTCTCATATTGTTAAGGAAAAGGTTGAAAAGCAGGGGTGCTAAAACACAACCCTGCCTTACACCTTTCATAATAGGGATGGAATTAGACAACCCTCCTTCTATGCCACAGCGAATTCTGAGGGAGGTGTTTTTGTGTAGATTGTAAATAAGAAAGAGCAGTCTTTTCTCGATCGTTGTACTCGCTAATTTGTTCCATAGGATATTCCTAGGTATCGAGTCAAAGGCCGCTCTTAGATCCACAAACGCTGTGTATAAGCCACTGCCCACTTGGTTCCTGTACTTTTCCGCCAGATGGAATAATAGGGCGCAGTGATCAATTACCGAGCGACCCCTTCTAAACTCAGCCTGTTCGCAGCCTAGAATGTTTTCTTCCTCTATCCATGAAACCAGTCTGTTTTTCAGATAGATAGCATATAATTTTCCTATAACGGAAAGCAAACTGATTGGTCTATAGTTATTAGGGTCTTCCCTGGGATCTTTTTTGCAGATTGGTATGATTATAGCTTCACTCCAAGCCGGAGGAATAAGTCCTGAATTGTTTATTAATGTAAATAGATTGGCCAAGACCGGAGCCCACCAATCTTGATGATTTTTAAGTAACTCTGGCGGTAGGTTATCTCCTCCCGGTGCTTTTGACGCTTTAAGCTGAGAAATTAGGTCTATTATTTCAAGATGGGAGACTGGATTCCAAAGTGGCACCGATTTTAGATCAAAGATGAATGGGTTATTTGATGTTGTGTGTAGTTCATTTTTCTGCGTTGCTATATAGTGTTCTTCCCATATATAGGGGGGGATATTACAGGGAATGTAGTTTGTGGGCCTAAGGTTTCCAGATACTAAAGACCAAAACTTTTTTGTATTTTTAGATTTAACTGCTTGTATTAGAGAATTCCAGCCTGCCTTTTGGAATTGTCTCTTTTTGTTTGCTATTATTAATTTATATTCATTTTTGGCATTATAGTATTCCGAAGGAAGCTTTATTGAATTGCAGTGTCTGTATTGTAGGTATAATTGTTTTACATGTATTTTTACTTGTTTGCATTCCTGGTCGAACCAGTGGGGCAAATGCATATTAGATTTCATTTTTTTATCATAGGAATTGGAGACAATGGAATTTAAAGTTTCCGTAAGTGAAGTATATGAAGATAGCACCTTTAAGATACTAGTGGTATTGCTTAGTTGGGATTGTAGTGCCTGTGCAGGCAGGGAAACAAGAAACTCTGCTACTTTGGAAGCTATAAAAGAGGACCATTTGTGTCTTTTATGATATTGTTGTGCGGGATTAAATGACAGATTATAATTCCGCTCTAGTCTTATTTTCTCATTTATTCGAATTGCGCAGGTTAACGGCAGATGGTCACTGTCTTGCCTAGTGCCTATTGCAAAATTATCTATAGCCTTGAGAAGTCTGAGAGGAATTATTATGTAGTCTATGACACTACTTCCTCTGTTGGAAATAAATGTGAATTCATTAGAAGACCCCCAAGTTTCTAGTCCATTTAGTGTTACGAAATCACGATTCCCTACCATACGGGTTAAGTAAATGCCTGAATAGTTTACTCTGTTGTCTTTAGAGGATCTAGCTGGGTGGTTGACAAACCGTTCCTTATCCTCACCCCCCCACAGTTTAGATGAGAATAAGGTATCATTATTGGAGCCAATTCTGGCATTAAAATCACCCATAAAAATTGTTAAAGCCTTCGGGTAGCGGATCTCCAATTTTAGTACATAGCTGTCTAGTTCTTCCCACATTTGATCAGTTTCTGCCCTTGCTGTGGAAGGGGGAATGTAAACATTAAACAATAGCAGAGATAAAGACTGAAATGTAAGTATTACCGCTATAGCAATATTTTTACAGGGAGTTTGTTTAACCAATTGCATCTTGAGTGAGGTAGAGAGTAGGATTACTAGGCCACCCTTTGCTCTGCCTTTTCCTTCCGCTGATGCGTGGTATGCTGGGAGTTCTATAGAAATGTATCCATCCAAGGTTATTGCTGACGTGATCCATGTTTCTTGGAGGCAAATGACATCAAATTTATGTAAATAGCTATTCATGTCAGGGTTGTTAAATTTTGAGGCCCAACCCGCAATATTCCATGAGATACATTTTAGGGGTAAATCCGCCCCAGATCTTTTTCTAATAAAGAATGCAGAGGGAGGACTAGGAGATGGCATTAAGTTCTGTGGCCTAGCTGCTGTCTCTAAGGCGGGTCAATGCATTACTTCTATTTGCTCCAGGAAGCCAGTGTGATCAACAAATACTACTCCTGACTGGTTAACTGTATGTTGTTTGATGTTATTTCTTTCCTTTGCTTGCACTGGCATTATATCCGGTGAGCTGTGTGGGGACTGCCTCTGTGTTCCTATGTTATTCCTTTCATTTTGGTCACTCAAAAGATGATGGATTAATTGATAAAGTTTGTCAATGATCAGCGTGCGTTCGTGGTTGGTAGCTGAGAATATAATTCCTTAAGATGTAGTTCCTCAGGGATTAATTCACTTAATAAAGATTGGAGATTGGGGCACCGCAGGCAATACCGACGAAATCGGACTCAGTGTCTTATTATGTTGTTTGTGAGATCCCAAATTATCTGTAGTGATGGAGGAGACAGTCACAAGCGAACAGTCTTGAGGAGAATTGATTTGTATTAGAGAAATAGGCAAAATTGAATTGATGTAATATATCTGTAAATATAAACCTCTTTTTTCAAATTTTTCTCTTATTGAATATATCCGGTTGACATCTGCTGTAGAATGAAAGGTGATTATCATGCGAAGGTAGTCAGAGTTCGAAGATATATTAAGCAATGACCTAATGTAATTTGTATTGTGTAAAGGTTGCATCAGTTGGGAAAACCACTTATCCAAGAACGCTATACTTGGATTTATAAGATTACCTCCTGAATATTTGCGCTTATAAGACACTGCTAATTTGTTCCTTTGCAGAACTAGATTCCATGGTTGTGCTTGCATATTAATAGAGAGTACTCTTGGGTATGTTCCTGGCATTTGGAGTGACGACTCCAGGGTGTTATCTGTGTTATCAGTTCTGTTCGGTGTGTCCGAGCTGATGTTATTGCTCTCTTGGGCAGTTATTTTCACAGTCTTATTTGAGTGACGTTTGTTAGAAGAAGTTGAACTTTTTGAGTCTATAAGTTTAAATAGTGGCTTAAAGTTCATTTTGTTGTTAAATGAAGATTTGGTATTTGTAATGTTCTTAGTTTTCTTAGTCTTTCTATTATGGTTTAAAGTTCCATTTTTAGTGTGCTTTTTCTTTGCTGACTTCTTGTCTTTTTCCTTTATGTCTTTCTGTTCTGGTCCCTGTTGTTTCAAGTTGTTAGCAGGAGATATTAAAGACCTCAGTCCGTTTTGCTCCTGGGAAAGATGAGGACCTAATGCATTCACTAAGGTCGTAAGTAGGTTGTTTGTTTCAACGAGAAAACCTTTGACAAGACGTAATTCTTCTGAGATGAGGGCATGCCAACCTAAAATGGCGTTCGTAGAAGCCGGGGGAGGGGGAGTAGATGATTGAATGTTTGCTTCAGGGCTCAATGTAGGCATGGATGTTAATTCACTTTCAAGAGAGTCCAGAGTAATCATCTCAGAGAGTAAGTGATGTATCAAGGATGGAAACGAAGGTTGAAAGGAGCTGGGGGTTATAGAAAAGCAATACATGCAGAAAAGTCTTCTCAGGTCTGAAAGGTGAAGAATTTCTGAAAAGATACACAACTGGATATGGCAGGCAGTTCCTTCAGGAATGATAGACTTCATCTTAAGGAAAGCTTTTACAAACTTTGGTGGAGATGATACCTCATTTCAAAACAATAGAATCATATACATGCCCAGGCAGATGACAAATGTAGGAGATGGTAGGAGCATAGGAAGAGACATATTGCATGTTTTGGGGAAAGAAGTTCTGGAGTAAGTGTAAAAAAGGGATGAAAGATCTGTCAATTCCACTTCTCTCAGTTTCTCATTTTTCCAGTCTTAAATTCAGATCTCCACATTTCTGCAGCATTTCCATTTTTTCCCTTTTAAATCCTCATGAAGATTCTTCAGCATTTTAGAGCAAATTTCTCCTAATAAAAACATTTTTGTATGTAGTTTTGGCTAATGTACACATTTTTGCAAGCAATTTCTTCTCATGTAACGCATTTTTGTATGCTATTTTCACTAATAAATTTATTTTTGTGCACCTTTCCCCCAAATATATGTATTTGTGTAAACATTGGTTAGTTGGAGATCTGCATTGCAAAATTTGGGTAAGTGCAAATTTTGAAGGATGGCTGCGTTTCGGTTCTCATATTGTTTTGTAAGTGCGAATTTGATAGATTTGCATTTAAATGCAAACTGAATCTAATTTCTCCCGCATCTCTAGCTGAAGAATATTAAGGAAATGACAGGTTATAACGTAACACAGGACCCATCAGACATTTTGTTCAGTAACATTAAAACATGAAGTAAACAGGAAAGATATGACAAGAGGTCTCCAAGCGGGTAATGTAGCTCCCCCTGCAGCTCAGAGATAGGAAACGCCTCAGCAAACACTTTGTTCCTCCCCTCCTGCTGAGGCTCAGTTCCTTTCTTGTAAAGCTCTAGACATCAGCCTCAAGCACAACTCAGAAAGGAAAACATATAACCATAACACGAGTGTGATAACAGAGAACAAAGTGTGCTAAACACAAGGTCAAGTGACCTGTAACAAACAAACAGAAAGGAGTCATGGCACCTAATGATTCAGTCCCATCCACCATAAGATTTACTGCAAGGGTGGGCCTTGGAGACCACTTGTCATCCATGAAGAAACACTGCTTATGGTAAGAACAAACTGTTTCTTCTCTCATGGATGACAGAGGTCTCCAAGCAGGACGTACTACAGCTGCAGACCTAGGGCTAGCCTAAGGAGATAAGACCTGTTGCAAAACCCTTTGGCCAAACAAAGCCTCTGAGGAGGCGAGAAGGTCAATTTTGTAGTGCTTTGTGAATGTACTAGGCGTAGACCACGTTGCTACTCTACAAATATCTGATATTGGAGCATTTGTGGAATGTGGCAGCAGACCTAATAGAGTGTGCCGTAATATGTAATGGGGATGGCAAGTGAAGGACCTCATAGGCCAAGGATATGCACACCTTAATCCCGCGAGCTATGGTTGCACTTGACACTTCCCCCCATAATAGCTAGGTGGAATGACACGAATAGGGAATCAGATGGTGTGATGGTTTGGTTCTATTGAGGTACACTTTTAGTGCTTGTCTAACATCTAAAGAGTGCCATGCCTTCTCCCCTGGGTGAGAAGGATTAGGGCGAAAGAAGGTAAGACTATTTCTTGATGTTTGTGAAAGGCGGTATTCACTTTAGGAATGAAGTCAGGTCTAGTACGTAACACAACTCTGTTCTTGTGAAATGTACACAGCTGCTTTTCCACTGATAAGGCCTGTAGTTTGGACACCCGACGTGCCGTTGTGATAGCCACCAGAAAGGCTGTCTTGAATTAAAGTAACTTCAAAGAGATGGATCCTAGCAGTTCAAATGGTGCCTTTTGGAGAGCAGAAAGGACAGAGTATGGACTCCACATAGGGAAATGGTGAAGAAGTGGTGGACTGATTAGCATGGTGCCTCAAAGGAACCGCTTGACTAGAGGATACGAAGCCAGGGAGATGGAACCCTGCACAGATAGCACCGATGATAACACTGACATCTGTCTTGTCAACGTGGCAGGGCGCAGATCCATCTGCAGGCTTTCTTGTAGGAAAAACAGCACATCTGGTAGCGCAGCTGCTTCAGGGTTCAGATGCCATTCAGCACACCACAATGAAAAGGCCTTCCATATGCCCTGGTAACTGCAAAGTGTGGAAGGTCTTCTAGCGTCCAAGATGGTGTTCACTACTGCCGAGGACACTCCTGATCTTAGCAATCGTGTGTGCTCAATTTCCATGTGGCCATACGGAGTCACTGGGGGTCTGGGTGAAACAGAAGTCCCTGGTGGAGAAGGTCCTGATGTACCGGGATATTGAACGGCTGAGACATGGTCAACTGCACGATGTCCGAGAACCAGGGACGTCTCGGCCAATACCCCTTCGGCCAGGGAGCCACCAGTGCATCCACTTGCTTGGCCTTGTGACTCAGAAAATGAGAAAAGAAATGGTGTAACTGAGGGTTTGTCTCTGATGCGAAGAGATCTACCTTGCACCTGCAGAATCTTGCCTGTAGCATGTGAAAAACCTCCTCGTTGAGAGCCCATTCTCCTGGGAACATCTGCTGCCAACTTAACCAGTCTGCTGTTACATTTAAATTGCCTTGAATATATTCTGCCTTGAGGGACATTACATGGTGTTCTGCCCAAGACAGCATCACCATCACTTCCGCATGGAGCTTCAATGAGCATGTGCCTCCCTGTTTGTTTAAATGAGCCCAGACTGTTGTGTTGTCGGTCTGTGTCAGCACGTCCGGGTACTGCAGCAGGTTGGAGAAATGGTGGAGGGCCAGATGGGCTGCACGCAGTTCTAGCCAATTGATGCTCTCGTGTGTTTCCCTGGACATCCATCTCCCCTGAACATGGTAACTCTGGCAATATGCCCCCCAGCCTTTGAGACTCGCATCTGTGATGATGACCGATTGGGGGGTTTCAGTAATGGAGTGCCCCTCTGCAAATGAAGCGGAATTGCCCACCATTGCAATGATTCCTTCACCTGACCTGTCAGGAGAACACGTCGGTGTTTGCAGTGTGCTATATCCTCCTGGAATCGAAGGAGGAGACACTGCAGTGGGCGAGAATGTAGATGTGCCCAAGGTACAATGCCTATAGCTGATGCCATCATGCCTACTAGTTTGGCAAGGACCATGACGTCTGCCAACCAACAGTGGGATATCGCAGCAGCCAGGTTCACAATCTTCTGAATCCTCTCGCTCGACAAGTAAATGAATTGATTGATTGTATCTAGCGTTGCCCCCAGCTGTTGAATCCACTGTGATGGATTGAGTTGGCTCTTTTGATTGTTTACTAAAAACCAATGGTCTTTTAGGTGAGCCAACACAATCTGGATGTCCTCCTGAGCTTGATGAACCATTTTGGAATGAATGAGGAGATCATCCAAATAAGGATAAACATGTAGCCCTTGCAACCTGAGGCTGGCCGCTACCGTGACCATGAACTTGGTAAACACCCTGGGGGCTGACAATAGTCTGAAAGGCAGTGCCTTGAACTGATAGTGAATGCCATTGTAATGAAATTGAAGTAGCCGGCGATGTGCAGGGAATATCGGCACATGTAGATAGGCCTCCCTGAGGTCTATGGAAGCCAGAAAGTCATGAGGTTGAAGGGCCTCCCTTATTGATGACAAGGTCTCCATCCTGAATTTGTGTGGAATCACAAATTGATTTAGAAATTTTAGGTCGAGTACCGCATGCCAGGATCCATCCTTCTTCCCCACTAAGAAGAAGACTGAGTACAGCCCTGAGCAACACTACTCTAAAGGTACTTCTTCTATTGCTGAGATGTCTAGCAAGTGATGAATTTCACTTGACACTGCCATGAACTTCTTGGTGGAACTGGAAATCAGAGAAGGAAGGAACCTGGCCGGTGGATACTGCAACAATTCTATCTTGTATCCATCTTGGATTACTTGCAGAATCCATTTGTCCTGAGTGGTATCTCTCCATCGGTGGAAAAACTTGTTTAACCTTCCTCCCACTGGTGGCAGCAGAGCTGAGTCAGAAATGTTGCTGATTCTGACATCCAGGGCGCCTTGACTGGGAAAGTTACGGGAGAACAAGGATTGTGGAGATTTTTGTGGGAATCTTGATCTGTTCCATGAAGGACGGGAATTTCTGAAATCGGGTCCTCTCCCATTAGATCTGAAAGCACGAAAATTGTGCAGAGACTGGAAGGAAACCGGGGGGGGGTGCCTATATAAGTGCCTGTCATCCCTCTATTGTGATGGCATGGTCTTTTTCTTGTCGTTAGACTCCACTAAGACCTCCTTTAGTGCTGTATCCCCAAACAGTTTTGAACTAGAGAAAGGGACCAAAGCTAGATTTGCTCGAGGAGAGGCATCAACATCCCAGTGTGAAAGCCATAGGTGCCTATGAGCAACTACTACTGCCACCATGGCTTTGCATGAGAACTGGATGGAATCCATAGTAGCATCTGCAATAAACATTAAGGATCTAGAAACCTTCAACAAAGTTTTCCTCAACCTAACAGGGTCTTGATTTGTGTTGTCTAATAGGTCCTCCACCCACAACAGGGTTGCTCTGGCAAAAGCAGATGTGGAAACAGATGCTCGAATCACCAGTGCATTAGCATCATGCAATCTTTTAAGGACTAAGTCTGACCTACGTTCATTAGGGTCCTTCAGCTGCACGTCCCCTTCCCGGGGAAGTAAAGCACACGACAGCAGAGTGGAAATAAGGCGATCCACTGCTGGAGTGCGAAGTTGCTCCATAACATCTGCTTCCAAAAGATAAAAGTTGTTGGCATAATAATACCCTTTTTACATTGAAGCGGGGTGTCCCATTCTGATTTCATTAATGCTTTAACTGAGGCTGGTAAAGGAATACATCTACTCGCACTCGTAGTAGCAGGTAAGACCATAGCACTCTTAGAGGGAGGTTGCTGTAGTTGCTGTTGATCAGGTGTCAAATCAAGTACAGCCAACACCTCGGCACACAAGGGAGGAAAATATAAATCTATAAACAGTCTAGATGAAACCAAGTCCTCACGACCTAAGCCCTCACTCCATTCACTTTCGTCCCATAAATGTTCCTCTTCCACATCAGGGAGCTGAGACTCATCCTGTAACTGACGGGTGGGAGCCATAGCACAGCACAAGCCTCTGGTAGCTCTAAAAGGACTTGGTGATGCTCTAGCATCCTGGTACTGCCCTCCTGCAAGCCTCTTTGCCAAGGAGGAATTTGGTTGCGTATCACATTGGCCAGGGGAATGGGGACATTTTGAACCTTCCCCTCTGGCTAGCTCAGCAGCCAAATCACCTATCATGGCATTCTTGAACTGCTGAAGTACCTCAGGCGTAAAAAGTCCACACAGCGGGGTTTGCAGGTGTGGTTGCAGTAAGAGCAAATTGGGTAGTGTGGAAAGACCCAGTTGTGCCGACCCACCAGGAATTGATGTCATCATCTCTTCCTCCTCAGAGGATAGGGGTTCCACGTTTTGAACGATGCTTGAAGTCAGATGCAGAGGATCTGGGGATTGAGCCCGACTGCCCCCTTCTAAAGTCCCCGTGGTGGGGGTTACTGCACCCCTTTGGGGTAAAAATATGGATGTTTGTTCTTCACTGTGCTGACTAATGGTGGGGGCTACCGCTCCCCTATCAGCGCTGTGCTGTACGATGGCAGGGGCTACCGCTTCCCTATCATCAGTTATAGCGGGTAAATTCACCTCAGGATGGAAGGAAACTACTGCTTCCCTATGCCTGGCAATGGCAGGGGCTTCTATTCCCTTAGTTATGGAGAGATCAGTGGAGGCTATTGTCTCCCAATCTCCAGACCTAGCTGGTGGGAAATGCTCCATAGCATCCAAAATGGCAGGCGCTGTTGTCAGCAATGGATCTAAAATGATGGGCACTGCTGAAGAGCCGCTCACCAAAGCTCACCTCAGTCCTGTAGCACTCACCCGCTCCAGTAATAACATAGCACCCTCGGCCTTACCTGTGCATGGACAGTTGACTGCCACATAGCTGAAAGGGCCCCCTTGAGTGGCCTCGTCAGAAGCTAATGAGGTTTGGTGATAAGAGTAGTCATAAGCACACCCTGGACTTCAGGAAAGCTGATTTCAATAAACTCAAAACAATTGTAAGTATGGTTCCATGGCAAGCAACCCTATTGAGAAAGGGAGTCGAAGATGGGTGAGAGTTTCTAAAAAAGGAAATTCTAAAAGCGCAATGGCAAGCAATTCCAACAAGGAAAAAAGGGAGGAAACAGCAGAAGAAGCCAATGTGGCTTCAAAAAAAGCTTAGAGATGACCTGAAAACAAAAAAGGACACATACAGGAAGTGGAAAGAAGGCCAGGCCACAAAGGAAGAGTACAGGTAGGTATCACGGAACTGCAGGGATGGTGTAAGGAAAGCTAAAGCTGAGAATGAGCTGAGGCTTGTAAGGGATGCTAAAAGCAACAAAAAAGCTTTCTTCAGGTACGTCCATAGTAAAAGACAGAGAAAAGAAATGGTGGCACAGCTACTCAATGAGGATGGAAATATGATAACAGATGACAAAGAAAAGGCAGAAGTCCTCAATTCCTACTTTGGCTCAGTCTTCTCCCAAAAAAGGGTCTATGACCCTCCTGGGAAACATGAAGTAGAAGGGCAGGATGGGAGCTTGAGCTTTGACAGACAAACAGTCAAGGAATACCTAATCAATTTGAATGAGTTCAAATCAGCAGGGCCCGATAAACTGCATCCTAGAGTATTGAAGGAACTGGCTGAAGACCTCTCAGAACCACTGTCTATTATCTTTGCGAAATCATGGAGGACTGGTGAAGTGCTGGATGACTGGAGGAAAGCTAATGTTGTCCCTATCTTCAAAAAGGGCAAAAAAGAGGAACCAGGGAACTACAGACCAGTCAGCCTAACATCAATCCCTGGAAAAACTCTGGAGCAGATTATAAAGCAGTAAACCTGCAAGCACCTTGAAAACAATGCAGTGATTACTAGAAGCCAACATGGATTTATGAAGAACAAATCCTGCCAAACTAATCTTATCTCATTTTTTGATCGGGTAACCTCCCTTGTAGACTGTGGGAATGCTGTGGACGTAATATATCTTGACTTCAGCATAGCTTTTGACAAAATGCCCCATGATATTCTGATTAGCAAGCTAGCTAAATGTGGGCTGGATGGAACAACTATCAGGTGGATTCACAGTTGGCTCCAGAATCGTACTCAAAGAGTGCTTATCAATGGTTCCTTCTCAAACTGGGCAGAAGTAATGATTGGTGTATAGCAGGGCTTGGTCCTGGGCCCAGTGCTCTTCAATATTTTTATTAACGACTTGGATGAGGAGGTACAGAGCATGCTTATCAAATTTGCAGATACAAAATTGGGGGGCATAGCTAATACCGTGGAAGATAGAAACAAAATTCAAAGGGACCTTGACAGGCTGGAGCATTGGGCTGAAAACAACAGAATGCAATTCAACAGGGATAAATGCAACGTTCTACACTTAGGAAAAAGAAACCAAATACACAGTTATAAGATGGGGGATACTTGGCCCAGCAATACGACATGTGAGAAGAACCTTGAATTGTCGTTGATCACAAGATGAATATGAGTCAACAGTGTGATGTGGCTGCAAAAAAGGCAAATGCTACATTAGGCTGCATTAACAGAAGTATAGCTTTCAAATTGTGTGAAGTATTAGTTCCCCTCTATTCAGCACTGGTTAGGCCTCATCTTGAATACTGCATCCAGTTCTGGTCTCCGCACTTCAAGAAGGATGCAGACAAACTGGAACAGGTTCAGAGGAGAGCAACAAAGATGATCAGGGGACTGGAAACAAAGCCCTGTGAGGAGAGACTGAAAGAACTGGGCATGTTTGGCCTAGAGAAGAGAAGACTGAAGGGAGATATGATTGCACTCTTCAAGTACATGAAAGGTTGTCACACAGAGGAGGGCCAGGATCTCTTCTCGATCGTCCCAGAGTGCAGGACACAGAATAATGGGCTCAAGTTGCAGAAAGCCAGATTTCGACTGGACATCAGGAAAAACGTCCTAACTGTTAGAGCCATACGACAATGGAACCAATTACCTAGAGAGATAGTGGGCTCTCCGACACTGGAGGCATTCAAGAGGCAGCTGGGCAGCCATCTGTCGGGAATGCTTTGATTTGGATTCCGGCATTGTGCAGGGGGTTGGACATGATGGCCTTATAGGCCCCTTCCAACTCTCCTATTCTATGATTCTATTTTTCTATAATATGCAATCATATAACTTGCTGGGAATTCTGTACTATATCATCAGAATCACTTATTACTTTTTACTGTTTCCATCTCCTTTGTATAAAATTAATGAATTCACTATATTTTCCTTTTTCCTCTTTATCATACTGATGTGATAGATTCATACAAACAATTGTAAGGATTTGTTATAACTTATTGCAAGTCTTTGAAAAATGGAGAGGGGCGAAAACACAAAAGAACAGCAAGATGGAGAATTAACTTCAAAGGTAAAGCAGCAGTAGGATGTGCATGGCTGGGTGCGCAGGGGCCTTATCTGGCAAAAAAGCCACCATCACTATGACCTTTGCGGCGAGTTCTGTGGGAGGAAAGACTTTGGAAGGAGGGGGCATCAACAGTAGGGATGGAATGATCTGTCAATTTCATTTCTCTCCGTTTCTAATTTTCTAATCTTAAATTTCGTTCTCAACATTTCTGCAGCAATTTGTGATTTTTAAAAAAAAATCCTCATGAATATTCTTCAGCATTTCAGTGCAATGTTCTCCTGACAAATATATTTTATGCAGTTTTGACTAAAGTGCCCATTTTTGCAAGCAATTTCTCCTTATAATGCATTTCTATGTTATTTTCACAATACATTCATTTTGTGCATATTTTCCCCACATATATGCATTTTTGTAAATATTGCTTGGTTGGAGAACTGCATTGCAAAAATTCGAATAAGTGCGAATTTCGAAAGATGACTGTTTTGATTCTCATATTGTTTCAGAAAATGCAAATTTGATAAATTCAGATTTAAATGCAAACTGAATTGAATTTCTCCCCCATCCCTAATCAATAGAGGCAAGGTGTGTTGCTGTGGGGAGGAAGGGGAACCAAATGGTGGGCTTTAGCAGTGTTCTGGCGATGCTGCAAACATGTGTGCCATTTTTGCACTTTCTGGGATTTTTCAAGTGCTATGCTTCCCCTCCGCTCCTAAGTGGTAAAGGAATGGCCGTTGTTCCACCAGAGTAGTAGAGTATACCCCCTGTGTAACTGGTGTAATTATCTCACAAATGTTCAGTCCCTAAGCCCCATCAAAATCTCTTGCAGCAACACTCACCAAGTTCTCTATGGAGAGCTGGAAATTAGTTATTTGTTTCAGTGTTTCATTGTCCCTCTTGACCTCATTCACACATTGAGCCAGATCCTAATACAGGAAGTAATCAATGAGATCCGTATTCAGTAAAAAAAGATCCATCCAGTATGATTGGAGCAGTTGCCCAAGATCAAAGAGAGGAGCTTAAAAATCATGACAGCTAAAAAAACAAACCAACCCACACTACTAACCCAACTCATTTATTGTTTCAATTCATTTGTCACAGTAAAATTTTCCAAGTTGTTGTTTACAACATGAAGCTCTAGAAAATGAATGTTTTCTTCATAGACAAGAGTATTGTAATTTCCACAGCCATAATGGCAACAAAATAAAAATATAAGGCTCAGAAGGATTGGCCACCTTAGATGAAAACCTGAAACTACCCTGAAGAAAAAAGTGAAAATATATGGTTTCCCCCCTGCCCTCTCATATGTTGGTTGACAAATGGTAATGGGGACTGGGGTCTTCCAAACTTCTTCTCTAAGAGGCTGTAGAGGGTTGGAATGCTATCCTCAGACAGCCTAGATTGGTGTATAGCCTCTGCTTTTCACTGGAGCCCAGAAATTCTAAGGCTACAAATATGAAGTGTTAAATCACTCTGCCGGGCCCTAGAATATATGTCTTACCCGCATAGCATCTAGTGCTTGCCTCAGATTCTCCTTTTCTGTTGGATCCACCGTGTATTTGGTCAGCTCCTGGAGGGAGGGGGCAGAGGAAAATGAGCAAAAGTCTGCATTTTAAAACAGGGATAAAACAGCTAAGCTCACAATGTATTTATATTCATGTGTCAGCATCACTACTAAGAACTGAAAGCAAAACTCATACGGGGATTTTGCCCACAAGAGTAGCTGAGTCCTGTGCAGAATTTTGATTATGCCAGTGCAGAGGTGGAGACACTACAGGAAGCTCAGTTTCTCTACAGGAGGAGCCTACATACACAGAAGCCCCAGAGATGGGGATGTTTTGTCTAAGCAAAACTGAGGATTCTCAGCTTCCAGTTTCTCCTGGAAGAATCTGACTACTCACTATGCTTCACACATTTTCCTGATCTTGTTTTATCTTCTATGTACACCGCCCAGAGAACCTTTTTGGCTTAGGGCGGTATATAAATAAAATAAAATAAAATAAATAAATAAATAAAGAACCCTAGAATTGGCTCAATCTAACTGGAACGTCTCCAGTACAAACTCGGTGAGAATTAATGGAGGCTGCACTAAAGATGATTATATCATATTTTTTCAGAGAAATATTCCTCCTTCCTCTTCCCTTTCCCCCTCTCTGGCATGACACAGTCTGATAGATGATTGATACCTGCAAAAGCAGATGATATTTCAGCACTCGTTGCATGGGTACCATGAGGAGGTCACGTAGGCTGAACCGGCCATTATTGGCTCGTTGTGAACACTCCTGGAAGGGAGAAATTGGATCTGAGTTAGGGAGGTAGAACCTTAACATGCTTGCCATGAGCCTGCAAAAATAATGTAGTCTTATAGAAGGTATGCAGTGCTTTTATTAACTTTCTGACTCCTTTCCAGCAAAGAGAAAAGGCTACACTTAAAGTCAAACTACACTTTAAGCAACCGATCCATGGTAAGATCTCCTGAGCTTTTCTTTCTTTTTCTTACTTTGTCTTTACTTACAACGCTAGCACCGGGCACCTGGGGGCAGCTGCTGGGGTCATGGGATCCAGTGTCCAGGCCTGTCCTAGGCCCCCTGTGGTGGGCAGTTTCAAGCCACCATTTAAAATTTCCCATAATGCTCTAATGTGGTTCCTAATTTTTCCTCCCCCAGCCCACTTAAAATTGCTGTGGATCACTTAATGGTTTTTCTGTCTGGTAGCAATTGTAATGGGCTGTGATAGATGTGGCATGATTATTAATTGTATTTTAATTGCTTCTCTTATTTCTTATAAATTACTGTTTTGTACAGAATTCAAATTGTAGTACAATATAAGAAATAAGAAAAGCAATTAAAATACACTTAAAATCAATATATTTTTAATTAATCTTTATTATTTTTTAAAAAAATAACCAATAAAATAGTATAAAATAATACACATCATATTGCTTATAAAGATTACATTTTGATTATCCATAGTAAATTATTAACACAATATTCATTCATACATTAATACTTTCCCCTTTCTTTCCTTTCCTGCAGGATGGTTGAATATAATTCCTATCCTTTCATTTGGTGGACCATTTAATAATAGCATCACGTATGACTTTGGCAGGGGGATCATTGTAACTTGTACATTTATGTAATTAATAAAATCATACCATACTGAAATGAAATTAGTCCGTTTAATTTATCCTTGTACTCTCTTTAAATTATCTGTTAGTTTTTCTGGTAGAGCTATATCCCAAACTGTTTTATACCAAGGATCTATATTTGCTCCTTTACAATCTTTCTAAAATCATGCAATAGTAATCCTCGCTGCTACCAACAAAAAACTTACTAACTTCATATTTTTAATATCAAGATCTTCATTCAGAAATACACCCAATATTGTTAACTGTGGTGTCAGTGTGATTTTTTTATTGTATTATCTCTTCAATCTCCTTAATCACAGATGCCCAAAATTTGCAATTTTTGACACTCCCACCACATATGTATATATGTGCTTGTTCTTTGACACCTTCTCCAACACACTGAAGATATTCTTGGATTCATCAACACTATTTTTCTGAGTGTCAGATACCACCAATATATGATTTTCAGAGACAGTCCTCTATGTTTGCTGCTAAACTATGTTGGCTGGTATAGTTTGGTGTGGTAGCTTATTCTATCGTGTTACCCAGTCTTCTCTGTCTATTTCAGTTCCAAGTTTCCTTTCCTACTACAGTTTTAATTCTGATGTATATCCTCCTATATCATCAACCACGATTTTGCATGTGTTAGATGTCAGGCCCTTTAAATCCTTGGAATATGCCAATATTAATTTCTCAAATCTGGTGAATCTACATGTTGCAGCTTCTTTTATTTTTGGATTATTCATATTTCCCCCCTTTTTTCCCCATAATAACCATGGGAGTGGGATATCTTGCAGTTCATTTTTTAACCTGTCTTCTCCAATGGGCTTTCTGTTCATACAAAAATCACAGAGATTATATGATCCTTTGGCACACCAGTCCTTAACATCATACATATGATTTTTATATCAATATGAATATTTAATATGATGGATGTGTCATCTTCAGTCTTCAACAAGAAATCCACAGACATGACTTGGGCCATCTGAATGAAGCTTATGGAACACTGGTGGCCTACGGACCACAGTTAGGGAACCCCTGCCCGCAATGCTACACTGGGTGCGCCAGGGCTTTGTCAGAAATGTAAAATGGTAGCTGCCCAGCTCCAATCAAAGGTCAGAGGGCTGCCACTGCCATAAAAGCCCACTAGAGGGCCCTCTGGCAGGGGAGAGGGGTCACCAGCAGGCACAATGCTGAGCCGCCCCTCATGGTCTTCCTGCTCTTAGCAAAGGAAAGACACAGGTACTTAACATCAGTTTGGTGGGGAATTTAGGTCAGGAAAATAGCACAGGGAGAAAGGATTAAACTTTCCCTCCACAAGCACCATTGCACTAAACACATTGCCTATGCTGATGCTCTAAAGTGAAAACAAAAAATGTCAGGAGCTCAGATCATGGATCTTTCAAGCAACATGTACTTTGATCCTCACTGAACCTCAGCTAGGAAATCCATGTGACATGATTTCAGGTTTCTTAACAGAGGAAGAGACCAAACAATAGGCAGCTGGACAGCCATCTGTCGGGAATGCTTTGATTTGGATTCCTGCATTGAGCAGGAGGTTGGACTTGATGGCCTTATAGGCCCTTTCCAACTCTACTATTCTATGATTCTATGAAATGGTGCTTCCACAACACTTTAGTATAGCTACAAAACTAATAAGTGGGATGCTTCCTGTCATAAGCATTGGATACTTCCCACTTCCCTGAATGGTGAGAAACTCCAAGGTTTAGTTTTCTTTGGAGAGTCTGACTTGGAGACATAAACTGTCTTTGTAATTTTTGTTTTATTTACATATATACAGGCAGAGCCTATGGGAAACAAGGAGACTCCTAAAAACTGCCAGCAGATCAGCTAATCCTGCATCTGATCCCCAGAGTGAATAGTCCAGCTCTGGAGGCTGTATCCCAGGTTTAGTAAACTAGTAATTCCCAGCTCCATCTCTCACATTCAAACTGCTGATCCAATTCCAAACATTTTCCCTGCTCCTTTCACTGAAAGCAGCGATTGCTTCATTGTCAAGGCATATTTACATTTTTCTTGTTATTAAATCCTGATCTATCCGCTGAAGACCATTTCTGACTATTAGCAAGGGATCATCAGCCAGCATCCATAACAAGCCATTGATTTAAGAGGGCTGCTTTTGAGTTAAATGGGTTGTGGATTACAATGAATGATCATGCTATATTTGAATATTGTATTATAGTGATTGTGTTTTGCTATCAAAGTAAATCAGATGTTTTAAATTTGAATATTGTCATTGTATAATATTTTTGCTCTCAGCCCAATCCTTTGAAGAGTTAGACATACCTAGAACCAGTGAAATAAAATGGCTTAGGGGAACCTAACTGCATAGGATTGCAGGAGTCCAAGATGGGTGGGAGTTTCTAAAAAAGGAAATTCTAAAACTGCATTGGCAAGCAATTCCCACAAGGAAAAAAGGGGGGAAACAACAGAAGAAGCCAATGTGGCTTCACAAAAAGCTTAGAGATGACCTGAAAACAAAAAAGGACACATACAGGAAGTGGAAAGAAAGCCAGGCCACAAAGGAAGAATACAGGCAGGTATCACAGAATTGCAGGGATGGTGTCAGGAAGGCTAAAACTTAGAATGAGCTGAGGTTAGCGACGGATGCTAAAAGCAACAACAAGAAACCTTTCTTCAGGTATGTCCATAGTAAAAGGCAGAGAAAAGAAATGGTGGCACAGCTACTCAATGAGGATGGCAAAATGCTAACAGATGACAGAGAAAAGGCAGAAGTCCTCAATTCCTACTTTGGCTCAGTCTTCTCCCAAATAGGATCTGTGACCCTCCCGGGAAACATGAAGTAGAAGGGGCAGGATTGGAGATGAGATTGATAGACAAATGGTCAAGGAATACCTAATCACTTTGAATGAATTCAAATTGGCAGGTCCCGATAAACTGCATCCTACAGTACTGAAGGAACTGGCTGAAGAACTCTCAGAACCGCTCTCTATTATCTTTGCGAAATTGTGGAGGACTGGTGAAGTGCTGGATGACTGGAGGAGAGCTAATGTTGTCCCTATCTTCAAAAAGGGCAAAAAGGAGGAACCAGGGAACTACAGACCAGTCAGCCTAACATCAATCCCTGGAAAAAATCTGGAGCAGATTATAAAGCAGAGAATCTGCAAGCACCTTGAAAACAATGTAGTGATTACTAGGAGCCAACATGGATTTATGAAGAACAAATCCTGCCAAACTAATCTTATCTCATTTTTTGACCAGGTAACCTCCCTTGTAGACTGTGGGAATGCTGTGGACATAATATACCTCGACTTCAGCAAAGCTTTTGACAAAGTGCCCCATGATATTCTGATTAGCAAGCTAGCTAAATGTGGGCTGGATGGAACAACTATCAGATGGATCTACAGTTGGCTCCAGAATCAGACTCAAAGAGTGCTTATCAATGGTTCCTTCTCAAACTGGGCAGAAGTAACAAGTGGGGTACCACAGGGCTTGGTCCTGGGCCCACTGCTCTTCAATATTTTTATTAACGACTTGGATGAGGTACAGAGCATGCTTATCAAATTTGCAGATGATACAAAATTGGGGGGCATAGCTAATACTGTGGAAGACAGAAACAAAATTCAAAGGGATCTTGATAGGCTGGAGCATTGGGCTGAAAACAACAGAATGCAATTCAACAGGGATAAATGCAAAGTTCTACACTTAGGAAAAAGAAACCAAATGCACAGTTATAAGATGGGGGATACTTGGCTCAGCAATACGACATATGAGAAGGATCTTGGAATTGTGGTTGATCACAAGCTGAATATGAGCCCACAGTGTGATGTGGCTGCAAAAAAGGTAAATGCTATATTAGGCTGCATTAACAGAAGTATAGTTTCCAAATCGTGTGAAGTATTAGTTCCCCTCTATTCAGCACTGGTTAGGCCTCATCTTGAATACTGCATCCAGTTCCTGTCTCCGCACTTCAAGAAGGATGCAGACAAACTGGAACAGGTTCAGAGGAGGGCAACAAGGATGATCAGGGGACTGGAAACAAAGCCCTATGAGGAGAGACTGAAAGAACTGGGCATGTTTAGCATGGAGAAGAGGAGGCTGAGGCGAGATATGATAGCACTCTTCAAATACATGAAAGGTTGTCACATACAGGAGGGCCAGGATCGTCCCAGAGTGCAGGACACGAAATAATGGGCTCAGGTTGCAGGAAGCCAGATTTCGACTGTACATCAGGAGAAACTTTCTAACTGTTAGAGCCATACGACAATGGAATCAATTACCTAGAGAGGTAGTGGGCTCTCCGACACTGGAGGCATTCAAGAGGCAGCTAGACAGCCATCTGTCGGGAATGCTTTGATTTGGATTCCTGCATTGCGCAGGGGTTTGGACTTGATGGCCTTATAGGTCCCTTCCAACTCTACTATTCTATGATTCTATGATTGGCTGACTGATTTATTATTAGGGTTTTTAAGCTGGGTGGTTTATAATACTATATTTTAATATTCACTAATAGGCAAAAAACCTTGCGGTTTAAGAATGTACATATAGCCCATATATATTTCTATCAAACTTTTAAAAGCAGGGAAATTAGGCAGCTATAGTGCATGCACCAGGGGAGCAGGAGACCTGACCTCCTCTCTGAGATATTGGACTGCCCTACAAATTTGTCAAAACACAATTTGGGTTGGTCTTTCACATTCAAATCCACTTCCTGTGTAGCTTGAAAGAATTTGGTAATATGTGCCATTATAGTCAGTGCCATTATTCGACAATTATTTTTGGAGGTTTTTTTAGTGTAAATTTTGAAAAGTGTTGCTGTACTTCATATATTCACAGAAATAGAAGCAAAAGAAAATGATGACTGTACATTCTTAAACCACAAGGTTTTTTTACCTGTTAGTGAATTTCTCTGCTTTTTAATCCGGGAGGTGAGAAATGGGATCCTGTACAAGCTTGCCGAGAATGGATTGATCATTTGCATGCTTATTGAGTTCAGTGGGATTTACTCCCCTGCAATCATGCTTATGATAGACAATTATGACTTGATAGGTATAACTGAAACTTGGTGGGATGACTCCCATGACTGGAATACAGCAATTGAAGGATATAACTTGTTCAAAAAGAACAGAAGGAATAAAAAGGGAAGTGGAGTCGCGCTATATGTGAAAAATATATATCCCTGCACAGAAATACAGGAAGATGAGCTTGGTAGCTCCACCGAGAGTATCTGGATTAAAATTAATGGCGCAAGTAATAAAAGGAATGTGGTGCTTGGAGTCTACTACTGACCACTCAATCAAGGAGAAGACGAGAATGTAACTTTTGAAAAGCAAATTGCCAATGTTTCAAGGAGGCATGATGTAGTAGTAATGGGAAATTTCAATTATCCCCATATCTGTTGGGAGACAAACTTCTTGGCCCCTCCAAGAAATTTCTGTCTTGTGTTGGAGATAACTTTCTCCTACAGAAAGTGGAGGAAGCTACTAGAGGATCAGCTATCCTGGACTTGATTCTAACTAATAGAGATGATTTGGTTAATGAAGTGGCAGTTACGGAAACTCTGGGGGAAAGTGACCACACCATACTTGAATTCTTGATTTTAACAGAAGGAAAAGCTGAGAGTAGCCATACGTGCACCCTGGACTTCAGGAAAGCTGATTTTAATAAGCTCAGAACAATTGTAAATATGGTTCCATGGCAAGCCACACTAATGAGAAAAGGAGTCGAAGATGGGTGGGAGTTTCTAAAAAAGGAAATTCTAAAAGCGCAATGGCAAGCAATTCCAACAAGGAAAAAAGGGGGGAACAGCAGAAGAAGCCAATGTGGCTTCACAAAAGGCTTAGAGATGACCTGAAAACAAAAAAGGACACATACAGGAAGTGGAAAGAAAGCCAGGCCACAAAGGAAGAGTACAGGCCGGTATCACAGAATGCTTTGATTTGGATTCCTGCATTAAGCAAGCGGTTGGACTTGCTGGCCTTATAGGCCCCTTCCAACTCTACTAGTCTATGATTCTATGAACTGACCACAGTGGATGCGGAGGAGAGGGGGAGGAGGAAGGGGAGGAAGGGCAGAGGGGAGGAGGGGGATGGAAGCAGGAAGGAGGGGAGGGGAGAAGTACAGGTTTGACCATTTGCATGATTATTGAGTTCAGTGGGATTTACTCCCGTGCAATCATGGTTAGGATAGGTAAAACTGAGCGGGGGGGAGGGATGGCTGGAGTGGGCAGGGAAGGAGGAAGTAGGAAGAGGGGAAGGGAGGAGAAAGGGAGAAGAGAGGGGAAGGAGGGGAAAGCCAGGTCTGATCATTTGCATGCTTATTGATTTCAATGGGATTTACTCCTATGTAATCATGGTTAGGATAGGCAAAACTCACCAAGGGGGAGGGGAGAGGATAGGGAAGGAGAAAGGGAGGGGAGAGGGGAGCAGAAGGAGGGGAAGGGACAAAGGAAGGGGCAGGGGAGGGCAGGTTTGATCATTTGCATGCTTATTGAGTTCAATGATATTTAGTCCCATGCAATCATGCTTAAGATAAGTAAAACTGACCATGGGGAGGGGGAGGGGAAGGAGGAGATTGGAGGGGGAGGAGATTGGAGGGTGGGTTTGATCATTTGCATACTTTTTGAGTTCAATGGGATTTATTTCTGTGCAATCATGTTTCAAAAATGGAAATGGACTGCCTTAAGTCGACGGGACTTATGGCGAACCTATGAATAGGGTTTTCATGATAAACTGTATTCAGTGGTGGTTTTACCATTGCCTTCCTCTGAGGCTGAGAGGCAGTGACTGGCCAAGGTCACCCAGTGAGCTTCATGGCTGTGTGGGGATTCTTACCTTGGTCTCCCAGGTCCTAGTCCAACACTGACCCGAGGGAGGGGCCTGGAGGGTAGGAGGAGGGGGAGGGGAGGAAATTAAATGAGTGGGCACTGTGCAGAGGGGAAGCCCCTTTCCTTTCCAAAAGGAAAACATTGTGAACAGTATCATTGCTTTTCAGCGTTTCCTCCACCTTTTTCTTCTACAGCAGGCACAAGGGGCAAGAGGGAGGGGATAGGAGGGAGAAGTGAGGGTGGGTTTGATCTAGGGTTGCCAGGCTCAGGGATGGAGAATGATTCTGTATCTTTAAGAGAAGAGAAAATTCAGCCAAGTGCAGGTTTTCTTGCAACACTGTAATGGGGAAAAACCACAAGGTGAAATTCTCCCTTCCCCCTGCACAACTTTTAAAGATATAGAAGACCTCTTGGAGGCTGGGCCTGGCAACCCTAGTTTGATAATTTGCATACTTTTTGAGTTCAATGGGATTTAGTTCTGTGCAATCATGTTTGAAAATGGAAATGGATTGCCTTCAAGTCGACAGAACTTATGGCGACCCTTTGAATAGGGTTTTCATGGTAAATGGTATTCAGAGGTGGTTTTACCATTGCCTTCCTCTAGGGCTAAGAGGCAGTGACTGGCCTAAGATCACCCAATGAGCTTTATGACTGTGTGGGGATTCGAACTCTGGTCTCCCAGGTCCAACACTGACCTGGGAGGGGGAGCGGGAGGGGAGGAGATTGGGTGGGTGGGCACTGGGCAAAGGGGAAAATCCTTTCCTTTCCAAAAGGAAAACATTGTGAACAGTATCATTACTTTTCAACATTTCCCTCACCTTTTTATTCTACAACGGGCACATGTAGCCTCCCACCCAAATTTAAACCAATGCTGTCCCTGGCCACATCCACACCAGGCCTTTATATCACTTTGGATAGTCATGGCTTCTCTCAAAGAATTCTGGGACTTGTAGTTAGTGAAGGGTGCTGAGAGTTGCTAGGAGACACCCTGTTCCCCTCACAGACCTTCAATCAGAGTGGCTGATGGTTAAACCATCTGGCCACTGGAGCTCTGTCAGTGGAATACGAGTCTCCTCTCAGCTCCCTTCACAAACTACACTTCCCAGAATTCTCTGAGGGAAGCCATGACTGTCTCATGTGAAATCAAAGTCTGGTGTGGGTGTGGCCTTGATTAGGCAAGCCAAGCAGCTGTGAGTCTGGCTTTTAGAACACTGACAGTTGGTTCTTACTGAGCATGGCCAACATTATCATTCAGTTCAATGCAAAATTTATTAAATTAATTAAAAATGAGCCAGGCATTTTTTTAACTTTTAAACTGCAGAAGATGAAGGTCAGAGTATGGGGCAAGGTCAGTAACAGAATTACAGGTCCTCTGTGAACATGGCTGATCTTTAATAAATTTCAACAGATTATGAGAACTCTGACAGAAAAAAGTCCAAAAGGGGTCTAGGTTTTTTTTCTTTCTCTTTAGACTTTGAGCTCTCGATTCTTTCTGACTGTTTTGTTTATCGCCATGAAAATTGAGAGGGTTGTTAAGCAAGCACTTCTGAGTTCAGGACTATAAGTTTTGTAAGGTTTTGTTTTGAAATGAGCTTATGAGAAACATCAGAATGGCATGGGGGTATTTTCAATTTAACATTGCGGAATGTGAAAAATCCACACTGGCTATAGTATACAGCCACTCTTGTGGCTGTATAATCATTGCACTGCATAGTTATGTTGACATGTATTGTATAACATTGAGGTAGCATACACTGAATAAAGCCTTGGTTAAAAAACCATACATTACATCACGATAACATTGGAGCAGGCTAATAAACAGAGCAATCTCCACCACCAGGATCTATGGATAAGAAATGGTATGGTAGGAATCCAGCACATGAATGACAGAGAAGAGCAGCTCTCACCTCCAGTTTCATGCGTACATCCACACTGGTATTGGCCACCTGGTCTAAGTGTTTAGTGGCTGATTCCACCTGGCTGCAGTATCGACCATACAGCAAGAACCTATATGAAGAGGGAGAAGCTGATATGAGTGGAGGCCCAATTAGCTCCAGTCTGGGCAAATACCTGGGCATGAATTATGGCACTGGCTTGTGTATCACATGTATTGGGCAAGAGAGGTGTGGCACTGGTCTTGGGTGAAAAGTCCAGGACTTAATTTTAACCAGGGCTAATGAGGAGAGCTGTTGTACCTAGTTTCCATACAGGCTTTGGAACAATTCAGCAGGTGAAGAATGCATTTTCCTTATCACTGGGTAAGCCATAAGTAGCACCTACATATTTGGGATTAGGGCAAAGGGTTTCAAGGGATCTTAATGTCCTGGCTTTATTAAACCCCACCATGGGATGAAACTGGGAGAACTGGGAACCCTTTCAGTGACATGCTCCAGATTTGAGTAGGAGTGAAAGCCAATGCATGTCGTATAGAATCGTGTATTCTACATAGAGTAATACATACCAGCTACAACATTCTGCTACTCATTGCAGAATAAACACTTGCACTGCACTTCATACGTTGCAGTGTACATTACTTTTCCTGTATGCAGATTTTTAAATGTGTCCATTAATGGAGACAGAGCTTCAATTAGGAAATAGTAACATATGAAATGGCCTTTACGGACATTATCAGCATCATGCTTAGCTTTTATAGAATTCTTCTAGAACAGAGGTGAGGAACCTTTTTGGCTCCAAGGGCCAGAACCTAATCAGGATCTGGCTCACAGGCCTAATTTGACAGGTGGGTGTGGCCACTCGTCACTCACCTGACATCATAATTATGTCAAGTGATTTGTTCCTTTGAAGTCTCAAAGTTGAGAGTTTGCACTGAAGCAGCTGCCAAAACAAAGGAAAAAAACCTTCATTTTAGCACCATCTTGCTGTCTCCATGGTGCTTTGAAGTCCCGAATAAGGGACTGAGGTTTGGGTGCATGAGTTTCCTGCAAGGAGCCCTCTCACATACCTGAATCAAGCTGGATTGACCTCCCCTTGTATCAGCTGATGTGCAGGGGGGGTCAGTCCTTCTTAGCACTGGGTACAGGTGTAAGAAAAAGTTCCTTGCTCGGAGCTCTCTTACACACGCAGACCAAGCAAGATTGACCAGCCCATATAACAGGTGATGCATGGGAGTACAGCCCTGCTTTGCACAAAACTTCAGAAGTTCCCAAGCGGTTTGTCAGGCACTTTGGAAACTGTGCAAGGGGACTTTGCAGGCGCTCTCAATTGGCAACACTTGCAAAGCCTCTTTTGGCCAAGCCCTGCCCTTTCCTGCCTTACCTACCTGGTCATGTATGACATCAGGTATAGGACAGGTGGGCATGGCTTGCCCAAATCTGTACTGTGGGCCAAATGGAGCCTGGTGGGCCAAAGGTTCCCCACCCGTTCTCAAATGTTCGGTGTTCTTTGCATAGGTTACCTTAGCAATGCTTACAACCCTGTAAAATAGGTCAATATTAATTTTTCCATAATATAGAGTTGGGCCAGAAGCTGAGGATAGACAGTGAGATGCCTAACACCAGGAAGCCCATGACTGAGGTAGAATTTGAATCAACGACTTTCTGATTCACTCACTGCTCATCTCAGTCTCTTGCACCTGAAAGGGTACTAGGTAAAAGATGGGAATGGGACAGAGGCAACAGAATAACCTGGAAAAAGCAGCGCCCCTTCCCCATTCACCCTGAGCCTATTCAGAGGGAGAGCTAGATTTCGGAAGGGCAGGGGGAGAGATGACAGCTCTGGGTTGCAATTCCAGAATTTCATCAACATGCTGAACCATCTGGAAGCCATTCTGTTGGGGGCCACAATATTGTTGGATGGGCACAGTCGCGTTGGGAGGGGACTCACCTCTCTTTGTACTTGATGAACACTTGGTAGAGGTTCTGAGAGTTGCTAAAAGATAAAGCACTTTTCAGATCTACCAGAAAGCACCGATGAACTGTCAAAAGTTCCTGATATGGTAAGAAAATAAGAGTGAAAAGAATAATGAATTAGCAAAAGAACTGACCAAGAACAGTGACTCTATAGCCAAGGCAGTGGGCGGAATTTTCAGAGCTCTGCAGACCGCTGTAAAGACCCTGGGAGGCCATGCATCTTAATCAGTCTCCAACAGCATAATTGTAGGAAAACTGTGGAAAAAAGGAATGATGGGAACTTGGGACATTGATTTTGGGTCTTTGGGCGATCATTACATCTTCTCAGGTTCCTGGGAAAACTGCAAAATACTTTGGGAAAGGGTGTCCTTTCCATGAAGTTGAAGAAGCCTCTTGTAGAGCTAATCTCCGCCTATTGGTCCACATGAAAGACATGTATGCTGCTCACTAGGCCCAACATTAACAATTGCTATGAAACAATTATGTGTGAGATTTTGTAAAGATAAAATTCCACTTGTTGTTATGTTTACTGTGTTGAAATGGTATAGAACAGGGCTTTGGGTGTTGGTCACACAGTTATGGAACCCTATTCCATGTGAAATTAGGCAGGCTCCATTCCTTGACACCTATCTTTTTCCTGCTGGGTTTTTGTTTTTAAACAAAACTTTGAGGGCAATATTCAACTAAAGCTTCCCGTCAGTGAAAGAATTTCCACTTGTGCAACTGGACGTCCTTCTCCTCCTCTACTCGTGCACCCTGCACCTCCCCAAATTTGCTCCAGAGGATTGAGGGAACCCCTACAACAGATTTAGAGGGGAGTGGGGAAGTCCCATTGTGCAAGCTGAAATCCTTGCGATGATGGGATCATGAGTTAGCACTATGCTAAATACAACCTTGCACGTCCTCTGGGCCATGCAGTCCCCCAAAAGGGCTGGAGCCAGCTCTGTGGCATCAACAAACTGGAACCAAGCTACAGGGTAGTTATATTTCCTATCTCATGCATACATGACAGTGTTTCTGTGGAAAAGAGACATATTATCTAGGGAAAGGCAATAAATCCAGAGGTTAGTGTGACTTGGATGGAATCCCACCAGCCATGCTTCAGCCTCTACTGCTTTCAGGAATGATGATCACGCAGCAAAACTCTTGCCACAATGAATGGCTCTGCCTTGCAAGTCAGTCATTCTGGCTGTGGAAACAGGTAGGAAGCAATGGCACCTATATACATACACTCTTACATTAAGATGACAAAGGACACAGGAAAGGAAGGAAATCTAGGCTACAAGTGAAACAGAATATGTAGCTTGGCAAGATAGAGATGGAGATTATTATAGCCAAATAAACAATCTGTCCTAGGGCTACCTGCCACAGCAAGCAGTGGTACTCTTCCCAAAAGTTCACATAGAGGGACCTTTTAATTCCATGTTTTCAGCACAGCTAGGTGTCTTTTGAACCAAGGATGTTTCAAGCAAATCAATATATTTGCATGCCTCTGCATGATGCTTTCTTCTTGGGTGGCAAACAACCAGATGGATTTGGGGAGAAGGGCTCAGAGACTGGGGTACACAGTCAGTCATGTCATGTGGACAGGAAATAACAACCACAGGAAAGGGTTATTAAGCTATATAGGACACTGAAGCCCAACTTGCTGATCACTGAAATCTAGTCCCTAGCCTCCTGTTCCCAATTTCAGCTCAATTTCACCTGCATTGTTTCTAAGTGAAATGAGTTGTTGTCCAGTCATAAAAGGACTTTACGTTTTTTTAATTAATGGGTAAAATAAAATAAACATTAGCAGAACTTCTTGTTAAAATAACTTTTAACAATTTTACTATTCTCTTTTCCTTAGATGGTTAAAGTGCCTTCTTTAGTGTCATTCCATGGTCTTTATTCGAATGATCTCTTGATCCTGAAAATCAATGCTGACAACTCTTTATACAAGCAGATGTGAAATGTGTGGAGGAATTAAAATCTTCACTATCCAGAAACTGCATCCAAGCATCTGTGACATTGTAAGGAGTCCCCAATAACTCAAATTACATGCCTTAGCACTTCTGAAAATACCAGAGGGGGTCTATCTGCCACTACCATAGCAGTCACTGCAGTGAGGTTGAATTAGATCTTTGCAAATTCCTCTATGAAACGACCTGACCATCACTTTTTTTTGAATACATGGATTGGAATTTAGCTAACCAACAGACCTTACACTTCTCTGAATGTTGGAACACAGTACTTGGCAACAGGGCCGGCTCCAGGCATGCAGGGGCCCTTGGGCATCAGCTTGCCCTGGCCCCCCAGTGGGTGGGTGGGTGTGCACGCCCCTCCACGCCCACTTACCTGTCTAGTCTTTACCATTGTCCTTAATGAAGATGGCGGCTGCAGTTTCCCTAAGGGCAATGAAGCCTCCGCCGCCATCTTTGTTGATGGCACACGTGCGTGCTACGCGCACACATCTCTGCCATCAACTAAGATGGTGGCAGCGGCTTCAGTACCTTAGGGAAGCTGCGGCCGCCATCTTCATTAAGGGCAATGCTAAAAAGCCGGCTGACAGGTGAGTGGGGGGAGTGGGGGGCGCGGATCACAGAAGGGGAGCAGAGGGGCCCTCAGGGGCTCCTGTAGCTCCAGGGCCCTCAAGCCAGTGCCCAACCTGGCTGCCCTTTAGAACTGGCCCTGCTTGGCAAACATATAAAAAACCTAAAATGGATACTTCAGAAGAAAATACCTTTTTAAATAATATTATTATTATTTATTCCCCCTCTAGAATGTGCACCTTAACGTGGTGAGAGAATTTGAAAATGTTTAAGAAGCTGAGAGCAATGCTGTCAGAAGGCTAGACCGAGGGGCTAGACTCCTAGCAGGAGCACCCAAGGTGGAATGATCAAAGCTGAGACACTAGACTAAGATGCATTGAAACTCAGAGGAAGGCAATGGTAAACCACCTCTGAATACCTCTTACCATGAAACCTCTATGAACAGAGTATCCAAACTGCAACACGAGATGGAAGATGAGACCCCCAGGTCAGCAGGCACTCACCAGGCTACTAGAGAAGACCAACAGACAAGTACAAGTAGCACTGTGACTAATGATGCAGCTGGGTCAAAGCCAAAAAGAGGCCCAGAGGCTGATGTGCACAGATGAGAAAGGAAAGTCCGGAGTTGTACGACGTACATAATAGGAAAGTGAGAAGCATGAACCAGGGAAAGTTAGAAATTGTCAAGCAAGAAATGAAAGGTATCAACATGACACTACTTGGCGTGAGTGAATTAAAATGGATGGGAATGGGACATGTTCGACCAGGCAACTACAAAATATCAGGAGCAGACCAAGGTACAGATTGTGAACTGGTCATATCGAAATTCAGAGTAAAGCTAAAGAAGAAGAACAAAGCAATCATAATGCCAAAATACAATTCAAATAACATCCCAGAATAATATAAAGATCAAATAAGGAAAAGATTTGAGGCCTTAAACTTAGCTGACAGAGAAACAGAAGAACTATGGATTGAAGTCAGAGACATTATCAGGGAAGAATGCAAACTACAGTTAAAAAGAGAGAAAGCTCTAACTGGATGACAGACAAAACTCATTTGGAATGTTTATAGAATCATAGAATCATAGAGTTGGAAGGGGCCTTGTAGGCCATCGAGTCCAACCCCCTGCTCACAGCAGGAAATCCACAGCTAGAGCATCTCCCGCAGATAGCTGTCCAGCCTCTACTTGAAGACATCCAGCGAAGGGGATCCCACCACCTCCCTAGGCAGTCGGTTCCATTGCCGAACTGCCCTTACTGTCAAGAAGTTCCTTCTAATGTCCAATCTGAATCTACGCTCTTGCAACTTAAAACCAATAGACCTAGTCCTACCCTCTGGGGCAGCAGAGAACAAATCTGTACCCTCCTCTATGTGACAGCCCTTCAGGTACTTAAAGAGTGCAATCATGTCACCCCTCAGCCTTCTCCTCACCAGACTGAACATGCCAAGTTCCTTCAACCTTTCCTCATAAGACTTGTTCTCCATGCCGGCTATCATCCTCGTCGCCCTCTTCTGGACCCGCTCTAACTTGTCTATATCTTTCTTAAAATGAGGCGCCCAGAACTGAACGCAGTATTCCAGATGAGGCCTGACTAATGCAGAATATAGTGGGACTATTACTTCCCTTGACCTGGAAACTATAGCTCTGTTTATGCAGCCCAAAACCGTGTTTGCCTTTTTTGCCACAGCATCACACTGCTGGGTCCTGTTCAACTTGCGATCCACTACAATTCCAAGGTCCTTCTCACACGCACTACTGCTAAGCTGGGTATTTCCCATCCTGTACCCGTGCATTTTGTTTTTGTGGCCTAAATGCAGAATCCTGCATTTGTCTTTATTGAATGTCATTTTATTAATTTCAGCCCAATTTTCTAGTCTATCCAGGTCCCTTTGGATTTTATTCCTGTCTTCCATTGTGTTAGCTATCCCTCCCAGTTTCGTATCATCCGCAAACTTCATCAGGCTTCCCTCCACCCCATCATCTAAGTCATTGATAAAAATGTTGAAGAGGATCGGCCCCAGGACAGAACCCTGCGGCACTCCACTCGAGACCTCCTTCCAGTCCGAAGCAGAGCCACCAACGACCACTCTTTGAGTACGGTTTTCCAACCAGTTGTGAATCCACCTGACAGTATTTCCATGTAGTCCGCATTTGACTAGTTTGCTAATCAAAAGGACGTGGGGGACTTTGTCAAACGCCTTGCTGAAATCTAGATAGATGACATCTACAGCATTTCCACCATCTACTAAGCTAGTGACCCGATCAAAAAAAGAGATGAGATTAGTTTGACAGGATTTTTTCTTGACAAACCCATGCTGGCTCCTACTAATCACAGCATTGTCATCTAGATAGTTGCCAATGGACTCTTTTATTATCCGTTCTAATATCTTTCCTGGTATTGAAGTCAGACTGACCGGCCTGTAATTCCCTGGATCTTCTTTTTTACCCTTTTTAAAGAGCGGGACGACGTTTGCCCGTCTCCAATCCTCCAGCACCTCTCCCGTTCTCCATGATTTCTCAAAGATGATGGCAAGAGGTTCCGAGAGTACATCCGCAAGTTCCTTCAATACTCTGGGATGCAGTTCATCAGGCCCTGGAGATTTGAACTCATATAGGTTAACTAGGTATTTCCTGACTATCTCCTTATCAATCTCGAACTGCAGTCCCGACCCCTTACTGAGATTGCTACCAATGCAAGGTTGCACACTGTTCCCTTTTTGGGAGAAAACGGAGGCAAAATAGGTGTTGAGCAGTTCTGCTTTTTCCTCGTTATCTGTCAACAATTTGCCATCTTCATTGAGCAGCAGTCCCACTGTTTCCTTGGTCTTTCTCTTCCTTCGAACATATCTGAAAAACCCCTTTTTGTCGTTCCTCGCTTCCCTCGCCAGCCTCAGCTCATTCTGGGTTTTAGCTTTCCTTACGCTATTCCTGCAAGCCCGAGCCGCTTGTCGGTACTCTTCCTTGGTGATGCGTCCTTCCTTCCATTCTTTATACATGCTCTTTTTTACTTTTACCTCCTCCACCAGTCTTCCATGTAGCCACATTGGCTTTTTCTGATGTCTTCCATTTTTCTTCCTCTTTGGAATTGTTTGCGATTGTGCTTTTTGTAATACGTTCTTCATGAACTCCCACGCTTCTTGGGCTCCTTTTTTCTTTAGTCTATCTAGCCACGGGATCCTACCCATCATTTCCCTGAGCTTGCTAAAATCAGCTTTCCTGAAATCCAAGGTCCATGTTTGACTATATTCTTCTTTGGCTTTCCCCAGAATCGCGAATTCCAGCATTACGTGGTCACTTTCCCCCAAGGTACCGACCGCTTTAATTCCCGTGACCAATTAAAGGGAAATTAAAGGGAAATTTAAACCAAGAGCTGGAATGTTGAATAATCAACATGGGAACACACTCACTGAATGAGATAAAATAAAAGGAAGATGGAAGCAATATACTGAAGAACTCTATAAAAGAGATGCAAGGATGACAGATGCATTCATAGAGGAACCGTACGATGAAGAACCAGAAATTTTAGAATGTGAGGTGAAAGCTGCTCTTAAAATACTTGGAAGAAACAAATCACCAGGAACAGATGGCATACCAACAGAGTTGCTACAAGCTACTGAGACTGAATCTGTCCAAATTTTGACAAAAACTTGTCAACAAATATGGAGAACAAAGCAATGGCCCACAGACTGGAAGCGTTTAATACACATCCTAATTCCAAAGAAAGAGTACTATATCTCTATGTATATCCCTCATTGGATCGTCACCTTGTAGTGGGGAGTGGGCTTGTGTGTTCCAATGAACCCTATGAGCAATGCCATCGGGAGTCATGTACTCTCAGCAGGGTCATCCATGGCAGTAAGGTCAAGGGAGAAGAACCAGACAAAGAATGATCCAAGAATGTCCTCAACGGCAGAACAGGCGGAGGATAACAATGTGTATGTTACAATGGCTGTGAAGGCGGATGAAGGCTGCAGCAGATAAAAGACTTCGGCCCAGTTTATCTGATGGAGCGCCTCCAGCGCCACCAACCATGCCGCCCAACAAGATCAGCCACACAGGACCTTCTCTCAATCCCGCCAACTAAAACAGCTAGGTTGGCGGGGACAAGAGAGAGGGCATTTTCAGTGGCGGCCCCCACTCTCTGGAACTCCCTCCCGTATGACCTTCGACATGCCCCTTCCCTGAATGTATTCCGCCAAGCTTTGAAGACCTGGCTCTTCAGACAGACCTTTGGGACTTACGGGGAGGGTTAAATTTTTACGACGAATAGCCTACTACTCTGTACTGGAACTGTTTTATTGTTTTATTGTTATATTGTATTTTATGATGTATTTTATTATGATGTAATGTATTGTTAAATTGTACATCGCCTAGAGTGGCCATTGGCCAGATAGGTGACCCACAAATTAAATTATTATTATTATTATTATTGATTGTTGTGCACCGATCTCCCCACATCAAACAAATTCATGCACAGGCGTCTTCCCACAAACCAAACCAAACAAAAAGTCCCATAGCGATCGGCGAATGGCGACAGGGGCAGGACTGTGAAATCTGGAAGCCCCTAGTCATTGACCGGCACATGGGTGGTGGATACAGACTCAGTCATCCTGGCTCAAGGACCGAGGCAGTTGAGTAGTTCGGCAGCTATATCCATGACTGAACAGTCCTATTCAGGAACCACTCTGCTCACCCCGTATGGGGAGGAGGCTAGAAAAGGTGCCCTAAACATAGTCTGCCTTATTGCTCTTCCTGACTGGATTACCGTGTCCAATGGGGTCACCACTTAGCGGTCGTAAAAGACAATTGAATTTTGGAACATGGAATATACGGACGTTGCTGGACAATACAGATAGTGAACGTCCTGAATGCAGGACTGCCATTATTGTGAGGGAGTTGAGACATTTTAATATTGACATAGCAGCACTCCAACAAACTCGAAGAGCAGGAGAAGGACAACTGAAGGAAGAAAAAGGAGGTTATACCTTCTTCTGGAAAAGACTGCCTGAACAAGAACAACAAATACATGGACTAGGCTTTGCTATTAAAAATAATCTCGTGAAGCTCTTGTCAGAAGTTCCTACTGGCATTAATGAACAACTCTCAACTCTCCGGCTAAAACTTGCCAAAAACCAGCAGGCAACTATTCTAAGTAATTATGCACCAACATTAGATGCTGATGAAGACATCAGGGAAAATTTTTATAACCAGCTGGACACCATCTTATCAGAAATACCTAAGGAGGATAAAATTATCCTTGTGGGTGGTGATACCGTGCCCCAGGAGGGACTTAATACTGGGAACGATCTATCGTCCCCCTGATCAAAATGCTCAGGGAGACCTTGAGATGAGATATGAAATTGAGGAAGCATCCAAACTAGGAAATGTGGTAGTAATGGGTGACTTCAACTACCCGGACATAGACTGGCCGCATATGTGTTCCAGTCATGACAAAGAAGCAAAGTTTCTAGATATTCTAAATGACTATTCCCTAGATCAGTTGGTCATGGAACCGACCAGAGGGACGGCAACCCTGGACTTAATCCTCAGTGGGGACCGGGACCTGGTGCGAGATGTAAGTGTTGTTGAACCGATTGGGAGCAGTGACCACAGTGCTATTAAATTAAACATACATGTAACTGGCCAATTGCCAAGAAAATCCAACACGGTCACATTTGACTTCAAAAGAGGAAACTTCACAAAAATGAGGGGATTGGTAAAAAGAAAGCTGAAAAACAAAGTCCAGAGGGTCACATCACTCGAAAATGCTTGGAAGTTGTTTAAAAACACTATATTAGAAGCTCAACTGGAGTGCATACCGCAGATCAGAAAAGGTACCGCCAGGGCCAAGAAGATACCAGCATGGTTAACGAGCAAAGTCAAGGAAGCTCTTAGAGGCAAAAAGTCTTCCTTCAGAAAATGGAAGTCTTGTCCAAATGAAGAAAATAAAAAAGAACACAAACTCTGGCAAAAGAAATGCAAGAAGACAATAAGGGATGCTAAAAAAGAATTTGAGGAGCACATTGCTAAGAACATAAAAACCAACAACAAAAAATTCTATAAATACATTCAAAGCAGGAGACCATCTAGGGAGACAATTGGACCCTTGGATGATAAGGGAGTCAAAGGTGTACTAAAGAACGATAAGGAGATTGCAGAGAAGCTAAATGAATTCTTTGCATCTGTCTTCACAGTGGAAGATATAGGGCAGATCCCTGAACCTGAACTAACATTTGTAGGAAGGGATTCTGAGGAACTAAGACAAATAGTGGTAACGAGAGAGGAAGTTCTAAGCTTAATGGATAATATAAAAACTGACAAATCACCGGGCCCGGATGGCATCCACCCAAGAGTTCTCTTTTTTTTTTTTTTCAATAATTTTTATTCAGATTTTCATAAAACATACAAGACAAAATCATAAAACATTCAAAGACAAAAAACAAAATCAAAAATAGTTAAACAAAAAGAAAAAAAGAAAAGAAAAAAAAAAAAATAAAAAATAAAGAGTAAAATATTGACTTCCCATTTGTCAAAGATCAAATCAGTTATAAGTCTATAATATATAGCAATCCTGTCTCTTAAGTCATATTATAAAATCACTTTCCTCCAGTAGTTATCTTACTTAATCATCAAATCTCATAAACATTACTTTATTCTTTCCACAAAAAGTCAAAGAGAGGTTTCAATTCTTTAAGAAATATATCTATCAATTTTTTTTTCCAGATAAGCATATCGATTAATCCATCTCATTACTAATTATGATAATCTTATTGTCATAACCATAGTCAAAATAAACATTTCAATTAATCCATCACATCAGAATCTGTTAGGTTCAGTAATTTCAGTAGCCATTGTTCTATTATCTCTATTAGTTCCATTTTCCATCTTCCATCTTCAGTAGTCTTGTTAAGTCCAGTAATTTCAATATCCAATCTTCCATTATCAGTATTCCATAATAATCTTGCTGTCAAAGCCATAGTCATATAATAAGAGTCTGATGGGAATTACCTCTATCCCAAATATTTTCTTGCCATCCATTCTGAATAAGTTGCTGAAATACTGCTGTAAAATCATATCTCTGTTCTTTTTTTCAAAATACACTGGGTCATCTCTTAAAAGTTTTTCCATTGTCACATGGCTGCAGTTAATTCCATAGATTTTCTCTATATTGGGCTCCATCACATCATTCCAGTCCAGAAGATAATCCATGCCATTGATAACTTTATCTCTAGAATCTTCATTAATTTCTTCAGAGATAACATTAAGTTCCAAACAATAGATTTTATTTCTAAAGTCCATAGACTCCAAATCTTGTTCCTGTTCCACGTTTGTTCCAATCTCCGGGATCTCCTCTCTCACAGGGACCCCTATTCCAGTCTCCAGGGTCTCCTCTCTCACAGGGACCCCTATTCCAATCTCCGGGGTCTCCTCTCTCACAGGGACCCCTTCCAGGGTCACCTCTCTCACAGGGACCCTTATATCTTTAATCTCCTGCTTCATTTTACTCAATTCAATTTTCGTTATCTCAATCTCATTCATTATTCTCTGAAACATAGTTATTTCCAGATTCTCAGCCACTTTCTTAATTGCCATTTTAAAAGAAAAATATAGGAAAACCACTTCTTATTTCAGCAACAATTGGGTTAATACTCCAAACTTGGTGACATCACAGTATAAACAGAGCAGACAGCCTTATCTCTCCAATAGTTAAGTAAACAAAATGCAGTTCCCAGGATCGAAGCAATTAATGGCAATCGTCAAGAAACAGATTCGTCAAAATAAAATAGACCAAAAAGAGAGTAGTCTCAAAACAGTATAATATTTTTCAAAATAAAAATCTGGAATAGAAATCCCTCTTCTGTGTGTATCTTTAGAATGCAAATCCAGGACAGCTTTTTGCAACAAAAACAGAGATAAGCTATTAATTAGTGCGTAGCAGAGAGAAGTTACGGCTCCCCAGTGAAATGTCAAAAACCGATCAATCTGGCAAATCTCTTTTAAACAGCAACAATTTAAGTCAAGTAAAAGAAAAATATAGAAAGAAGGGTGCTTGCCTGTTAGTGCGTTCTCTCTTAGAAGATAAGATGAACTTTCGCTTTAACAGATAGAGCTTGCTGTTGAAAATCCGTCCCACCTTCGTCGGCTGGACCTCGTCCCATAAATTAATGAGATCTGGTCGTCCCAACAAAAATAGGCTTTGAGGTTAATCTCTTCGTTTCTCCCTACCCGGGAGAAGTTTAATCAGTCAAAAAAAAAAGAAAAAACTGACTGATATATCTGAATAAGCTTCTTTTGAGGCAGGAGCCCGTCTCAAAAGCAGGCACAGGCTAAGTCACCCTTCCCGGAAGTCCTGCATCCACCCAAGAGTTCTCAAAGAACTCAAAGGTGAAATTGCTGATCTGCTAACTAAAATATGTAACTTGTCCCTCGGGTCCTCCTCCGTGCCTGAGGACTGGAAAGCGGCAAATGTAACGCCAATATTCAAAAAGGGATCCAGAGGGGATCCCGGAGATTACAGGCCAGTTAGCTTAACTTCTGTCCCTGGAAAACTGGTAGAAAGTATTATTAAAGCTAGATTAACTAAGCACATAGAAGAACAAGCCTTGCTGAAGCAGAGCCAGCATGGCTTCTGCAAGGGAAAGTCCTGTCTCAGTAACCTATTAGAATTCTTTGAGAGTGTCAACAAGCATATAGATAGAGGTGATCCAGTGGACATAGTGTACTTAGACTTTCAAAAAGCGTTTGACAAGGTACCTCACCAAAGACTTCTGAGGAAGCTTAGCAGTCATGGAATAAGAGGAGAGGTCCTCTTGTGGATAAGGAATTGGTTAAGAAGCAGAAAGCAGAGAGTAGGAATAAACGGACAGTTCTCCCAATGGAGGGCTGTAGAAAGTGGAGTCCCTCAAGGATCGGTATTGGGACCTGTACTTTTCAACTTGTTCATTAATGACCTAGAATTAGGAGTGAGCAGTGAAGTGGCCAAGTTTGCTGACAACACTAAATTGTTCAGGGTTGTTAAAACAAAAAGGGATTGCGAAGAGCTCCAAAAAGACCTCTCCAAACTGAGTGAATGGGCGGAAAAATGGCAAATGCAATTCAATATAAACAAGTGTAAAATTATGCATATTGGAGCAAAAAATCTGAATTTCACATATACGCTCATGGGGTCTGAACTGGCGGTGACTGACCAGGAGAGAGACCTCGGGGTTGTGGTGGACAGCACGATGAAAATGTCGACCCAGTGTGCGGCAGCTGTGAAAAAGGCAAATTCCATGCTAGCAATAATTAGGAAAGGTATTGAAAATAAAACAGCCGATATCATAATGCCGTTGTATAAATCTATGGTGCGGCCGCATTTGGAATACTGTGTACAGTTCTGGTCGCCTCATCTCAGAAAGGATATTATAGAGTTGGAAAAGGTTCAGAAGAGGGCAACCAGAATGATCAAGGGGATGGAGCGACTCCCTTACGAGGAATGGTTGCAGCATTTGGGGCTTTTTAGTTTAGAGAAAAGGCGGGTCAGAGGAGACATGATAGAAGTGTATAAAATTATGCATGGCATTGAGAAAGTGGATAGAGAAAAGTTCTTCTCCCTCTCTCATAATACTAGAACTCGTGGACATTCAAAGAAGCTGAATGTTGGAAGATTCAGGACAGACAAAAGGAAGTACTTCTTTACTCAGCGCATAGTTAAACTATGGAATTTGCTCCCACAAGATGCAGTAATGGCCACCAGCTTGGATGGCTTTAAAAGAAGATTAGACAAATTCATGGAGGACAGGGCTATCAATGGCTACTAGCCATGATGGCTGTGCTCTGCCACCCTAGTCAGAGGCAGCATGCTTCTGAAAACCAGTTGCCGGAAGCCTCAGGAAGGGAGAGTGTTCTTGCACTCGGGTCCTGCTTGCGGGCTTCCCCCAGGCACCTGGTTGGCCACTGTGAGAACAGGATGCTGGACTAGATGGGCCACTGGCCTGATCCAGCAGGCTCTTCTTATGTTCTTATGTTATCCTCTTGGGCGATTTCAATGCAAGAGTTGGGCATGATTTCAATTTATGGCCAGAAACCATTGGGAAAGGAGTTGGCAATGGCAACCTAAATGGAATTTGCAACCTGAATGGAATTCTACTTCTGACTAAATGTGCAGAGTATAATCTTGTTATTACAAGCACACTCTTTCGCCAGACAAATAAATTTAAAACATCATAGAAGCACCCTCGGTCAAAACACTGGCATCTCCTGGATTATGTAATTGTCCGTGCCAGAGATCGTCATGATGTACTCCTCACTAGGGCCATGATGACTGCTGATGACTGCTGGACAGATCACTGATTAATTCGGTCCACTATAGCCATTCATATTGTTCCTCAACGTAGGCTCCAAGGAAGAAAACCAAGGTGTAAGATCCATGCCCTTCAAGATCCTATTAAGCGAGCCTGTTTTCAAACAATTCTCAAGAAACATCTACCAACGGAACTCCCTAAAAACATGGAGGAACACTGGATTAAACTGAAGACATCCATTATTGCAACATGTGAACAAACTATTGAATACCAAACTAAGAACCATCAGGATTGGTTTGATGAGAATGATAGTGAGATTGAACATACCATCAACAAGAAAAGGAAAACTTTCCAGATATGACAGAAAGACATTAACTGGGCTGCTAAGAAAGAAATCTATGCCAGTGCAAAGGCTGAGGTTCAAAGAAGAACTAGAGAACTTAAGAACGTCTGGTGGATAAAGAAAGCTCAAGAAATCCAGCAGTTTGCAGATGCTCACAATGCATGGGGCTTTTTTTATGCCACAGCCATCTATGGACCAACAAATTACGGTAAAAATCCTTAACTTCAATGGATGGTACCAAATTTCTTAAGGACAAAGAGTCTATTGAACTGCGCTGGAAAGAGCATTACCATGACCTCCTTAATCGTAACTCTATTGTGATTGGTGAGGACTTCTCACAAATTCCACAACAACAAACTAGAGTCGAGCTTGCAGTATCCCCTGATTTGGATGAAGTCAGTAAAGCCATCAAGCAAATGAAGAACAACAGCTAGTGGACCTGATGGGATTCCTGCTGAAGTCTTTAAAGAAGGTGGGCCTGAACTTCCACAACAACTTCATCAGCTCATCAAAAACATCTGGATGAGGGAGGAGATCCCAGAAGACTTTAGGGATGCCATAATTATCACCCTTTTTAAGAAGGGTGATAGAACAGATTGTGGGAACTATCGAGGTATTGCTCTTCTTGCTACTGCAGGTAAAATCCTTGCAAAGATCCTCGCAAATCGCCTCCTGCAGATCCCAGAGAATGTCCTCCCCAAATCTCAAAATGGTTTTCGCCCTTCCAGGGGGACAGTGGACATGATCTTCACTGCACAACAGCTTCAAGAAAAATGTTGGGAGCAGAATCAACCTTTATATATGGCGTTTATTGATCTGACTAAGGCCTTTGATATTGTGAATTGAACCGTTCTCTGGACCATCCTTCTGAAAACTGGATGCCCTGATAAATTTGTGAATATTTTGCAACTCCTTCATGACAACATGACAGCGACAATTTGGGATAACAATGGCTTTCAGAGTGATCCATTCAGAGTCGGATCAGGCATAAAACAGGGATGTGTCATTCCTCCTACCTTATTTGCTATCTTCATTGCTATGATTCTACACCTTATTGAGGGGAAACTTCCTACTGGTGTGGAAATCATATACTGAACAGATGGAAAGCTTTTTAACCTCAGTAGGCAGAAAGCAAAACGTAAAGTAATGTCAACCTCTGTTGTAGAACTTCAATATGCCAATGATAATGTAGTCTCCGCACATTCAGAGAAAGATCTTCAAACCATCCTAAATGATTTTGCAGAAGCATATGGAAAGCTTGGGCTCTCACTTAATATTAACAAAACCAAAGTGCTTCATTAACAGGGGCGAACTAGTCCCTCTGTAGCACCATCAATCCAGCTTAATGGTGTGATGCTGGAGAACGTTGAGCACTTCCCCTTATCTTGGCAGCCATCTCTCTGTAAAAGCTGACATCAATGCTGAAATTCAACATCGTCTGAGCTCTGCGAGTGCCGCATTCTCCCGAATGAAGCGTAGAGTGTTCAAGGATTGGGATATTTGCAGGGAGACCAAAATGCTTATTTACAAAGCCATTGTACTATCGACCTTACTGTATGCCTGTGAAACATGGACCATTTATAAACGCCACTTCTAACTTCTTGAAAGATTCCACCAACGCTGCCTCCGGAAAATTCTGCAAATTACTTGGAAGACAGACGGAGTAACGTTGGCATTTTGGAAGAAGCAAAGACTACCAGTGTTGAAACAATGATCCTTCAACATCAACTTCACTGGACTGGCCATGTTGTTTGAATGCCTGATCACCGTCTTCCAAAGCAGCTACTTTACTCCCAACTTAAGGATGGAAAACGGAGTATCGGTGGACAGCAAAAGAGGTTTAAAGATGTTCTTAAAGCAAATCTAAAAAAATGTAACATGAACATTGAGAACTGGGAAGTCTTGGCCCATGAACGTCCGAAATGGAGGCCGGCTATTACCAAAGGTGCTGTGGACTTTGAAGTAGCACAAATACAGGGCGAACGGGACAAACGAGCTAAGCATGTCAAACAAATCCCCATCGCAACCATCTTTCATCTAGAAACCTATGTCCTCACTGTGGGAGGCTGTGTGGATCCAGAATTGGCCTCCACAGTCACTTATGGACCCATTGTTAAAGACTTGGAAGACAATCTTACTTGGGTATGAGTGAGCGCCAATAAATGATGAATGAAAGTATGGATGTGAAAGCTGGACAGTGAAAAAATCAGATAAGAGAAAAATCAACACATTTGAAATGTGGTGTTCCAGGACAGCTTTGCGCATACAATGGACTGCGAAAAAGACAAATAACTGGGTGTTAGAACAAATTAAACCAGAACTATCATTACAAGCTAAAATGATGAAACTGTGGTTATCATACTTTAGACACATAATGAGAAGACATGATTACTAAAAAAGACAATAAGGCTGGGGAAAACAGAAGGGAGCAGAAAAAGAGGAAGACCAAACAAGAGATGGATTGATTCCATAAAGGAAGCCACAGACCTGAATTTACAAGATCTGAACAGGGTGGTTCATAACAGATGCTATTGGAGGTCACTGCGTCATAGGGTCACCATAAGTCGTAAACAACTTGAAGGCATATAACAATCAATTATTATTTATTACATTTGTTGCAAGATATAACGGATTGATGCAGAAATTGGACTATGAGTAAAAACATGCAGAAGTGACACAGGCCAGAAACAGAATAAGTCTATCTCTAGGTAACGACTGGGGAATGTGAAAATGTTTGGGCAGTTAGGAGAGAATTAAGAGTTTGGGGTTTTTTTGGCACCTTTTACAATCTGAGCCACAGAATAACTATGGGATCATAATGCTGATACAAATCACTGAGGTTCACATTCTGAGCCAGGGAATTACAAACTTTGGCAACATTATTACTAAAAGCCATGAAGACTTTATTATAATCTGATTACTACACTAAGCAAAACTTATTTACCTCTTTGACAATGGGAAACATTAATGTGGTACACTGAATATATCTAGAACTGCTGAGCTATAGGAGGACTACTTTAACAAATGTACGTGAAATTGTAGAAATCTTACCTCAGTGTTAATAAAAATATTCTCCAGGTCCTGAGGTTGCAAAAACAGCTGCAGAGGTTTCACAAAGTGCTGGAAAGAGCACAATTGGGATGAAACATCAGGTAAGAAGCATAACAAGCACAGTAACAAGAGAATGGCTTCATGTCTATGGGAAAATATACAATGCTCTTGGGAATAATACCACAGTGGGGTAAAATCTCTATGATGAACCTGCCTCAGACCATTTTTACTGACTGATAATTAGTTTTGTATATTTTTCCTGATGTTCTGATCTGGTTTTAATAATTGGATTTTATTGATTCCATTTTATTATGTTTTTTATGTCCCCTCTAGGATGTACACCTTAACATGGTGAGGGGTTTTAGATTGTCAAAGAAGCTGACAGCAATGCCGTCAGGAGTCTTGAGCAAGAGGCTAGACTCCTAGCAGGGGCACCCAAGGCGGAATGGTCAAAGCTGAGACACCAGACCTAGGAACAGAGTATCCAAAATGCAACATGAGATAGTGCTGGAAGATGAGACCCCCAGGTCAGATGGCACTCAGCAAGCTATTGAGGAAGAACAATGGACAAGTACAAGTAGTGCTGTGACTAATGACATAACTGGGTCAAAGCCGAAAGGAAGCCCAGAGGCTGATGCACACAGATGAGAAAGGAGAGTCAGGAGTTATATGACGTACATAATAGGAACACAGAATGTGAAAAGCATGAACCAGGGAAAGTTAGAAACTGACAAGCAAGAAATGGAACCTATCAACATTACAATAAAAAAGGTAAAGGTGTCGCCGCACTTGTAGTGTGAGTCGTTTCCGATTCTTAGGGTGACGTCTTGCGACGTTTACTAGGCAGACCGTATATATGGGGTGGGATTGCCAGTTCCTTCCCCGGCCTCTCTTTACCCCCCAGCATATGCCGGGTACTCATTTTACCGACCACGGATGGATGGAAGGCTGAGTGGACCTCGACCCCTTTTACTGGAGATTCCACTTCCTTCTTCCGTTGGAATCAAACTCCAGCCGTGAGCAGAGCTTTCGGCTGCGTTACTGCCGCTTACCACTCTGCACCACGGAGGATCTTAAAAAAGACAATACCTCTAGTTAAAAAGAAAGACCTCAATGGATGATTGAAGAAACTATTCCAAAAGATCAAGAGTAGGGATGTTGAATAATCAACAGGGGAACACACTGACCGACTGAGATAAAATAAAAGGAAGATGGAAGCAATACACTGAAGAACTCTATAACTCTATAAAAGAGATGCCAGGATGACAGATTCATTCATGGAGGAACTGTATGATAAAGAACTAGAAATTTCAGATTGTGAGGTGAAAGCTGCTCTTAATATACTTGGAAGAAACAAATCACCAGGAACAGATGGCATATCAATCGAGTTGCTACAAGTTACTGAGACTGAATCTGTCCAAATTTTGAATAAAAAAACAAAACAATGGCCCACAGACTGTATATGTTAAATATACATCCCAATTCAAAAGAAAGGGGGTTCCAGAGAATGCAGTAATTATCAAACTATTGTCTTAATATCCCATGCAAGCTAAGTAATGCTCAAGATTCTACAACAAAGGTTCTTACCATATATGGAGTGAGAAGTGCCAGATGTCCAAGCTGGATTTAGAAAAGGAAGAGGCACCAGAGACCATATCGCAAACATACATTGGATAATGGAACGAACCAAGGAATTTCAGAAGAAAATCACACTGTGCTTTATAGATTACAGCAAAGCCTTTGACTGTGTAGATCATGAAAAACTATGGAATGCTTTAAAAGAAATGGGGGTGCCACAGCATCTGATTGTTCTGATGCACAACCTATACTGTGGACAAGCGGCTACTGTAAGGACAGAATATGGAGAAACCGATTGGTACCCAATCAAAAAGGGTGGGAGATAGGAGGATATTGAATTTGTTTAATCTATACACAGAATATATCATACAGAAAGCGGGATTGGACCAAGATGAAGGAGGTATGAAAAATTGGAGGAAGAAATATCAGTAATTTAAGAGATGCAGACGATACCATACTACTAGCAGAAATCAGGAATGATTTGAAACGAATGATGATGAAAGTTAAAGAGGAAAGCACAAAAGCAGGACTACAGCTGAACCTCAAGAAGATTAAAGTAATGACAACAGAAGATTTATGTAACTTTAAAGTTCACAACGAGGACATTGAACTTGTCAAGGATTATCAATACCTCGGCACAGTCATTAACCAAAATGGAGACAATAGTCAAGAAATCAGAAGAAGGCTAGGACTGGGGAGGGCAGCTATGAGAGAACTAGAAAAGGTCCTCAAATGCAAAGATGTATCACTGAACACTAAAATCAGGGTCATTCAGACCATGGCATTCCAAATCTCTATTTATGGATGTGAAAGTTGGTCAGTGAAAAAAGCAGATAAGAGAAAAATCCACTCATTTGAAATGTGGTGTTGGAGGAGAGCTTTGCACATTCCATGGACTGCGAAAAAGTCAAATGATTGGGTGTTAGAACAAATTATACCAGACCTATCACTAGAAACTAAAATGATGAAACTGAGGTTATCATACTTTGGACACATAATGAGAAGACATGATTACTAGAAAAGACAATTTGGGAAAAACAGAAAGGAGTAGAAAAAGAGGAAGGCCACACTAGAGATGGATTGATTCCATAAAGGAAGCCACAGACCTGAACTTACAAGACCTGAACAGATCTTGGAGGTGGCTGAGTCATAGCGTCACCATAAGTTATAATCGATTTGAAGGCATATAACATGTTTTTTATGTAAACTGCTTTGGTAATTCATCATACAAATAAAAAGTGGTATATAAATTCTCTAAAACAAATACTGGGGGCAAGATGCATATTAGCTGACAAGGGATAAATACACTATACTGAGGGGAAATTTCCTAAGCAGGTGCTACATTTTGCGTGCCCACTTTAGCATTAAACACTATGAGAAGAGGAAGAAGCTTCTGTGGGGGTCCTTCTTTCAGTCTATAAGACTCAGGGCTACACTCTCCCTTCCTTGTTGCTACAAAGGGTGGAACTAGACCGGAGCTTGGAAGTAATTAGTTACAAGTAATGAATCATTACTTTTTTGAGGAACGAGTGGGTAATTCCTTTACATTTTGATTGTAATAGAACTAGGAGTAATTTTATTACTTTTGAGGAGTAATTGTAATGTTTTCAGCATTACTTTGGGGCATTGCTTGGGGGGGGAAGCAGGGGAGTCTTCTACTCCTCTGATTTGTGGATGAAAATCATGTGCATCAAACTGGGCTTCTGTGCAGCATCACTCTTTGTGGGTGGGTAGGAGGCAACGAGGGATGAGGTGGAGAGTGAGATGGGATGGAGTGGAGAAAATCATTTAAAAACATAGATGGTGATGGTGAAGAATGGAGTGGAGGGAAAAAGGAGCCAGAGGGCAAAAACATAGATAAAGGAGGAGAAGGAGGCAGCAGCAGAACTGTGGAGGTGAAAGATGACTCTCTCTCTCTCTCTCTCTCTCTCTCTCTCTCTCTCTCTCTCTCTCTCTCTCTCTCTCTCTCTGTGTGTGTGTGTGTGTGTGTGTGTGTGTGTGTGTGTGTGTGTGTGTGTGTGAGAGAGAGAGAGAGAGAGAGAGAGAGAGAGAGAGAGAGAGAGAGAGAGAGAATACTGTGTTTGCACTTGGCACACAAAGTGGCCTCCACCACCCTCTCTGGCTGTGCTGCATTTGCAGTATTTTAACTTTTTTGCATCTCAGGGGAAAATATTTGCTTGGGTGAGTGTCCCTTAGTTGGTGGCAGGGCAGGGTCTGGGAGGTAGTTAAATGAGAGAGATTATGCTGGCTGGCTGAGGGCATGGGGGCAGGGTTGCAATTGGTTTGACGTGCAAAGATCTGAGTAGTGGCCTCTGCCTCCCTCCCCACCTCCCTTACCAGCAGAGAGGCCACCACTGCTATCTTATGGATAAACAGAATTATTCTACTACCTCTGTATGTGTAATGTTATTTGTAATGTTGTTGTTTTAGGCTACTTAGATGTGCAACAGCCAAGGCCAGCACCTTGTAGGTGTTTTTTTAAGTAACTGAAATGTAATTGTAGTGATTACTTTTAGGGGAAAGCAAAGTAATCAGTTACTTTCAGAGCAATTGTAATTGTAATGGTAATTACTACTTTTTTGGGCCATGTAATTGTAACTGTGAGGATCCTCCGTGGTGCAGAGTGGTAAGCGGTGGTAACGCAGCCGAAAGCTCTGCTCACGGCCGGAGTTCGATTCCAATGGAAGGAGGAAGTTGAATCTCCGGTAAAAAGGGTCGAGGTCCACTCAGCCTTCCATCCATCCGTGGTCAGTAAAATGAGTACCTGGCATATGCTGGGGGGTAAAGAAAGGCCGGGGAAGGAACTGGCAATCCCACCCCATATATACGGTCTGCCTAGTAAACGTCGCAAGACATCACCCTAAGAGTCGGAAACGACTCGCACTATAAGTGCGGGGATACCTTTACCTTTAATTGTAACTGTAATTTATTACTTTTAAAAAGTAATCTTCCAAGCTCTGAACTAGACATTATAGCAGACATGGGGCTGCTACCAAAAATGGCATATCCATTTTTATGTCTCCCTCAAATACCTTAATGGCTGGTGCAACTCACTTTGTGACCTGATGCCATCAGGTTGTGTGAATTTTTCTGCCCCTGCTCCACATCACTGGCTACCGCTGGCAGGGGTGAGGAAACTCACAGCATGAGGACATCGCATAACCTGGTGAGTTGCAGAAGAGGGAGAGAACTAGATTTGGGATGGTGCTTGTGCCTACCCTAATAAGTGATTCCACCCTAATAAGCTGCTCTTCCTGACTGTGTGACAGAGAGAAAAACAACAATCTGAGAAGGAAATTGCCATCACACATAAATACCTGGTGAATAGATTCCAATGTGCTTGTGTATTTCTCCTCTGTCTGTTGGATCTCTTGAAGGCAACATTTCCTCTTATCCAGTTCAGTCATCCTCTGCTGTAGAACATACAACATCATGAAGAACTGTGTTATCAAAAGAGATGGTTCGGCCCAGTGGATGAAGCCTGGGTCTTGGCCCAGGAGACCCAGGTACAAATTCACCCCAAAACATTCACTCGGTAGGTCACTCTAATGAAATTAGTATGCTAATGGACCAGGTTTCCCATTTGTAAAACAGTAATAATACTTAAGCACCTGCTTTTCTTTTATTTAATCTTTCTAAAATTACCACTAGGGAAGATGTACAGGGCTGGTGAAAACTGTAAAATACTATGTTGTTGATGATGTTAATTTGTATTACCTGACGTCCTTCACCCAAAGGTTCTAGGGCAGGTTACAACAATGTTAAAATATGGCATTAAAAACAATTAAAAACAACCTAAAATCACAAAATAGGATGAATCCTAAAAATATATGTCTCAGGTGTCAAAGGCCAGGGTAAAGAGATACGTCTTCAGCATTCACCTAAAACTGTACAGTGAAGTTGCCAGATGCACTTTTGTGGGAAGGGTCTACCACAGGGAATCCCCTCCCCTGGGGCATCACCACTCTGAACTCCTGAGGGTGGTGGAACTACAAGAGCCCCCTCCCTTGCTATCTCAATACCCAAGAGGGTCTGGAGAGAAGGAGCTGGTCTTTCAGACATTTGGGGCCTAAGTCATTTAGGCTCTTAAATACTAACGTAAGCACCTTGAATTGGGCCCAGAAATGAAACGGCAACCAATATAACTGTTCTAAGAACCAAGGGTTTTGCACTAAAAGCAACTCCACCCAGTAATCTGGTTGCTGAATTTTTGACCAGCTGAAGTTTCCAAGTTATCTTCAAGAGCAGCCCCACCTACAGTGCATTGTAATAATCCAATCTGGAAGTTACCAGAGCATGAAGTACCAAGTCATCTTTGTCCAAAAGGGGCTAAAGCTTGCGAACTAATCAGAGCTGGAAAAAGGCACTCCTAGCCACTGAGGCCAGCTGAGCCTCCAGTGACAATGTTGGATAGAGGAATACCCCCAAGCTGAGAACCTGTTCCTTCTAAGGGAGTGCAACCCTGTTCAGAACAGGCCATCTCCCTACTTCCCTACTCTGGACACATAACACCTCTGTCTTTTCAGGATTCAGCCTCAGTTTATTGGCCCACATCCAGCCCATTACTGTCTCCAAGCACTGGTCCAACACCTCAACTGCCTCTCCTGATTCAGATGGAACAGAGAGATAGAGTTGGGTATCAGCTGTACATTGATGACACCTCACTTCACATCTCCTGATGACAGATCCCAGAGGCTTCATACAGATGTTAAATAGCATGGGGGACAAGATGGAACCCTGAGGAATGCCACAGGGCAGCTTCCACGATACTAAACAGTAGCCTCCCATAACTATTTTTTGGAAGTGGCCTGGAGGTATGAGCGCAACTCCTGAAGCACAGTGTCCCCAACCCACATCTCCCTGAGAAGCTCCAAAAGGATTCCCATGGTCAAAAGTATCAAAAGCTGCTGAGAGATCAAGGAGAACAAGCAGGTTTGCACTCCCCTTACCTCTCTCCCTATAGATGTCATCAATCAGGGCGACCAAGGTGTCACAGCCAGGCCTGAAGCCAGACTGAAATGGATCCAAGTAATCAGTTTCCTCCAAGCATTCTTGAACCTGGAATATTTGCCACTGGGTGATTGTTGTTTAACACTTCTGGGTCCAGGGAGTCTTCTTAAGGAGGGGATGCACCACAGCCTCCTTTGAGACAGATGGTACCACCCCCTCCTCCCATGAAGCATTAATCACTCCCTGTATCCACCCAGTCAACCCCCAGCGGCTAGATCAAAGAAGCCAATACGGCAAGAGTCAAGGGCGCAGACAGTTGGTCACACTTCTTCAAGCAGCTTGTCCACATCCTCAGGCCACGATAATTGAAAACTGATCCAGTACAGATGGAAAAGAGTGCTCTGGATGCCTCCATTGGACTAACTCTAAATGTGGCATCTACCTCTGTCTGAATCTGAGTTATTTTGTTGCTAAAATGCCTAGGAAAGTTGTTACAGCAGGCCTCCAAAGGTCTCAGAGCAACACTCTCTTGGCCATATGACAAAAGCCCATTTAGTGGGTCCCCCACCCTTACAGAGTGGATAGGTACATTCAACCCAAACCTCATCAGGGAACCATCTGTCCATGACAATGGACTTACAGTGAGTTCCCCAATCAACAGAGTATTACCAATCTGCTCTGTGGCAAAGACGGGGTCGAGGGTATGACCAGCTACGTGTATTGGGCCATTGATGTATTGAGAGAGCCCTATGGTTGTCATGGAGGCCAGGAAGATCCAAGCTGGCCCATTTGAGGCAGCCTCAGCGTGGATACTGAAGTCCCCCAACACCACCATGAAGGGTTCTCTAACACCACATCTGAGATTACCTCTGCCAGCTCAGTTAGGGAGATTGTAGGGCAGCGGGTTGGACGGTACCCTAACAACATCCCCATTCTGTCTCTCTGGCCCAGCACCACAAACAGTCCCTAGAACCCAGACGCAGTCCAGATTGGGTCTCCTGATGAGGGAGATGGAATTTTTATGGATTGAAACACCCCCTCCCCATCCCTCTGACCTGCAATGGTGTTGCACTGAGTACCCAGGTAGACAAAGCTGGGTTAGCACTGGGGCCATTGAGCTCATCCACCCAGGTCTCAGTTTACATGCTAAGACTGCCCCCTCATCCACAATCAAATTGTGGATGATAGGTGTTTTATTTTGGGCACTGGCATTTAACAACATTACAAAGCCAGGGGGTCGGCTGACTGGCATCCCCAAATTCTGAAATGCAATAGGTGAAGCAGAGGGGGCAAGGGCTTTGATGTAACTAGCCTTCCCCCACCCCCTCTGTATACGTTTGCCCACTGCCATATCTCCCCCTACCTACCATCACAGGAATGGCAGTCCCTCTCCCATCCCATCCCCCTTGTTGCTGGCCAAAACACATACTTCCCTGACCCACCTTTGGAAAACAAACAAATACAGCAGAGGTTAGTGGCAGGGAACATGAAACTAGGAGACAGTCAAACAAAGAAAACTACCAGATGAGACTCCCACCCCAGCTCTCCCCTGAGATAAAACCACTCTTTCCCCTTGTCTGCTACCCAAAAGGGCACAGCTTCATGTTGGATTGGACTCTCACTCCAGGGGCACGCAACCACTTTCCACCAACACAACACTACTCCAGACCACCTCCAGCCTCTCACCCTGGAAATGATTAAAAGTTCTTTGAACAGACTGCTAGAATCAGTGAAGCCAGGAGCAGTAATTGTGCTTTCCAGGGAATGATTTGGTACAGCACCAACACTTGGCCACTTACTGGCATGACACTTGGTTCTGACCTCATCAGAACCTCATAGATGTTATCCCCTTCCGTCTCCTCGTTCTCCACACAATCATAGAGGTCGTCATCTTCTTCCATGGTGTCACTGGTGGAAAGGAAGACAGAAAGCAGTTTAGCCCCTGCACAAGAAAAGCTAGACCCATTATCCTCCTTGGAGAATGGATGACAAGGTCAAATTTCAAGGCAGCTTGATCCAGATAATAAATAATAAATAATAATAAATAATAAAATTTTATTTCTGAGTCGCCTATCTGGCCGAATTAACGGCCACTCTAGGCGATGTACATTAAAAGAATAAAATACAATATAAAATAGATGGTAACTTAAACAGGGAATCCTCTAGCTGCTTCCCTAAATGACCCTTGGGCATGAGAAGAGTCTCCAGCTAACTAGGGTTGCCAGGTCTCCTGAGGTCTAGCCCTGAGTTTCAGAGCCTATGATCTACAGGGTGAAGACTGTCAGTGGAACTTGGTGGGCTAGGGAAATACCCAGGGATATGTAATGGACAAAGGGGACATCATTCTTCATAGAATAGTAGAGTTGGAAGGGGCCTATAAGGCCATCAAGTCCAACCCCATGCTTAATGCAGGAATCCAAATCAAAACATTCCCAACAAATGGCTGCCCAGCTGCCTCTTGAATGCCTCCAGTGCCGGAGAGCCCACTACCTCGCTAGGTCATTGGTTCCATTATCGTATGGCTCTAACAGGAAGTTATTCCTGATGTTCAGTCGAAATCTGGGTTCCTGCAATTTCAGCCCATTATTCTGTGTCCTGCACTCTGGGACGATCGAGAAGAGATCCCGGCCGTCCTCTATGTGACAACCTTTCATGTACTTGAACAGTGCTATCATATCTCCCCTCAGTCTTCTCTTCTCCAGGCTAAACATGCCCAGTTCTTTCAGTCTCTCCTCATAGGGCTTTGTTTCCAGTCCCCTGATCATCCTTGTTGCCCTCCTCTGAACCTGTTCCAGTTTGTCTGCATCCTTCTTGAAGTGCAGAGACCAGAACTGGATGCAGTACTCAAGATGAGGCCTAACCAGTGCTGAATAGAGGGTGACTAATACTTCACACGATTTGAAAACTATACTTCTGTTAATGCTGCCTAATATAGCATTTGCCTTTTTTGCAGCTACATCACACTGTTGGCTCATATTCAGCTTCTGGTCAACAACAATTCCAAGATTCTTCTCACATGTTTGAATTTTGTTTCTGTCCTCCACAGTATTAGCTGTGCCCCTCAATTTTGTATCATCTGCAAATTTGATAAGCATGCTCTGTACCTCCTCATCCAAGTCGTTAATAAAAATGTTGAAGAGCACTAGGCCCAGGACCGAGCCCTGTGGTACCCCACTTGTTACTTCCACCCAGTTTGAGAAGCACTTTTTGAGTACAATTCTGGAGACAACTGTGGATCCACTTGATAGTTCCATCCAGCCCACATTTAGCTAGCTTGCTAATCAGAATATCATGGGGCACTTTGTCAAAAGCTTTGCTGAAGTTGAGATATATTATGTCCACAGCATTCCCACAGTCTACAAGGAAGGTTACCCGATCAAAAAATGAGATAACATTAGTTTGGCAGAATTTGTTCTTCATAAATCCAAGTTGGCTCCTAGTAATCACTGCATTGTTTGCAAGGTGTTTACAGACGTACTGCTTTATAATCTGCTCCAGAGTTTTTCCAGGGATTGATGTTAAGCTGTCTGGTCTGTAGTTCCCCGGTTCCTCTTTTTTGCCCTTTTTGAAGATGGGGACAACATTAGCTCTCCTCCAGTCATCTGGTACTTCACCAGTCCTCCACGATTTCGCAAAGATAATAGACAGTGGTTCTGAGAGGTCTTCAGCCAGTTCCTTCAGTACTCTAGGATGCAGTTTATCGGGCCCTGCCAATTTGAACTCAAAGTGATTAGGTATTCCTTGACCATTTGTCTATCAAGCTCAAGCTCCAATCCTGCCCCTTCTACTTCATGTTTCCTGGGAGGGTCACAGACCCTTTTTTGGGAGAAGACTGAGCCAAAGTAGGAATTGGGCACTTCTGCCTTTTCTTTGTCATCTGTTATCATTTTGCCATCCTCATTGAGTAGCTGGAGCACCATTTCTTTTCTCTGTCTTTTACTATGGACGTATCTGAAGAAAGCTTTTTTGTTGCTTTTAGCATCCGTCGCTAACCTCAGCTCATTCTCAGATTTAGCCTTCCTGACACCATCCCTGCAATTCCATGATACCTACCTGTACTCTTCCTTTGTGGCCTGGCCTTCTTTCCACTTCCTGTATGTGTCCTTTTTGTTTTCAGGTCAACTCTAAGCTTTTTTTGAAGCCACATTGGCTTCTTCTGCTGTTTCCCCCCTTTTTTCCTTGTGGGAATTGCTTGCCATTGCACTTTTAGAATTTCCTTTTTTAGAAACTCCCACCCATCTTCGATTCCTTTTCTCATTAGGGTGGCTTGCCATGGAACCATACTTACAATTGTTTTGAGTTTATTAAAATCAGCTTTCCTGAAGTCCAGGGTGCACATATGGCTACTCTCAGCTTTTCCTTCTGTTAAAATCAAGAATTCAAGTATGATGTGGTCACTTTCTCCCAGAGTTCCCGTAACTGCCACTTCATTAACCAAATCATCTCTATTAGTTAGAATCAAGTCCAGGATAGCTGATCCTCTGGTTGCTTCCTCCACTTTCTGTATTCCAGTCATGGGAGTCATCCCACCAAGTTTCAGTTATACCTATTAAGTCATAATTACTCTCCTCTAGTAAGAGTTCAAGTTTGTCCTGCTTGTTACCCATGCTTTGTGCATTAGTATACAGACATTGAAGACCATGTAATTTATGGCTTGGCTTCCTTACTACATGTTTCTGAGGACTGTTACTGGGCCCTGTTAGAGCCGATCTCTCTGTCCCCATTACTGTGCACAAGTCTTCATCAGTCGTTACCACCAAGTTCACATCTCCCTCCTCCTTAGGATTCATTTTAAAGTCCTCCTGATGAACTTCTCCATGCTGTGGCCAAACACGTTCTTCCCAGTCCTTGTGAAGTGCAACCCATCACTTGCCAGCAGTCCTTCTTCCAGGAAGCATAGCCCGTGGTCCCACAATCCAAATCTCTCACGTCTTGTCATGGCTGAGGGGAAAAAAATCATCGGGCTGGGTCTGGGAAAAAGGTTCATAAAGACACCAGAAAACAGCATGTGCCCCACCTTGGATTCTGGCCGCATGTAGACCCCAAGAAGGAGGCAAATCCCTGAACCTCAGGTCAAATCCTGAGATGAGAAAACTCCAAAGATAAGGTGCTGCTGTGCTGCGATAGGGACAAACAGCAAGAAACTGAAGTTGTTCCAAAGGATCAGAGCACACACAAAAAAGGAAGCTGGTTAGACCTGCTTTACAGGAGAGCATTAATATTGAGCACTGTGAGTTGAGGTAGACTCAGTTGACCCATGGCTACTGCAGCCACATAGTGATAAACTTATTCCAATCCTTTCCCTCATTATGGGCCTTTGTCTCTGTGTGTTGAAAGGTTGTTTTTGGCTGGATCATACCAAAACAGAGTTGGACGGAACCTTGGAGGTCCAACTCCCTGCTCAATCAGAGTGCAATGCAGCATCCCTTACTGATGCCTATCCAGCTTCTGCTTAAATACTTCTAATGAAGGAGAGCCCATCATTACTCCTCTGTTTCACTGTTGAACAGCTCTTACCATTGGTTCTTTGCAATTTCCACCCAACAGCTCTAGGCCTACCCTCTGGAGAAACAGAGAACAAATCTACTCCATTTTCTGTGTAGTTAGCTCTTCAGATATTTGAAGGCCACTATGATATCCCCTGTTAATCTTCTGTTCTCCAGGCTAAACATATTCAGCGCTTTCAACCATTCCTTGTACAATTTGGTTTCCAGAATGGTCACCAATGTTCTCTGGACACAATGTAGCAACTCCAAATAACCAGGCTTGTCATGTGGTAATAGCATTCCCCATGTAAAATAAACAGGGTTGTGTGAATCCATCCTTAGCCAAAGTCACACAAGTGTCTGTGGAAGAACAGGGAATGGAGCTTGCATCCCAAACTTTTTTGATGGCATGGCTAGTTGCCCTCTGTCATCTGAGAAGCATATCTTATGGTAGGGTGCAAATGGAGACTGCTCAATCTGAGACACAGACTTCTCAGGTCACTCATTTCTTCTTCAGTGCCACAAAAATTACTGCTGCCGCAAGCAACTGTTTAGGAGACTTGTGCAATTGGGCTAGGAGAACATAGGAAGCTGCCATATATTGAGTCAGATGATTGATCCATCTAGCCCAGAATAGTCTACACTGACTGGCAGCAGGGATGGGATCTGTTGGCTAGTGTCAGTTCAAAAGCATTCCATCCAACAGGCTGGTATTGAGTTCATTCTTTGTCCGCAAGCCACTGTGTCTATCGATCTGGTTTTTCCCAAAAACAATACTATTAATATTGATATTTTTAAAGGAAATATCAATAAATTCAAGGGAATATCAATTAAAATATTGATATTAATATTTTAGCCATGGAATTTAAAAAAAAACAATTTCTGAAAATAACTGTGGAAAATCACTACGTAAAAATCCGATCCACAATGATAGCAAATAAGTGAATTAATGGAAAATTCAGTGCCAAATCCAAATTCCGCTGAATTCTAGCACATCCCTAGCTGGCAGTGGGTTCCCAAGATTTCAGACAGGGGTCTTTCCCAGTTATATATGGAGATGCCAGGGACTGAACCTGGGCCCTTCTGTACAGGGCCAGTGCCAGGCATGCCAGGGCCCTTGGGCACCAGCTTGCCTCGGACCCCGGCATGCACACACACATGTGCGCCCCCCACCTACCTGTCTCTCCTGTCTTTTGCGGCTGTGTGCGCTGGGCTGCCATTAACCAAGATGGCGGTCAAGGTTTCCCTAAGGGGCTGAAGCCTCCACTGCCATCTTGGTTGATGGCACACATGCATGCTATGCGCGTGCATCCCTGCCATCAACCAAGATGGTGGCAGGGACATCAGCACCTTAGAGAAACCTCGGCCACCATCTTGGTTAATGGCAGTCCTGTGCGCACAGCCGTTGCAGCCGCAAAAGACAGGAGATAGGTAGGTGGAGCCAGTGAATGGGTGGGCAACTTGGAAGCTCTCTCCCTGTGATCTGCGGCACTACTCTGCTGCGGATAGCGGAAGGGGAGCACTACTCCTCCCCCACCCTATTGAGGGGGCCCTCAGGGGGCCCTGTGGCCCTCAGCTAGGGCCCAACCTGGCCACCCTTTAGCGCCAATCCTGCTTCTGTATACAAAGTATGTGCTTTGCCATGGAGCTATAGCTGACTCTGGTGGATACAGATTTCAAGACCAATCCCTCAATGTTACTTCTGAAGAGCTGAATTCCTTTACTTTCAGAGTGAAGCTGATGCACACTTAGCATGCTCCTTCTAACCATAAAGGTGACATTGAAATGCATCTTTATGTCTTAGAACCACTTCCAATCTTATATCTCTCTACTTGGCATTCAAAAATCCATTTAGCATCCCCATGTCTTAAAACTCTGGGTCTGCACCCTTTTAAAAAATATCTGGTTCCATAGTTCCTTCTAGTCAACATTTATTCAGCTTCCTAGAGAAGATGTTATTAAATGTGATTGGTAGGACCCTACACAAAACCTGAAAACATTTTCCTCAATATACACTTCTATACTGCAGGCTTAGGAACCTGCTGAATTTCTGATGTTCACACATTTGTTCAAGGCCTAGCAATCCTTCCAGGAAAATGTGACAATGCTTGGGATGAATGATTTACCCCTCCCAGAACAAATTTGCTCCTTACTCAATCTGATCCGATAAGCCACTGTATATGTCATCATCAGCGATGCTGTCCTCAGTAGGGAATGGCCTGTAAAATAATAAAGATGGTTTAAGATCAGACTGTAACACCCACAAGCAAATCAAGTACAGTAGGACCCCACTCATACGGCAGGTTATGTTCCAGGCCCCTGCCAAAAAGCAAAAAATGCTGGAAAGTGGGGCCCTACTGTATTCCAGCCACCGCACTCCAGCTGACAGTGATCAGCTACAGCATGGGGAGCTCCAGCTGACAGCAATCAGCTGTAGCACGGGGAGCTCACGCGCTCCAGCTGATTGCTGTTAGCTGGAGCACGGCAGCTGGAGCTCCCCGCACTACAGCTGATAGCCCTGCTGGCGCCACCATGTTAGCGAAACGCCAAAAAGCAGGGCGCTGAAAAGTGGGGCCCTACTGTAACAATATAAAAAACCTGGACTCTTTCTGAGAAGAAGGGTGGGATACAAATATAATAAACAAAATAATAAAATAAATAATAAAATTAAAAACCCTGTTTGCATTTATAGAAGGATGGAGGTTCCTTCTCTCAGATGTCGCAGCCCCCTTGCTTGGTCACTCGACCTCAGGCAGCATTCAGCAAGAGCTGCCTAACTCTGATGGGTGAACTTAATTGCCATCTATGGTCAATACATTGTCACAAAGTAGCCACTGCCTAGTAACATAAGGTAGCCAACTTTTTGACTGGTTCTGTTAATACTGTCTTGAAAATTGTGGTTTGATATGCCATAGTTAGCAGCTGATAACTGTTATTATCTCCATGCTACAAAAAGTGACATCTGTTTGTCTGCACATCACGATATGGCAAAAGGCATGGGTTACAGAGGCCAGTTAAAAAGAACAGTCCTAGACAAAAGGCCCAGGGCGTGTCTGAATAAAATATTTTCCAGTGGTGCCATATACAGTCTCTGTAATTGGTAACTAAAATAGACAATGCAGACAGTGCTGACCCATTCTCAGTCCAAGTCAAGATGATAAAAGGCTAGAGTAAAGATTATCGGCTTGTGGCAGGACCTGTGGTTTTTCCAAAAAGGAACCCCAGAAAAGCAATATACCCCTTGAAAATAGTCCCTACTGCTCCATGGCACTACCAGCTGAGAAAGGTCTAGAGGGGTTTCTCTTTTAGTCTGTTGCAACAAAACAACAAAGATTCTTGAGGCACCTCAAAGACTAAGATTTCTTGTGGCAGAAACAAAAGGGAACAGCACCAAACAAAGGGCAGGATAGAGAGGCAAGCTCTGGTGCTGGAAGAAGTTTATTAAAAGCTCAACGCGTTTCGGAACTGGTCCTTCGTCAGGAGCTACAAACATTAAAACAAACTCAAATCACTATAGTGAAGCCAACACTGTGGTCTTGAAAATATTTTAGAGACCACACTTCATATGACTCATTTAACAAACGTTTAAAAGACATTTTTTTAAAAAAACTTTGTTTAAAAAAGTTGTCATGTGTTATCCTAGAACTTTGACATGATACTGACAACTTAGAGAGCTATAATGTGTCTCAGAAGAGACAGAATCTTACACTGGTCGTGGCAAAACAGCTTAAACATAACACTTCCAACCCTCCCCTGGGAGAACAGAAGGGAATAGCCCTGTACTGACCTGTGAGGATCTGTTTATCTTTCCTTTGTCAGGCAATGCACATTCTCTAAAACAGGCCCACACTGCATACAAACTGAACTCAAATGCTGATAGTATATATAAGATGTGTGTAAATCAGCTTGGCTGTGCAACGGCTGTGCTTGTCACTAGTACCTATCCGGCTGACACTTACAGTGGCTGACTGACAGATACATAAGTTACAGAAAATCAGCAAAATTTCAATAATGCCCTTGGTTATGATGTTATTTAAAACTCAGAGAAATCCAACTCCTCATTTAACCCTAGAGGTACCAAACTTTTCAAAGAAATGATCCAAAATGCCTCCCTCCTACTGAGTAGTCTGTTGTTACCCACAACTCTGTCAATGGCCCAAAAAGTTATATCGTTTGCCTTATGATGTTTCTCAACAAAGTGTTTGACTAACGGAGCACCCATTCTTTGATGTCTTAGATTGCACAGATGTTCCCCAATTCTAAGTTTGAGTGGTCTCGATGTCTTCCCTACATAGATCCAGTTGCAGGGGCAGGAGATGAGGTAGATGACTCCTGCAGAGTTTGGCGAGGCACACATGATGGGTTGGAAGATTTTTTTCAATGGACTGATGTCCAAGATCTCAATCTCAGTTTTGAGACAACTTGCAGTACAGAGCAGATTAATTTTTTGGACACTACAGTTAAGAAATCTTCAAAGAGTCTAATCACTTCTATTTATCATAAACCCACTGACAGGAACACTTTTCTCAAGTACGATAGTTATCACCCTGCACATCTGAAAAATAATCTACCATATAGCCAATTTTTAAGAGTAAAGCGTAACTGCTCAAGAAATCAGGATTACCTCCAGGAATCCCAGTCTCTAGCACAACGCTTCTATGACAGAGGGTACCCTACAAAGGTGGTCAGAACAGCCATGAACAGAGCCAATGCCTGCAGACGTGACATTTTGTTATGCCCTCAAAAAAGAACAGTGCAGAGCCGCACAGCATGTATCCTTCCGTTCAATCCAATTACTAAGAGACTCCAAACATACATTCGCTCCAATTGGCATTTGGTCCAGGATCTGCCAGGCCTGACAACACGACCTATGGTAGCATTCAAAAGAGCAAGAAATCTCAAGGACTGGTTGATCCATACAGAATATTCAAGGAGCGATGTTAACATGTGTCAACCAACTATTTTTCATACATCTCATCCAACAGGACACCATCCATGTGGCCACTGCTCATATTGTAAATTTACACAAAAGAAAAAATTATTTGCCAATCCCAAAACTGGAAAGCACATTTACATCCAAGATTTCCTAACCTGCAACTCTGCAGGAGTCATCTACCTCATCTCCTGTCCCTGCAACTGGATCTATGTAGGGAAGACATCGAGACCACTCAAACTTAGAATTGGGGAACATCTGTGCAATCTAAGACATCAAAGAATGGGTTCTCCGTTGGTCAAACACTTTGTTGAGAAACATCATAAGGCAAACGATATAACATTTTGGGCCATTGACAGAGTTGTGGGTAACAACAGACTACTCAGCAGGAGGGAGGCATGTTGGATCATTTCTTTGAAAAGTTTGGTACCTCTAGGGTTAAATGAGGAGTTGGATTTCTCTGAGTTTTAAATAACATCATAACCAAGGGTATTCTTGAAATTTTGCTGATTTTCTGTAACTTATGTATCAGTCAGCCACTGTAAGTGTCAGCCGGATCAGTACTAGTGACAAGCACAGCCGTTGCACAGCCGAGCTGATTTACACACATCTTATATATACTTATATAAACATTACTCGACACCCTGGACTCTCCAGTATGGGGTTCCGCAGGGGTCAGTTCTGTACCCCATGCTGTTCAACATCTACATGAAACTGTTGGGTGTGGTCATCCGGAGCTTTGGAGTGCATTGCCATCAGTATGCTGATGACATGCAGCTCTATTTCTCCTTTTCATCTTCTTCAGGTGAGGCTGTCAATGTGCTGAACCGGTGCCTGGCTGCGACAATGGACTGGATGAGGGCTAATAAACCGAGGCTCAATCCAGACAAGACTGAGATGCTGCTAGTGGGTGGCTCTTCTGACCAGATGGTGGATGTCCAACCTGTTCTGGATGGGGTTGCACTCCCCCTGAAGGAGCAGGTTCGTAGCTTGGGGGTTCTCCTAGAACCATCTCTGTCACTTGAGGCTCAGGTAGCCTTGGTGGCACGGAGTGCCTTCTATTAACTTCGGTTGGTGGCCCAACTACGTCCCTATCTGGACAGGGATAACCTGGCTTCAGTTGTCCATGCTCTGGTAACCTCCAGATTAGATTACTGCAATGCACTCTACGTGGGGCTGCCTTTGAAGATGGTTCAGAAACTGCAGCTTGTGCAAAATGCAGCGGCCAGATTGGTAACAAGGACCAGATGGTTTGAACATATAAAACAGATTCTGGCCCGCTTGCATTGGCTGCCTGTATGTTTCCAAGCTCAATTCAAGGCGCTGGTTTTGACCTATAAAGCCTTACACGGCTTGGGACCACAATACCTGATGGGATGCGTCTCCTGATACGATCCCACCTGTACACTACGTTCAAGATCAAAGGCCCTCCTCTGGGTGCCTACTCCAAGGGAAGCTCGGAGGGTGGCAACAAGAGAGAGGGCCTTCTCAGTGGTGGCCCCCAAATTATGGAATGATTTTTTTGATGAGGTGCGCCTGGCGCCAACACTGTTATCTGTTCAGCACCAGGTCAAGACTTTCCTCTTCTCCCAGGCATTTTAGCATGTGTTTTAAATTGTTTTTATATTGTTTTAAATTTTATAATTGTGTTTAAAATTGTTTTTAAAATATGTGTTTTAAATTGTATATTTGTTTTAATGTTTTTGATTGCTGTAAACCGCCCAGAGAGCTTCGGCTATGGGGCGGTATACAAGTGCAATAAATAAATAAATAAATAAATAAATACTATCAGCATTTTAGTTCAGTTTGTATGCAGTGTGGGCCTGTTTTAGAGAATGTGCATTGCCTGACAAAGGAAAGATAAACAGATCCTCACAGGTCAGTACAGGGCTATTCCCTTCTGTTCTCCCGGGGGAGGGTCGGAAGTGTTATGTTTAAGCTGTTTTGCCACGACCAGTGTAAGATTCTGTCTCTTCTGAGTCACACATTATAGCTCTCTACGTTGTCAGTATCATGTCAAAGTTCTAGGATAACACATGACAACTTTTTTAAACAAAGTTTTTTTAAAAATGTCTTTTAAATGTTTGTTAAATGAGTCATATGAAGTGTGGTCTCTAAAATATTTTCAAGACCACAGTGTTGGCTTCACTATAGTGATTTGAGTTTGTTTTCATGTTTGTTGCTCCAGACGACGGACCAGTTCCGAAATGCATTGAGCTTTTAATAAACTTCTTCCAGCACCAGAGCTTGCCTCTCTATCCTGCCCTAAGATTTCTTGTGGCCAAGATTATTTCTTCCTGGACCAGTCATCAATAGAACTAGACTGGGGAAGACCACAAAGAGGTTCATGATTACTCTGAGGGTCTCTTTGGTGAAGCCAGACTTGCACTTTGGTGAACCATAAAATGTGAATAAGCCATTCCCCACCCCTACCCCTTCCACCAGTACTATACCAATAACACCAGCAGTGATATCTAGATCTCAACAGTGCTGATCATCCAGGAGAATTCTAGGAAAGGCTTGGAAGCAGTGACCCACTATCATACTAGGAGGGTTTGCACTGCTGTAAATTGCAAAAGGGACTCAATTCTACAAGACAGAAATGCATGAACTTTGAAAGATCTCAACCAGCTCAGATGGTGTAATTTCAATAAGGTTAAAAACACAATACTTCAAGAACTTGGGAGGAATAAGCCCCTAATATTATCATGGTTAGGCAGGATAGCTGCCATAAAGATGGCTATGCTCCCTAAACTGCTGTTTTTATTTCAGGTGCTTCCTGTTCCAATTCCTAAACAAAGTTTTCAATGGCATAAGGTTTTGGAGAAATTTGCTGCAAAAGGTATATGTACAGAACAAACACATTCACTAGATCTAGAAATAAGGGGGTGCAGGGGTGCACTTAACTTGGAATATTGCTATGACACTCTCCAACTCAAACACCTTCTTCACATAATCAGGAATTCTAAAGAGACAGCATGGGTAGCCATGAGCTGGAGAAATCTATACCGTCAGTTCAGGACTTGCCCTTTTTATCCGTATCATGGTCAAAGCTTAAACAGTGTAATAACCCATTTCTCCAGGCCGCTCTCTTAGTATGGAAGTGCTGGGAGAAAACAATGGCACCTTCCCTCTCTCCCCTCACTTACTTTTTGGATCTCCCTTAATTTAGGAACAAGGGTAAATATGATCAATATAAGGAGACGGGATGTAATAGAATTTTGCCCAATTCGGATTTAGTTCCAAATTTTCCATTAATTCACTTATTTGCTATTGTTCGGATTTTTATGTTGTGATTTTCCACTGCTACTTTTGGAAACGGATTAAAAAATAAATCCACATCTAAAATACTGATATTCGATATATATCTTTATTGTTACGGTCGGTGACCAGCATAAAATATTGATATTAATATTGATTATTGATATTTCAATTCATCAATATTCCCTCCAATTTATTGATATTTCCTTTCAAAATATCGATATTAATATCAATATTTTTCCATGTGGAAAAAAGTGGGATTCATACAAGCAGCAGCTTGCAGACAAAGAATGAACTTGAATCAATACCAGCCTGTTAGGTCGACAGAATGCTTTTGAACCGGAACCGGCCACTAAATCCCATCCCTAATAGGAGTATCTATCTGTCTGTCTGCCTATCTGTCTATAGAGAAAGACAGAAAGAGAGCAACAAATAGCACCTCAAATGAAAAGGTTGTACTTTTATTTAAAAATTCAAAAATATGAAAATGTCATACCATGCTGAGCTGCAAAAGAAAGCCATCTACACTTACATGAACCCTTTGTTCTGGGCAACTTGTGTCCATGATAGGATTGATAAGGTGTCAATCACCTACATGGAAGGAGAGAAAGATAGAGAAGTGTAGTCAGTTGCATTGGGTTTAATCTATGGCTACTTGCTTACTGATTTAAAATATTTATATTCCACATTTTTTTTGTAAAATGAGGGCACTTTCTGTTGAAACATAAAAAAGCCAAGCCAATAAAACATAATAAAACTATAAAATCTGGAGAACTAAAGAGAAATCCAACTCTTATGCAGGCTGTTGAGATGAAAGATGTCCCTACTCCATCCCACAGATAGCCCCCCCCACCAGTTTGGCATTGCCATTCTCCAATCTCTCTCTGGTCAGGCATTGCAGAGGAAGCCAACAGAGTTGGGGGACCCATGGTTCAGGGTGAAAAGAGCTTTATGCAATAACCTGGGCCCAGTGAGAGTTGACAAATGCTACCCTGATGGTTCTCTAGTTCTTCATTTATTTTCAAAAAACCATTTTCAAGCTTTTGCAATGTAGAAAATAACTACAAGGAAGAACATTTAATTCTAGTAATGTATAAAACATTCTGTTAACATAATTTTGCTGACATTCTGCTTAAACCTGATAAAATTAGTCTATGTTGTCATTCCATCAATCTATAATTTTCTTTTAACACAACCTTACGAGAACTAAGTCTTCTCCAGTGAATTGCTGCATTCAACCCACCTGCACATAACAACATCATCATTATTAGGATTGTTACTTATTACATCATCAGTTTACATATTGTATTTATGTATTTAAGGGCTGATATGCCACCTTTCAAAAAAGGAGTTTTTCTAAGGTGGCTAACAATCAATATCACAAAAATAATATCCAAACATGTTTATACTAGAATCAGAAACAATTTCTAATTCAGGCCAATAAAACAATGTTACAATTTAAAACAGAGAGCAGCCACAGTTTAAAAACTCGTCCCGTTATTTTTAACGAAAGGAAGATTGAAATAAAAGGTCTTTAAGGCCCACTTAAAAACCTCATAGCCAGTCATATTCCAGCCGGATTACTCAGAAGAATATGATCAATTGTACTGAATGCTGTTGAGAGATCCAGGAGAACCAACAGAGTTGCACACCTCCCATCCATTCCTTGATGTAAGTCATCCCCCAGAGCAAGCAAGGCCATTTTTATTCATATCCATGGTGGAAGCAAGATTGAGTGTGCTGCATTACACTAGCAACTCCTTGGTCAACATAATCAGTTAAATCTGCCTGGAGTTGAGAAGCCACCGCCCTCTCTAGCACCTTGCTGAAGAATGGACACTGGACAGTCACTGGGCAATAATTATCCTAGGTTGTAGCATCCAAATTCAGCTTTTAAAAACAAACAAACTGGTGTCTAACTACTGCCTTCTTAAGGGCAATAGGAACTACATCCTTCTTCAAGGAAGTGTTCACTACTTTCGAGGTACAGTTAGCCCAGTCATGGCAAATTTCAATATCCAGGAAATACACAGATGTACAAAAGGTGGTATGTCTTAATATTGCAGTCAGCGTGCCCACATCCTCAGGTTGCACTTGATGAACAGCATCCAAAAGAACATGACTAGGCAGAGTTCTGGTTGTACCCATCTCCCTCAGAATGTGGGATCCAAGTTGGTCCAATTGTGAATGAGTCTTATTAACTGCAGACAAAAATGCTGATCACAACTAAATTACATGCCATTATTATTCTAGCTGAAGAATGGTTTAATAAAATATGGTATGTTGCCACAATGTCACAGGTTATTGAAATGGTGTCAGAGAAGAAAGACACAGCAAGGATCAATTTGAGAAACTGTGATCCCATTTTATTAAATATATATTAAATATATGAAGCACCAGTGCACTTTAAAACTATTCAGCATTTTTCACTGCTGTTATAATTTATGTTTATACTATACACAAATTTTATACACATTATTATAGTTCTACATTAAAATGACAATTTTAATACTTATGAAATAGGTTATGAATTAATTGTCAAAGTGAAATATGTTTTGAGTCTTTGTGTGCTTATATATTTATAATTTATTTTTAAAAATGTGATTTTATCTGCAAAACACAATGTAAATTGGTCACAGTCACAGCAGGCCTTTGAGGGCTCTGCCATCTGACACCCTGAGCCTACATGTAGAATGTGGTTTTTTCCACTCAGAAAAGCTCATCTGGACAGCATTCTGCTAATGCCATAGTAGTACAGAAGTAAGATTTCTTCATATCCTGTAGTGATTTCACACGTTTGATAGTTGTGCTCAGTATGAGACCTCTGACATGTGTTCTAGCAATGGTACTCGAGCACTGTACACAGTATAAAGGTTTAGCCTCCACCCTGAGGAGCTAGTTACAATAGAAACTAAAATTATAACCATGTATTTCTCCTTTCCCCTAGAAATTGCACAAAACAATGTTTCTGTGACTGGAAATTAAGATAGAAATGTTAGCTAAACAAGGTTGTTTCCAGGTTCAACTGAAATGATGGGATTATTCCTTCTCACCTGTTTAGAGAGCCTGGGTAAGAAACATTTAAGCTAGCCTACTTGCTTCTTCTAAAAAAGGATTTAAGTGCCCTCAGGCCAGGCCAGTCACCAGAAAGCCATTGTAGGAAGAAGGGAGCCTAGTGTTGTAGAGATGTTAGATGGGAGCACTCAGGAGTAAAGATGGATGCCCCTGAAGGCTGCAATTCTAAACATACTTACTAAGGGACTAAGACCCATAGAACTCAACAGGACTTGCTTCTGAGCAGATATTGTTAGGATTGTGCTGTTGGTAAGGCTTGACTAGGGATCCTCTGCAAAAATATCTATATCAAAGCAGGGTTGGCAACCCCCTGTCTGGAATGCCCTGTTGGAATGTGTGGTTCAACTCAAACTCGTGGGTTGAGGCTGCATGGGGTTAAAAAGGGTAGCTAAAGAGAAGACCTCCTGATTGCTAGGCTAATACCTATCCTTTGATCTCCTGCTGACTTTCCCTTCCTGCTAGACTGATATGTTTGGATGTTGACCACATCTTCCGGTCTCCTTCCTTCCTTCTTCCTTCTCTTGAGAGGGAGAGCAGACATCTTCTCTTTGTCTCTCCTCCTCCAAGCATGAGGGCAAACACTAAGCTTAGTGTTTGCATCTCCAACTTTCCTATCAAGTATGTACTTCCAGAATAAAGTTTCTTATTTTAAAGCTTAAAGTCTCCGTCTGACTAATTCCAGGGAAGGTGTAATCTTTAGCAAAGATTCAAATACACAAAGCTCACTCAGATGCTCAAATACCTAATTTCACTACTCTGCAACATGCCCTGCCCTGACTTTTAACATGGCTGCTCCAAACTTCTTTTCAGACTCGACCTTTCACTGCAGAGAGAGGTTGGAGAAATGAGTAAGAGTTAAGAAGATTCTCTACTCTTTCCTGCCTACTCTGTGGGCTGCTATAAACTCACTTTGACAGCCAACCCAATTCCAGTGAGTAATAACTGAGAGAGAAAACTCACATGGTTTGGTCTACCTTCACAGGCAGTAGATTGGAAACAAGAGCAATTGAAGCCACACTTCCCAGTATGTGAATTCTCTTTTATATCTATTGGGCAAGAAACAAACCATCATGTATATAACAAGGTGCAACATCAGTGGGTTTAAGGGGGTTGAGCTGACCACATGTAACCACTTGTTGCTTCTATGGATGTAAGGGAGTATGGTCAGAGGTATATGAAATGCAAATAGAAAAAGAAAAAGACAGTGATTTCCTAAATGCAATACCATACCAACCACAACAAGATTCCTATGAGTAAGACAGAAAACTCAGCATCCCACAACCAGTCAGGGTTCCTAACCAAAACTTAAAATATTCTGGCAGCCAGTCAGCCAAAGGTCACAGATATCCCCATGCAGCACAACCTGACCTGGGGACTGCAGTTAGTGCAGAATGCTGCAGCATGATTACTGACATGGGTGAGACCCCGTCAGCACATCAATACGTCTGCTCTGAAATCTGCACCAGTTGCCGATTTCCTACCAGACCAAGTTCAATGTTTGCTTTCCATATGATATTACAGGTTCCACACAGGACTTGTCCTGCTCTTGTAAGAAATTGATCCTTTAGTGTGGCAGTACTTACGCTTTGGAACTCCCTGCCTATTGACATTAGGCAGGTGCTTCATTGTACTCATTTTGACATCTGCTAAAAACATTTTTGTTTAGGCAAACTTACCCAGGCATGCAGAAGCTATTATGTTTTTATCTCTTTTTAACTCATTGTTGGTTTTATTATGAATGTTTTTAAATCCCTGTCTTTAACTGTTTTTGCCAATAATTTTAATTCCTTCTGTAAACCGCTTTGACTTTTTTTTTACAATAAAACAGTATATAAATGTTGTAAATAAAATAAATAAATAAATTTGGGAGTCACTGTGGCCCGTAGGTCTCTTTCCTCTTTTGTACCGAGTCAGGCCATTTGGTACCATCTAGCTCAGTACTGATGACATGGGCTAGCATTGGCTCTCCAGGATTCTAGGCAATAGTCTCTTCCAGAGATTGAATTTTGGACCTTTGCATGCAAAGCATGTGCCCTACCACTAAGCTACAGCCCTGTTTAAAAAAGTATCTTTTAAAATTGTTCTTTTCAATTCACTCATGAATGCACAGCATACTAGGGCAGATCCACACCATGCATTTAAAGCACATTCAACATACATCTGAAGCACATTAATCCCACTATAGAATCCTGGGAACTATAGTTTGTTAAGGGTGGTGGAAACTATAACTGTGAGGAGGAAACCACACTTCCCAGGATTCTTTAGGGGAAGTCATGTGCTTTAAATGAGAGTTGGATGTGCTTTAAATGTATTATGTGGATCTGCATTACTTCATAAAATTTGTCTAGGTATAAATCATTTTAATTAAATTTTAAAATGGAAATAAGCTACAAAGTTTACTGGGTGACCATGGGCTATGCACCATCTCAATCTTATTTCAATCTTCCTTTCATTAAAAATAACGGGATGAGTTTTTAAACTGTGGCTGTACAGATGTAAGTGCAAACAACAGGTTGTTTGCAACAAAAGGTTCGTGTGGCTGAGGAATGCTTGAACCCTCCCCTGCCTTGCTTCAGATACTTTTCTCTAAACCCATCTCAGCTGCTGGAAGTGAGGGAAACGGGTTCAACTTCCCTATCCTGTGTGCCCTTTTCAACATGAAAAGTATAGCCTCACCTACCTCCTTCACTTTGTGAGTGAACAGATCAGACTCATGGATAGATCAACTTTAGATTTACCCTTACATACATTAGGGCAAGGAGTTAAATTGGATGACCAACATTGTCCCCTCCCTTCTCATTCTGTAATCCTTCTCCATCTACTTTCACTCATCTCACAAAGCAGTTATCTTTTCATGTTTTTCTCTACACAACTAGGCAAGATTCTGCTAAGAATGGACAATCCTACAACGTGCTGGCTTTTAAAAAAATTGTCTTCAAGGCAACTTTTTGCAGCAAGGGTGCACAGGTTACAGGCTTTCTCCTCTAGAACATGCCCATTGCAGCCAACTTTGTGGTTCTGCTGCTGTATTTCACATCCTGTTGTGGGCAAGTGTTTGCTTGCTTTCTGGCTTACTGAGATGAGGGTGGGAGGTCAGGGAACATTGTTCACATGCTGTCAGATGGCTCCAAAGTGTTACATGGCACCTCCCTTTTTAGAGTCTAGGCAATGCTACATTCAGGGTTATTTTACATTGAGGCTGCCAGCCCTAGACATTTTGGTGCCTCATGCAATTGTACCGCATCCTCTGGTTTCTCTTCAGATCACGTAAAGCATAAGAACATAATAAGAGCCTGCTGGACCAGGCCAGTGGCCCATCTAGTCCAGCATCCTGTTCTCACAGTGGCCAACCAGGTGCCTGGGGGAAGCCCGCAAGCAGGACCCGAGTGCAAGAACACTCTCCCCTCCTAAGGCTTCCGGCAACTGGTTTTCAGAAGCATGCTGCCTCTGACTAGGGTGGCAGAGCACAGCCATCATGGCTAGTAGCCATTGATAGCCCTGTCCTCATGAATTTGTCTAATCTTCTTTTAAAGCCATCCGAGCTGGTGGCCATTACTGCGTCTTGTGGGAGCAAATTCCATAGTTTAACTATGCGCTGAGTAAAGAAGTACTTCCTTTCGTCTGTCCTGAATCTTCCAACATTCAGCTTCTTTGAATGTCCACGAGTTCTAGTATTATGAGAGGGAGAAGAACTTTTCTGTATCCACTTTCTCAATGCCATGCATAATTTTATACATTTCTATCATGTCTCCTCTGACCTGCCTTTTCTCTAAACTAAAAAGCCCCAAATGCTGCAACCTTTCCTCGTAAGGGAGTTGCTCCATCCCCTTGATCATTCTGGTTGCCCTCTTCTGAACCTTTTCCAACTCTATAATATCCTTTTTGAGATGAGGCGACCAGAACGGTACACAGTATTCCAAATGCAGCCGCACCATAGATTTATACAACGGCATTATGATATCGGATGTTTTATTTTCAATACCTTTCCTAATTATCCCTAGCATGGAATTTGCCTTTTTCACAGCTGCCGCACACTGGGTCGACATTTTCATCGTGCTGTCCACTACAACCCCGAGGTCTCTCTTCTGGTCGGTCACCGCCAGTTCAGACCCCATGAGCGTATATGTGAAATTCAGATTTTTTGCTCCAATATGCATAATTTTACACTTGTTTATATTGAATTGCATTTGCCATTTTCCCGCCCATTCACTCAGTTTGGAGAGGTCTTTTTGGAGCTCTTCGCAATCCCTTTTTGTTTTAACAACCCTGAACAATTTAGTGTCGTCAGCAAACTTGGCCACTTCACTGCTCACTCCTAATTCTAGGTCATTAATGAACAAGTTGAAAAGTACAGGTCCCAATACCGATCCTTGAGGGACTCCACTTTCTACAGCCCTCCATTGGGAGAACTGTCCGTTTATTCCTACTCTCTGCTTTCTGCTTCTTAACCAATTCCTTATCCACAAGAGGACCTCTCCTCTTATTCCATGACTGCTAAGCTTCCTCAGAAGCCTTTGGTGAGGTACCTTGTCAAACGCTTTTTGAAAGTCTAAGTACACTATGTCCACTGGATCACCTCTATCTATATGCTTGTTGCACCACATGATCTGAAAGATTGTGTGAGTGATCAAGCAGCTGCTTGGAGCCTTAAAATGTGAGCATCAATTACAGTAAATAAGAATATCTACCAGCCTGGAAGATCTAGCAGATCGAGGAAAAAAATGCTATGATTCTATGCCTAGAACTCCCTTCCACAACATCTAGGTGATGCTACTTCCCTCTCTTCCCTGAGGCTCCACCCTTGAGGCATCAGACACAGCCAGCAGCTGCCCCCTGGGTGACCAGGTGCCATCTTCTGTTCCTATACGACACCACTGTCTGTCCTGCCCAAAGACAAAGGATTCAGACTGAGGCAAGGTGATGTATTTTTCTCTTTTTATTAGAGTTATGGTTACATCCAAAGTGGGTTGCTGCATATACCTCTCTACCTTGACTCACTACTTTCCCTAACTATCTTAACTAAGCAGTCTCTGTAACGTTTGGGGAGAGTTCACTCAGCACTTGTGCCTTGGAAGACACCAGCTTAAGTAGGGAAGGTTTTTGCATGTAAGTGGTGACTCTGCCTGAGTTCCACCCTTTGAAAGTCTCTCTTCTCACACCTCCTCATGCGGGGAGAGGGGGGGTGAGTCTCAGACAGCCCATCCGACAGCAGGGCTTTACTAGGTGACAGTGTGGCTCTGGAAGTGGGATACTGATTGGCTGGGAAGCATTTGAACTATCTGGTGGGGATTCCTGCACGGGAGTAGATGGTGCAATCAGAGAGTCGCTTTCCAACTGCTCAGGCATTGGACTTGCAGGCGGGGCAGGAGCTGCCTCGGTGGAAGTGCCCGGTATGGGAGTTTGAGGATTGCCAGAACCCTCTCTGCTCATCTCCCTTCCGCCAGCTCCCCAAGGAGCCTCGTCCTCATCTGACTCCCCTCCCTGATCTAACTCTGCCTTTGACTAGGGCACAACACTGTCTCAGGCTATGGGCAGATTAGTTGCTTCAAAAGGAACGAGAATGGTTTTTCTGGCTGCGTTTTGAAGCACCTCTGCCCTTGGCTGGACACATCTCTCTTCTGCACTGCTGACTTCAGACCATTCGGGAACTGCCCACAGCAAAGCATTGGGCTAGTCACTGTCTCTGCCTGAGCCTACAGGAAAGTGTTTCCATTGGCCACACCTGAAGTGGCAGCGGGTTGATTTACCAATCAATTCCAAAATCTGTCTGAAGCTGAATTAAAAAAAACACACAACACACTCAGGCTGATCCAACCAGGACTGAGTAAAAAGGAGAGGAGTTTGACTAGTGTTGTGTGCCCCTGTTTTCAGAAAACAGAGATGCAGACGCACTGGAACCAGCACAACAGTAAGTGCATCACTACCCTCAGTGCCAAAGCTTCAGAGAACCTGGTGGCAACTCTAGGTTGCCCAGTTCAGGCTTGGCTGCAGATGCTATTGCAAACCAGGAAGCAGAGGAGGGAATCAGTATGCATGAGAGGAGGGCAGAGGAGAGCATGAGCCTTCAGCGCATTTTCGACAGCCAATCCATGGTTTGGTCATGACCTCTGAACCTGGACTTGTTCTCATAGATAGATTGTTTGTTACAAGCTATACATCACTTGTTAGTTACCAAAGACAAAGTATAGTAAATGATCTTACAGTTATGAGCCAAACAGGGAGGGGGCGGACAGATGAGGGTGAAATAGAGGATGAGGACTTGGACTGGGAAGCTGGGGAGGGGGCAGACAGCAGGATGAACTCTCAGGGTGCCCAAGCTCCCATCTTGGACAGTTCAGCCCTCTCAGCTCCTGACCGCCCTGTGGAAGTGCCACCTGGCATGTCTGACACTCTGCAACTGGACACGCCACCGCCACCACTAGAGATTCAACCTTGCATAGACTTTCCCAGCCGAGCACTGCCCAGCTTCCACCGCCCAAACTGGTATCTAGCAGCCCCCCTTTGTCGGAGGGGGAAGCTAATATCAAACCACCTGAACCTGGCACTCAGAGGTGTTTGAGGCAGGAAGTTCATAAGACTGAGCTGAGGAGGAGCCTTTGTTTGCATGCAAGATCCAAGTCTACTTAAGGGGACTCGGGGGGGGGGGACCCAACTGCTGAGTCAATGTCTTAGAGTTGCAAGGTCATGCTTAGTCAGAGTTAGAGCAGTGCAAAGCTCCTAGAAAGAGTAGTTAGGTGAACTGCTGTGGATGTATCTATTAGTTTAATAAAAAGATAAAAAGCCACAGCCAAGTCTGAGCCTGGTTTCCTTGACTTCAGGCAGGACAGTTTGACTCAGCCTCCTCCAACAGACACTACATGATGGATGGAATGGAAGCTAGCAGTGGAGCCAGGGAGGACCTATAGAGAGCTGTGGAAACCCTGATAACAAAAGTTCAGAGCCTTCGAACTGAGACCCAGTCTCTATGAACTGAGAATCAAACCTTGTGCCTCCAAATGACTCAGCTAGTGACCCAGGGGTTCCCCATGCAGCAAGCACAGGGACCCATTCTGCCCGTGCCAGCACCCCAAATGAAGTCTCCAGTAGGAATACTGCCTGCTATGGTGGGAAAGTAGAGCAATTCTCCACATTCATAGCTCAGTGCAAGCTTTACATATGGGTGCAGCAATCAGTATTCCCCAATGATGACATGAAGGGGGCATTCATCATCGGCCTCTTAGAAGGAGAAGCTGCCCAGTGGGCCACCCCGTTGTTGCTCCAAAATAACAACTTCTTGTTGCAGCATACCACAAGTATACCATGATGCCATGGCCAAGATCTTTCAAGACACCCAGCGAAGAGAAACCATGTCCCACCAACTGGAAACCTGCAGCAAGGGAAAAACTTGGTTGGGACTTATACAAACACCTTTCATATCCTTGCCCAGGAACCAGACTTTAACAACTTTGATTTAATGTATTTGTATCACAATGGGCTCAGCGCAGAGGTGTGAGCCCCGCAGTCAAGAGTTTTCCCAGAGCTGGTCCATTTGGGCCTGCAGATAGATAGCCGGCTTGAAGGTCGCCACCAGGAGTGCAAACCTGAGATGGCTCGATCCTGGCCTCCCTAACCACCACCCCAGCATGGGAACCTTGATGCCCCGGGGGTGGAGCCCATGCAGATTGGGGGGGGCACAGCCATGCCTGACCGAGGCAGAGAAAGAGAAGTGTTGGAAAGGGGGACTGTGTCTATATTGTGGGAAGACGGGGCACCTGGCTAAGATTTGCTCCTTTAACTCAGTAAAGGCCCCGGTGCAGGAAAACTTCAAATCCCAGCTCTTGTAGAGGCCATGTTAGCATGCTTAGTGTTCGTTTAGGACCAAAGTTCCTAGCAAGCTTAGTTAGGTTAATGAGGTGCACTGCTTTTGATGTATGCATAACTTTCATAAAAACAGAAAAAAACAGACACGTCTGCATCTGAGTCTTTTGATGACAGGCAAGACAGTTAGACTCAGCCACCACCTCCTCCAACCAATGTCCCCATGACCGAAAGAATGGAAGCAAGCTGCAGAGCAGGGGAGGACATACACAGAGCCATCTAAACCTTGATAACCGAAGTCCAGAGCCTCCGAACTGGAACACAGTCTCTTCGAGCCGAGAATCAAGCCTTGCACCTCCAGATGACCCAGTTAGTAACCCACCGGATCCCCACACAGCAAGTGCAGGGGCCTGTCCTGCCCTTGCCCCTCCAGTGGGAATGCCTGCCTACTACAGTGGAAAAGTGCAGCAATTCACCATGCTGCCCTGGGCTCCTGCTGAGATGAAGGGCAGGAAATAAATAAATAAATAAATAAATGATCATAGCCCAGTGTGAGTTTTACATTCAAGTGCAGCAGTCAGAATTCCCTAATAATGATGTGAAGGTGACATTCATCATCAGTCCTTTGGAAGGGACAACTGCGCAGCGGGCCACTCCCATTACTTCGCAACGACCCAGTCTTGACCCGGCATACCACTTTCGTAGACACCATGGCCGAGATCTTTCGGGATCCCCAGAGGAAAGAGACTGTATCCTGCCAACTGGGAAACCTACAGCAGGAAAAGAACTCTGTGGGGGCAAACACTAATACCTTTCGTATCCTGGCCCAGGAGATGAAATTTAACGACTTTGGGTTAATGTTCTTGTATCTCAATGGACTAAATTCAGAAGTACTGGATGAGTTGGCACACACCCAGCAGCCGAGTACTTTCCCAGAGCTGGTCCAGTTGTGCTTACAGATAGCTGGCTAGAGACACCGCTACTGTTTGTAAAGTTGAATAACGGGGAGCTATGTCCTTGTCATGACTATAGGGAGCTTAATAAAACCACCATCCCCAACGGTTACCCTTTACCTCTTATTATTTATTTATTTGTTGAATTTATTAGTCGCCCATCTGGCTGGCTGTCCAGCCACTCTGGGTGACGTACAACATAAGCATACAATACGTAGGCATTAAAAATCTGAAAACAATAAAGATAAAATCTAACCCACCCCAAAAGCCTGCCTGAAGAGCCAGGTCTTCAAGGCCTGGCGGAAGCTCATCATAGAAGGGGCATGGCGAAGATCATTTGGGAGGGAGTTCCACAGGGTGGGGGCCACAATTAATTAGATGCTGGAGCGCCTGCTGACAGCCAAAATTTACACCAAGTTGGACCTACATGGGGCTTGCAATCTTGTCAGAATCAAGGAGAGGGATGAGTGGAAAACTGCTTTCAAGACCCGGTATGGACACTGAATACATGGTCATGCCATTTGGACTGTCAAAACGCCCCAGTTATCTTCCAGATTTCATGAATGACATCTTTCAGGACTATCTGGACCACTTTATGATAGTCTATTTGGATAATATCTTTATTTACTCTGACTCCCCAGAACAACATGAATCCCATGTGTGGGCAGTACTGCAAACACTGAGAGAGCATCACCTGTATGCCAAGCTGGAGAAGTGTGGTTGTGACTTGGCCACCCTGGACTTTCTGGGCTACCATATTGCCCCCACAGGATTCGAAATGGATCTGGAGAAGGTGTGTTGTGTGCTCTCCTGGCACACCCCCCAAGACCAAGAAGGATTTACAGCACTTTTTGGACTTTGCCAACTTCTGTCAATGCTTCATCGTAGCCTTTTCCAACTTGACTGCCCACTTACTAACTGCTTAAAGGGGACAGGCTCCTTCCACTGGACCGAGGCAGCCCAACAAATGTTCGAGGAGTTAAAATTATTATTCTCCTCTGAGCCAATTCTCCAACATGCCCAACACCCCTTTGTGGTGGAGACTGATGTGTTAGACGTAGCCATCGGAGTGGTGTTGTTACAACCAGAAGAAAAGGGGGTGCGACCCTGCGCCTACTTCTCCCAAAAGTTGACTAATGTGGAAAAAAACTATACTGTGTGAAAGAATTACTAGCCATCTGTGATGCGTTCGAGACCTGGCGACACCTCCTAGAGAGAGCTCAGTACGCAGCGGAAGTTTGCACCAACCATCGGAATTCGGAGACCCTTCAGACAGCCCGCAAGTTGAACCAGCGACAAGCGGAGTGGGCTCAGTTCTTTCCAAGCTTCCATTTCTGTATTAACTATATTCTACAGGCACAAAACCAACATGCTGATGCCCTTTCCCGCAAGCCAGAAAACCAACCTCCGTCCCCACTACGTCACATTATACCCCTGGAAAAATGGTGGCATCCACTTGTCCAGATCCTTAGTTAGAGGAACACGTTGTGCCTACGAACTAGACCAGTTCGCGCAGGAGAGAGTGTGGGAACTGAAACAGCTGTCCCAAGACAGCGCAACAGCCTTCTCGCAGAGGGGAGGAATGCTCTACCACTATGATGCTCTTTACGTGCCTCCAGGAGAGGTTCGAGCCAAGGTCCTTCGTCAATGCCATGACTCCCCAACCGCAGGTCATTTTGGAGTGTTTAAAACATTGCAGACAGTCACGCAAGACTTTTGGTGGCCTAGGGTCAGGCATGATGTGGAAAGATATGTACAATCCTGTCCCACTTGCATGAGAGCGAAACATACCCCGGGGAGACCAACCAGGTTGTTAGAACCGCTCCTCACACCTGACGGGCCGTGGTGGATGGTAACTCTGGACTTTATCACAGACCTGCCCGTCTCACAGAGGAAGACGTTAGTCATCGTAGACGCCTTCATTAAGATGACTCATTTCATCCCTTGCACTGGACTGCCAACCACAAGGGAGACAGCTCAATTGTTTGTTCAGCATGTGTTTTGTCTGCACGGACTTCCTACCAGTTTGGTCTCAGACCGAGCAGCTCAGTTCATGGCCCGCTTTTGGCCTGCCCTGTGGCAGCTGCTGCAGAGTGAGCTGAGGATTTCTTCTGCACACCACCCCCAGACAGACGGCTAGACACAGAAAGTGAATGCAACCCTAAAACAATACCTGTGTTGTTACGTGAATTACCAGCAAGATAACAAGGTGACTCTGCTGCCTTTAGCCAAATTTGCTTAAAACTCGATGCATGCATCCACTCAGCAGACCCTGTTCTTTGCCAACTTCGGTTACCACCTGCACACCGTTGCCTTCCCCAGTTCCAACCTGGCCGTCCCCGCAGTGCGGAATTCATGCAAGAGGGGAAGCTGGAGACCAAACCAGCTTTGCCCCACGCACAGAGGCACCAAGAATGGGAAGTTCAACGGGCAGAGTTGAGGAGGAGCCTCCATGTGCGTGCATGATCCAAGCCTAATTAAGCTGACTCAGAGGGGAGCCCTGTTGCTGAGTCACTGTCTTAGTGCTGTGTTAGCATGCTTAGTCAGTGTTAGTTTAGGGACAAAGTTCCTAGCAAGCTTAGTTAGGTTAATGAGGTGCATTGCTTTCAATGTATCCATAACTTCAATAGAACGAGAAAAAACCACAGACATGTCTGTGACTGAGTCTTTCGACAATGGGCATGACAGGTTGGCCTAGTTCTTTGTGAGGTTCCACTTCTGCATTAACTACATTCCACAGGCGCAGAAGTGCCAGGCTGATGCCTTATACTGCAGGCAGAGTATAAAGAAGACCAACTTCTGTCCTCACTACGTTTCATTATATCACTGGAGAAAATAGTGGTGGCTGCCTGTCCAGATCCATGGTTTGAGGAATTACGTCATGCTCAGGAGCAAGACCTTTTTGCTTAGGAGAGGGTGCAAGAACTGGAGCAGCCCTCCCAAGGCAGCACACCAGGGTTCTCTCGGGGGGAGGAGATGCTCTATCACTATGAAGCCTTTTATGTGCCTCCTGGAGAGGTTCAAGCCAAGGTCCTCCATCAATGCCACGACTCCCCAACTGCAGGGCCTTTTGGGGTGTTTAAAAGGGTCAAGCATGACGTAGAAAAATACATACAGTCCTGTCCCACTTGCTTAAGAGCTAAACATGCCCTGGTGCGGCCAGCTGGATTGCCAGAGCTGCTCCCCACACCCGAAGGACTGTGGCGAATGGTGACTCTGAACTTCATCACAGACCTGCCCGCTTCTCAGGAGAAAACATTGGTTATGGTCATGGCGGATGCCTTTAGTAAAATGGCTTATTTCATTCCCTGCACTGGACTACCAACCATGAGGGAGACGGCCCAGTTGTTTGTTCAACATGTTTTCCGGTTGCAAGGACTCCCCACCACAGAATCATAGAATAGTAGAGTTGGAAGGGGCCTATAAGGCCATCAAGTCCAAACCCCTGCTCAAGGCAGGAATCCAAATCAAAGCATTACCGACACATGCCTGTCCAGCTGCCTCTTGAATGTTTCCAGTGTCGGAGAGCTGACTACCTCTCTAGGTAATTGATTCCATTGTCGTATGGCTCTAACAGTTAGGAAGTTTTTGCTGAGGTCCAGTCGAAATCTGGCTTCCTGCAACTTGAGCCCATTATTTTGTGTCCTGCACTCTGGGACGATCGAGAAGAGATCCCGGCCCCCTCTGTTTTAACAACCTTTCATGTACTTGAACAGTGCTATCATATCTCCCCTCAGTCTTCTCTTCTCCAGGCTAAACATGCCCAGTTCTTTCAGTCTCTCCTCATAGGGCTTTGTTTCCAGTCCCCTGATCATCCTTGTTGCCCTCCTCTGAACCTGTTCCAGTTTGTCTGCATCCTTTTTGAATGCGGAGACAGGAACTGGATGCAGTATTCAAGATGAGGCCTAACCAGTGCTGAATAGAGGGGAACTAATACTTCACGTGATTTGGAAACTATACTTCTGTTAATGCAGCCTAATATAGCATTTGCGTCTTTTTTGCAGCCACATCGCACTGTGGGCTCATATTCAGCTTGCGATCAATGACAATTCCAAGATCCTTCTCACATGTTGTATTGCTGAGCCAAGTATCCCCCATCTTATAACTGTGCATTTAGTTTCTTTTTCCTAAGTGTAGAACGTTGCATTTATCCCTGTTGAATTGCATTCTGTTGTTTTCAGCCCACAGCTCCAGCCTATGAAGGTCCCTTTGAATTTTGTTTCTGTCTTCCACAGTATTAGCTATGCCCCCCCAATTTTGTATCATCTGCAAATTTGATAAGCATGCTCTGTACCTCCTCATCCAAGTCATTAATAAAAATGTTGAAGAGCACTGGGCCCAGCACCGAGCCCTGTGGTACCCCACTCGTTACTTTCGCCCAGTTTGAGAAGGAACCATTGATAAGCACTCTTTGAGTACGATTCTGGAGCCAACTGTGAATCCACTTGATAGTTGTTCCATCCAGCCCACGTTTAGCTAGCTTGCTAATCAGAATATCATGGGGCACTTTGTCAAAAGCTTTGCTGAAGTTGAGATATATTATGTCCACAGCATTCCCACAGTCTACAAGGGAGGTTACCTGGTCAAAAAATGAGATAAGATTAGTTTGGCAGGATTTGTTCTTCATAAATCCGTGTTGGCTCCTAGAAATCACTGCATTGTTTTCAAGGTGCTTACAGATTGACTGCTTTATAATCTGCTCCAGATTTTTTCCAGGGATTGATGTTAGGCTGACTGGTCTGTAGTTCCCTGGTTCCTCTTTTTTGCCCTTTTTGAAGATAGGGACAACATTAGCTCTCCTCCAGTCATCCAGCACTTCACCAGTCCTCCACAATTTCGCAAAGATAATAGAGAGCGGTTCTGAGAGTTCTTCAGCCAGTTCCTTCAGTACTGTAGGATGCAGTTTATCGGGCCCTGCCAATTTGAATTCATTCAAAATGATTAGGTATTCCTTGACCGTTTGTCTATCAAGCTCAAGCTCCAATCCTGCCCCTTCTACTTCATGTTTCCCAGGAGGGTCATAGACCCTTTTTTGGAAGAAGACTGAGCCAAAGTAGGAATTGGGCACTTCTGCCTTTCCTTTGTCATCTGTTATCATTTTGCCATCCTCATTGAGTAGCTGTGCCACCATTTCTTTTCCCTGTCTTTTACTATGGACGTATCTGAAGAAAGCTTTTTTGTTGCTTTTAGCATCCGTCGCTAACCTCAGCTCATTCTCAGCTTTATCCTTCCTGACACCATCCCTGCAATTCCGTGATACCTGCCTGTACTCTTCCTTTGTGGCCTGGCCTTCTTTCCACTTCCTGTATGTGTCCTTTTTTGTTTTCAGGTCACCTCTAAGCTTTTTGTGAAGCCACATTGGCTTCTTCTGCTGTCTTCCCCCTTTTTTCCTTGTTGGAATTGTTTGCCATTGCACTCCTAGAATTTCCTTTTTTAGAAACTCCCACCCATCTTCGACTCCTTTTCTCATTAGGGTGGCTTGCCATGGAACCATACTTACAATTGTTCTGAATTTATTAAAATCAGCTTTCCTGAAGTCCAGGGTGCACGTATGGCTACTCTCAGCTTTTGTTTCTGTTAAAATCAAGAATTCAAGTATGGTGTGGTCACTTTCCCCCAGAGTTCCTGTAACTGCCACTTCATTAACCAAATCATCTCTATTGGTTAGAATCAAATCCAGGATAGCTGATCCTCTGGTTGCTTCCTCCACTTTCTGTAGGAGAAAGTTATCTCCAACACAAGACAGAAATTTCTTGGAGGGGCCATGTTTGGCAGAATTTGTCTCTCAACAGATATCAGGATAATTGAAGTCCCCCATTACTACTACATCATGACTTCTCGATACATTGGCAATTTGCTTTTCAAAAGTTACATTCTCGTCTTCTCCTTGATTGGGTGGTCAGTAGTAGACTCCAAGCACCACATTCCTTTTATTACTTGCCCCATTAATTTTAATCCAGATACTCTCGGTGGAGCTAACAAGCTCATCCTCCTGTATTTCTGAGCAGGGATATATATTTTTAACATATAGCGTGACTAAGCCTCCCTTTTTATTCCCTCTGTTCTTTTTGAACAAGTTATATCCTTCAATTGCTGTATTCCAGTCATGGGAGTCATCCCACCAAGTTTCAGTTATACCTATCAAATCATAATTGCCGTCCTGTATTAAGAGTTCCAGTTTGTCCTGCTTGTTTCCCATGCTCTGCGCATTAGTATACAGACATCGAAGACCATGTAATTTATGGCTTAGCTTCCTCACAACTTTTTTCTGCGGACTGTTACTCGGCCCTATTAGAGCCGATCTCTCTGTTCCCATTACTGTTCACAAACCTTCATCAGTCGTTATCAACAAGTTTATATCTCCCTTCCCCTTAGGATTCAGTTTAAAGCCCTCCTGATGAACTTCTCCATGCTGTGGCCAAACACATTCTTCCCAGTCCTTGTGAGATGCAACCCTTCGCCAGCAATCCATCTTCCAAGAAGCATAGCCCATGATCCCAAAATCCAAATCTCTCATGTCGACACCACCTTCGTAGCCATTCATTCACAAGGAGTATTTTCCTTTCCCTTTCTACTCCTCTTCTAAGTACTGGAAGGATGGATGAAAAAACTATCTGGGCCCCAAAGTCCTTGAGTTTCCTTCCCAGAGCTTCAAAGTCTGATGTGATTTCTTCATAGCTCTGTTTGGCAGTATCATTTGTTCCCACATGGATAAGGAGAAAGGGATACCTGTCGGTGGACTTGATGAGTGATGGCAACCCTTCCGTCACATCTCTAATCCATCCTCCTGGTAGACAGCATACCTGGTGAGTCTATGGATCTTCTCAGCATACTTGGGTTTTGATCCCTTGCAGTAGGGAGTCTCCCACTACTAGTACTCTTCTCTTCTTATTGTTGTGAGGCGTAGTTTCTTTGCCCCTGCTTGATTGAGCTTCAGCCTCTCGCTCGTTGTTGCACGGGGTGTCCTGTAATTCTTCCACCACAGGCAGTCCTCCAGTCTCATCCTCAAGTGGTTGAAAGCGGTTCCATAGTTCCACTGGTGAAGGGTATCTTCTAGCTCTTCTGCTCCTAACTGTCACCCTTTCCCATGGAGTTTCCTCCACTTCTTTTTTCCTCTCCAAGTCAGTCTCCTCTTCTGGTACCACATGCTGTTGTTCTTTCACCTCCACTCCTCTTTGCTGCTGTTGTTCCAGCGTTCTGTCTAAGAACTCCTCATCTTCTCTTATAGTCCTCAGTGTGGCCACCTGCTGTTCCAGGCCTCTCACTTTTTCTTCCAACAGTGCCACAAGCTTGCACTTGTTGCACGTGTACGCCATGATGTTCTCAGGCAAGAAAACAAGCATGGCACACACCTTGCAGGTCACCACCACTGGAGTATCCTTCCCGTTCATTCTCTCTTCTACCTTTTGTTTCTTTCTAACTACTTTTTTTGGAGTGGCCTGTGTTTTGTCCTGTCCTACTTCAGGATAAACGTGAGAGTCCCACTGGTATGTGGTGCGCTGTACAAGGAGAATTAGTAATTTTTCTTGTTCCTTTGTTGTTATTGTTTTTAGGGACCTCCCCCTTGACTTCCCGTGTTGAACTCCTTTGTCAAACTCCTATTCATTCTCCCTGTTCGCTCGCTCTGTTCGCTCGCTCTCTGAACGCTGGCTTGTTTATATCTCCTCACCTGTAGACCAACTGAGACAGCTCCCTCTGCTCTGCTCTGCTCGGAGTCAGGATACAGAAACAGTTTGGTCTCAAATAGGGGAACCCAGTTCATGGCACAGTTCTGGTGTGCCTTGTGGAAGCTGTTACAGAGCGAGCTAGGGATGCCATCCCAAACTGATGGGCAAATGGAGAAAGTGAATGCAGCCCTGGAGCAGTACCTCTGCTGTTATGTGAACTACCAGCAAGACCACTGGGTGTCCTTACTGCCCCTAGCTGAATTCGCTTACAACAATTCAGTACATGCACCCACTCGGCAGACACCATTTTTTTGCTAATTTTGGCTACTACCCGCACACCTTCACCAACCCCAGATCTAATCTGGCCATCCCAGTGGCGGTAGAGTTTGTGCAGAAGTTGCAAGCCATGCAGCAGCTGCTACAAGAACAATTAGGCAGGGCTAAAGCTGACTACAAAAGAGTAGCAGATCAGCATTGCCAGCTGGGCCCTGAAATACAAGTAGGCAACGAAGTGTGGCTCTCCACTTGTTACTTGCCGACGTGGGTTCCCTGCCACAAGTTAGAGGTGCAGAGAGGCTGGGACCCTTCAAAGTAGAAGCACAGATCAACCTGGTTGCTTTCCACTTACACATACCCACCTCCTTAAAGATCCACCCAGTATTTCACCTATCCCTGCTAATCCCAGAGAAGCTGCCAGACCTCCAAAGCTCTGCCCCCACCAGTTGTGGGCAATGGTCAAGAGGAGTATGAAGTGGAGCAGATCCTCAACTCCCACCGGTGTTGAGGAAAGCTACAGTATCTAATTCATTGGAGGGGGTTCAATCCAGAGAAAAGATCCTGGGAAGCAGCGACAGATGTCCAGACAGACAGCGGTGACAGATGTTGTATCTATTACCTTAATAAAAAGAGAAAAAAACACAGCCGAGTCTGAGCCTGGTTTCCTCAACTTCGGGCAGGGCACATATGGATAAATAGATAAATAGATAAATGGATAAATTTACATTATTTTAGCTGTGTTTCTTGCCAATTGCAGTCACTGAGCCCAACAGCGCTAGCTGTTAAGTTATTTTGCCAGTCAGGATTTGGATTGGGAAGGTGTGTGCGTGTGTGCATATGTTTTCTCAGGACTCCTATACATTCAAAAGTTTTAACAGGTGTAAAATATTTTTAAGTTTGGTTAAAGAAGCACGCAAGATAGCATAGACTTGGGCTTTGGGCATTTGCATACCCATGGGTTTTCTTTGTAAGCATGTAATCTGTTTAGGATGATAGGAGCATAGGAGCATACGAAGTTGCCTTATACTGAGTAAAAGCATTGGTCCATCTAGATTGTCCATACTGACTGGCAGTGGCTCTCCAGGATTTCAGGCAGGGAGTCTTTCACAGCCCTGCCTGAAGATGCTGGGGATTGAACCTGGGGTTTTCGGCATACAAAGCTCTACTACTGAGCTACAGCCCTTCATGCACATTGCACATGCCATTACACCCTAACTGATAAATCCAGACTGGATTATTGCAATGTGCTCTATGTGGGTCTGCCCTTGAAGATGTCTCAGAAACTTCAACTGGTCCAAAATGCAGCAGCCAGATTACTAGATGGGGTTGTTTTCAGATCTCATACAACATAACTCCTGTTTTAAAATAGCTGCATTAGTTGCCAGTTCATTTCTGGGGCCAATTCAAAGGCCTCACACTAGTGTTTAAAGCCCTAAATAACTTGGGTCCCAAATATCTGAAAGACCAGCTCCTTACCTACAGACCCTCTCAGGTGTTGAGATCAGCAGTGGGGGTCCTTTTGATAGTTCTACCACCCTCAAAAGGTGGGGGAGGTGACCTGGGAAAAGGCATTCTCTGTGGCAGCCCTTAGATGTGGAACTCCCACTTCACCAAGGTGCATCTGGCAACGTCAATCTGTACAGCTTTAGGCGAATGCTGAAGATGCACTTCTTTACCTTGGCCTTTGACGTCTGAGACATATATTCTTAGGACCCACCCTATTGTATGATTCTGGTTGTTTTTAATTGTTTTCAACACTGTAGTTTAAGGTTGTTGCAACCTGCCCTAGGACCTCGGGTGAAGGGCGGGCAATAAATGCTAATAATAATGCTAATAATAATGCTAATGCTAATAATAATAATATCTACAGGTATCCGGTTTGTCAATGTGTATTGTATTTGCAGACATATGCATTGGCTACTGTGGGTATGCTATTTATTTTAAAAAGCGATCATTTTAAGTTGTTTATTTTTTTTATGAAATAGATCTGTCTGAACGTAAAAAGGCTAGAGTAATGACAACAGAAGACTTATATAACTTTAAAGTTGACAATGAGGACATTGAACTTATCAAGGATTATCAATACCTTGGCACAGTCATTAACCAAAATAGACACTAGTCAAGAAATTAGAAGAAGGCTAGGACTGAGGAGGGCAGCTGTGAGAGAACTAGAAAAGGTCCTCAAATGTAAAGATGTATCACTGAACACTAAAGTCAGGGTCATTCAGACCATGGTATTCCCGATCTCTATGTATGGATGTGAAAGTTGGACAGTGAAAAAAGCAGGTAAGAGAAAAATCAACTCATTTGAAATGTGGTGTTGAAGGAGAGCTTTACGGATACCATGGACTGTAAAAAAGACAAATAATTGGGTTGTAGAACAAATTAAACCAGAACTGTCACTAGAAGCTAAAATGGTGAAACTGAGGTTATCATACTTTGGACACATCATGAGAAGACAGGATTCACTAGAAAAAACGATAATGCTGGGAAAAACAGAAGGAAGTAGAAATAGAGGAAGACCAAACAAGAGATGGATTGATTCCATAAAGGAAGCCACAGACCTGAACTTACAAGATCTGAACAGGGTGGTTCATGACAGATGATATTGGAAGTTGCTGATTCATAGGGTCACCATAAGTCATAATTGACTTGAAGGCACATAACACACATATTTACAGACCACTTTGACTCCTCTTATGACAACCACATAGCACCTATGAAAACTGTATTTTTGTGGATGAAGCAATCAGACCTTTGCAAAATCCTTGACATCGAACAAGTCGAAAACCTCAAACAGATCACTCTTGCGCAGACCAAACTTCTCACAGCATGTGGTGAGGAAAGTTCGGATGTTCTTGAGGCACAGGAACTGGAAAGAAGCACAAACAACTCACATGAGACTCAGTAGTGTCACCACCATAAACATAGTACTAAACATTCATTTAATTTGGTCATATTACTGCCTTCCAGTTCCACTCAAGTGGGCAATGGTTCTCTTGGCATATCAGAAGATAGCAAAACTGCCAAGAACTGGTATAAGACAACAGCAGAACTGCCTATGCTGAGGGATTCCACTCCTCACTCCATTATCTATTTTGGTTACAATTTTTGTTGTTAACAATTATTTTTTGAAAGAAATGCCCATTTTGTATGTACTTTAATCTGCTACATATTTCAAATGAGAATCCTGTGATACAACGAAATTTAAAACAGATGGCATCTTACATTTGTGAATTTCTAGGTGGAGCCATAGAGCAAGATTCTGCCGGGAAATGTGATATAATTCGGCTTCTCCTTAGCGAAACCTTCCTTTCTGAGGTAGCACAGCATAGTAATGTGTAACCAGATCCAATGCATGCTTACTCAGATCTAGGTTCCACTAACTGCACTGAAGTTTAGTTTCAGGTAAATATTCAACCTATCTGGACACAAGCTGATGGCATATATTACATTGGAGGTATGGATGATGCTATTAGGTCTTGTAATAGTGATTCCTGAGTGGATATAAGAAGTGGCACCAAAACATCATGGTAGACTAGGGAGACCCAGGTTCAAATCCCCATAGACTCAGCCATGAAGGTCATATCGGTGACCTTTGGCCAGTTATTATTTTTCAGCCTAACCTTCCTCACAGAGTTGTTGTGAGAACAAAGAACAACATAGTTGATGATAATAATTTGTGTTGCCTTGAGCTCCTTGGAGGAAAGGCAGGTCATAAATGCAATAAACGCATCCTAATTTGGATTAAAATATTATGGGAATATTGGGAAAGTGTGACAAGAAAGAAAGAAAGAGGTTCTGGGACTAATTATTAGAAAGAGATGGGCAAAATATGATGGACAGGGAGGGTAGGCCATTATATTGCAGTGGGAAGTACAGCATGCCCCCATCTGCATTGCCCCACACAGAGTTCTGTTGCTCGGTCACAGATGAAGATAGATTGCTGTTGTACAATCTGGCACTTGCATACCAGTCAGCTGTAAAGCAGAAACCGGTCTGTGTTTTTTGGGGAGGGAGCAAGATGAGATAATCTTCTGCATACATGAACGCAGGAAATCAACTTTGAAGGAACAACCTCATCACAGGCACAACTGACTTCCCCATCCAGTGTGGATGGGAGCATTCAATTGTCTTTCCTCAACAGGTTTACTTCCTGCAAAAAAGTGCTGATTAGCAATAGCAGGCATTGGTATGAGCTCAGCACATTTCTCAACTGCAATGAGACATCTCATCATCCCTCCAATGTGTTCAGCTAGCAAAACTTGCATAAAGGTCAGGGTGGTGGGTTCCAATCAGCTGCACTCAAAATTCCCCAATGCATCCACTTGCTCCTCCTGTTATCTAAGCAGATGCTGGCCTGACTGTCCCTCTTATACCTCCCATTATAATGGCAATGTCCTCAGGAATGGCAAGGGGCTATGGAGTTCTTCCACCCTTCCATCACAGAAGGTATTGCCTCTATGGTAGGGATGGTAAAATCTGTCAATTTTGGTTCTCTCGGTTTCTCATTTTTCTGGTCTTAAATTCCGTTCTCCAGGTTTCTCCACCAATTTGCGTGGGTTTTTTAAAAAAAATAATCATGAAAATTCTTCAGTATTTTAGTATGAATTTCTCCTAATAAACACATTTTGTATGCAGTTTTGACTATTGTACATATTTTTGCAAGCAATTCCTCCTAATATAATTTATTTTTATAGGTTATTTTCACTAATATATTCAATTTTATATATATATTCCCCCAAATTTATGCATTTTTGTGAACATTGGTTGGAGAACTGGATCACAATATTCGGATACGTGTGAATTTCAAAGGATGGCTATGTGTCAGTTCTCATATTGTTTTGGAAAGTGCAACTTTGATACATTTGGCTTTAAATGAGAACTGAACTGAATTTCTCCCCCATGCCTATGCTATGGTAGAGCAAACATGAAGCAAGGTATACTTCCCTCCCCATCTCCAGCGACCCTTGCTCTGCTCTCCCCTCTTGAACCCAGGTCCTGGGGGATTTTGTGGGCAGGGCAAAACAGTTTCCCTTCCATTTATCCCTGATGCTGCAACCAGAAGATGAGGGAGAGGCACTATCTCCTCATTGCGGTTGGTAAGCTCCCCAGCATCAATGGCAGTCATGGTTTGCCCTCTTCATTGATTACCAACTATAATGGATAGCCAGCCAGATGGGCGACTAAGCAATTCAATAAATACTTTTCCCGACAGGAATGAAGGGCAGCCATTCCCATATACAGGAGAAAATAAAAGGCTGTGCATGGGGACACCATGAAGGGGGAAATTAAATCTGCTCCATGCCCCAGGTGACCTCAGCCTATTGTGGTCTACATAGTCTTGGCCAAGGTTTTATTTCTGGGTCCCACTAAAATGTGACAGAATGCTGGGAGAGTGGAATGGAATGTTGCGGAAGTGATCCTTTACAGATATAGCTAGTTGATTAAGTGGGGGAATTCTGAGCAGAGCCATAGCTCATTAACAGAGGTCATGTGTTGTATGACAAAGGTTCCAGTTCCAATACCTTGTACCTCCAAAATAAAACAGGGGTGAGAAATATGTGGCCCTCCAGGATGTTACTGGACTATAACTCTCATCACCCGTGACCATTGGTCATACTAGCTGGGGCTGATGGTAGTTGGGAGTCCCACTCAGGTTCCCCAACCCTGAGATAGAAGATTTCAGGCAACAGGGCTGCAAGAGACTCCTGCTTGAAACCTTGGAGAGGCACTGCCAGAAATCAGGAGGGCTACTGCTGGGCTGGCTGGACTGATTTAGTATAAGGCAGCTTTGTATATTCACATCAGTATGCCTGCAAATCCTGCTTGGAAAGGTAATAGCCATGAACTAACGTTTAACCTCCTCTGGCCACCTTCCTATATAGATCAGCTCCTACTTTGCCTCTATTCTGGTCTCAGTCTTGCCAGAAGAATCCATTTTCACCATGCTGGAGGTGGTTCTAAAAAGACATCCATTCAGCACCCATAGATCTGCCTACTACTCAAGCTTGCTAGTTCTGTTTGTAGAGACAGGACAAGGTGAGCAATCCAGTCTGCAATCCTACAGACAATTTCCATGTGAGTAAGTAATGGTATTGACTTCCAAGTAGACATGCATAGGATAGTATTGGCAGATATCCTCTTGGACCTCTCACTGTTCTCAAATGCCTTTCTGCAATGGTGCAGGCAGAGCTTGGAAAAGTTACTTTTTTGAACTACAACTCCCATCAGCCCAATCCAGTGGCCATGCTGGCTGGTCTGATGGGAATTGTAGTTCAAAAAAGTAACTTTTCCAAGCTCTGGGTGCAGGATACGTGCATTGCAAAGGCTGCATCGCTTGCAAGGGTGCTAAACAAATGCCACCCAAATGCATTCTGCCATCTTGCCAACCCAGTGTCTTGGAACGCTCTTCCTGGATTTTTGCAAGCTTTTATTCTCTGCAGAGCCTAATCTGTGAGCACCAGTCCAATGTCGTGCTTTTCTTTTCAGCATGTTCATTATCATCATTATACTAATCTTGTTAAACCTTATTTTACATAGATGTTTCTCCTTTGTCTTGGGGTTGGGAGTTTGTAGTTCTCCCTCCCCCCAAATTAAAGTAACACATACAGAACTGCACTAAATAATTTTGGTGGGATCCTGGATGTGCAAGGTAAGGTAACTCCTTCCCAATACAGTAGAAATCAGCAAGATAAATAGATTATCATCAGTAAATCCAATTTTTTAAAACTTTTTTTAAAAAGGGGAAAAGACTTTGATAATGAAATTTGAAAGATTTTATTTATTTATTTATTTATTTATTTCATTTATAAACCGCCTGTAGCGAGTAGCTCTCTGGGCGGTGAACAAAACAGGATTAAAATACAATATTACAATAAAATCAATAACAAATAGCAGCAAGTTAAACTAAAAACATTGAATATGAAACACTGAACATTAAAATGCCTGGGAGTATAGCCAGGTCTTAACCTGGCACCTAAAAGAAAGTACTGTAGGCGCCAGGCGTATCTCCTCAGGTAGGCTGTTCCACAGTTCGGGGGCCACCACAGAGAAGGCCCTAGATCTAATAACAATCCTCCGGGCATCCTGATGAGTTGGTACCCGGAGGAGGGCCTTGGATACTGAACGAAGTGGACGGGTAGGTTCATAGCGGGAGAGGCGTTCCACAAGGTATTGCGGTCCCACACCGTGTAAGGCTTTATAGGTCAAAACCAGCACCTTGAATCTGGCTCGGAAACAGATAGGTAGCCAGTGCAAACGGGCCAGGACAGGTGTTATATGCGCGGACCGATGGGTCCTTGTCAACAACCTGGCTGCCGCGTTTTGCACTAGCTGAAGTTTCCGAACAGTCTTCAAGGGCAGCCCTACATAGAGCGCATTACAGTAATCCAATCTAGAAGTTACCAGAGCGTGAACAACTGAGGCGAGATCATCACTGTCCAGATAGGGGCGTAGTTGGGCTACTAAGCGAAGATGGTAAAACGCATTCCGTGCCACAGAGGCCACTTGAGCCTCAAGCGACAAGGAAGGGTCAAAAAGGACCCCCAAACTACAAACCTGTTCCTTCAAGGGGAGTGTAACCCCATCTAGAACAGGATGAACATCCACCATCTGGGCAGGTAAAGAGCTCACCAACAGCGTCTCAGTCTTGTCTGGATTGAGTTTCAGTTTATTAGCTCTCATCCAGTCCATTATCGCGGTCAGGCAACGGTTCAGCACATCAACAGCCTCACCTGAAGAAGGTGAAAAGGAGAAGTAGAGCTGCGTGTCATCAGCGTACTGATGGCAACGCACTCCAAAACTCCTGATGACCGCACCCAGAGGCTGCATGTAGATGTTAAAGAGCATGGGGGACAAAACCGACCCCTGAGGGACTCCACAATGGAGAGTCCAGGGTGTCGAGCAATGTTCCCCAAGCACTACCTTCTGGTGACGATCCGCTAAGTAGGAGCAGAGCCACTGCCAAGCAGTGCCCCCAACTCCCAACTCCGCGAGCCTCCCCAGAAGGATACCATGGTCAATGGTATCAAACGCTGCTGAGAGATCAAGGAGAATCAACAGAGTCACACTCCTCCTGTCCCTCTCCCGACAAAGGTCATCATACAGGGCGACCAAGGCTGCTTCAGTGCCAAAACCGGGCCTAAAACCGGATTGAAACGGATCCAGATAATCGGTGACTGAGGTGGGCAGATAACATACAGTATATGTAAATTCAGGTTTACTTTGTAAAGAAAAGAGGTTTTGATAATGAAGATGGAGTCTGCAATTGTGCGTACTATCAGATCTGGTAACAGCCTTCATGTGTATCTTCATGCTTCTAGCATGAGAGCTGGACTGGTGTAGCTAATAGAACTCTAACAGATTAGTGAGACAATATTTACCCTTGCAGAAGCCACGGCAGTTCTGCTTCAGCAAGGCTTGTTCTTCTATATGCTTGGTTATTTTATATTTAACAATATTTTCTACCAGTTTTCCTGGGACATATATTAAGCTAACTGGCCTGTAATTTCCAGGATTCCCCCAGATCCCTTTCTACAGATTGGTTACATTGGCCATGTTCCAGTCCTCAGGTATGGAGGTGGATCTGAGGGACAAGTTACATACTCTTGTTCAAAGATCAGTGACTCTTGGATGGATGCCATCTGGACCTGGTGATTTGTCAGTTTTTATTTTGTCTGTTAAACTTAGAACTTCATCTCTTTGTCACCTCAGTTCCTCAGACTCCCTTCCTGCAAAAGTTAGTTCAGTACAGGGATCTGCCCTATATCCTCCTCTGTGAAGACAAATGCAAAGAATCCATTTAGATTCTATGCAATCTCATTATCCTGCTTTAGCACACCTTTGACTCCCTTGTCATCCAAAGGTCTAACTGCTACCCTAGATGGTCTCCTGCTTTGAATGTATTTAAATAAGTTTTGTTGTTGGGTTTTATGTTTTTTAGCAATGTGCTCCTCAAATTCTTTCTAAGCATCCCTTACTGTCTTCTTGCATTTCTTTTGCCAGACTTTCTGTTCCTTTTATTTTCCTCAGACAAGACTTCCATTTTTGAAGGAAGCCTTCGTGCCTCTAATAGTTTCTTTGACTCTGCTTGTCAACCACACCAACATCCTCTTGGCCCTGGTGGTACCTTTCCTGATCTGTGGGATACACCCCAGTTGGACTTCTATTGTTGTGCTTTTAAACAACTCCCAAGTGTTTTGGAGTGATTTGACCCTCTTGACTTTGCCTTTCAACTTTCTTTTTTGGGGAACTTTCCTGTTTGGAAGTCAAATGTGACCATGTTGGATTTTCTTGCCAATTGCCAACATGTGTGTGTTTAATGTAATGATGTAAAGCACTGTGGTCACCACTCCCAATCAGCCGAGAACACTTACATCTTGCACCACGTCATGAGCACCACTTAAGATTAAGTCCAGGGTCACTGTCTCTCTGGTCAGCCTGTTCTAGGCTACCTCTTTGTTGTGACTGGAACACATACGTTGCCAATCTATGTCAGTGTAGTTGAAGTCACCCATTACCACCACATTTCCTAGTTTGGATGCTTCCTCGATTTCATTTTTCCTCTCAAAATCTCCCTCAAGCATTTTGATCAGGGAGACAACAGAATGTTCCCAGTACTAAATTACTCTTGGGGCCCTACTAATATTCTGTGGAGCACATACCCTCTTGTGCCACGGATACTTTTGCAGGGAGTGGAGGCATCCTAGTAGTGGATGATTTGATCATTAGGAACATGGAGTGGGTCCCTTCTAAGAGATTGTTTCCCTCTTCCTCAGAGTCATGCTCTTCTTCCCCTGCTATGATAGCAGGGGAGCTATCATCCTGGGAGTGGGACATAGCTATAAGGTCCCCAAAGACCTCATTCACAAACCTCTCTGCCTCTCTCAGCTTCTCCAGGTCCTTGGCCTCAAGGAAATAAACTTACTCCTGGAGAGCCAGAAGCTCATTGCACCAAGGGCACACCCACAATTTCTACCCAACAGGAAGATAGTCGTATATGTACATGTTGCAGACAGTGCAAACCACTGAAAAACCTCCACACCCCTGCTGGCTTCCTATCTGCATAATTGTTTCTGTAGTTTATTAAGTGACTTTATCGCTTAGGGCATGAAACAGAAGGGCAGAGTGTGATGCCCTGGCCTCCTCACCCTGCTGCTGAACTCACTCTGCTGCTTGACTTGCCTTGACACTGGGACAGAGACACTTTGTCAGCTGGGGACTCCCTCTAGCTCATGGAGCAGGCACCCTCACTAGACTTTTCTAAATTTATATGTGTGACTGGCTCCTCCTAGCTGGTACTGCCAGCCAATGGGTTCAGGAGGTGTGGCTTAAATTCCTGCTCTCAGTCAATTTAGCTTCCTGGGGATGGGAAGTGAACAATCAGAAGTGAGCCAAGTGAGGCTAGTGGCTCAACTGTCACCTGGGGATTTACTCAGCCTTCCTTCCTGAGAGAGAGGCCTATTTAAAAACTTTTACTAATAATACTAAGAAAAGCTAACTAGTTTTTACTTTATTTTTATTTTATTTGCTGACAACAGCACACTTTTAATAGTGCATGTTCCCCTGTAGTTTTAAGTGGTGCCTTGCACTCTAGTTGGACAAACTACACTAGCTTTTAGCTGCTTATAATCTAAACAAAAGGCTGACATTTTCAGGTGAGTCTTTTTTTTCATCCACAACAGCCTTTTTTTTCAACTACAACAGACCCAGAACACAGACCCACTTCACTAATTGTAATAGCATTCAACACCATTGACCACAGAATCCTTTGGAGTGGCTCTGCGGGTTGGGAATGAGAGGCATTGTATTGCAGTGGTTCCATTCCTACTTACAGGGTCACTGCCAGACTGTAGCACTGGAGGACTTGATTTCATGGCGGTTGTGCCACTTGGGACCTTCTGCAAGCAAAGAATGTGCTCCATCACTGAGCTATGCTCTCCCCACCAGCCATGCACTACTAGTTATGACTTTTCCAAGAAAGACCTAACCTGAATTGCTTCACATGATTATGGTAATCTGCTCTTACTCAGTGCTCATAAGAATCTTTCCTCCCAAGACTTCCTCTCTTCGATTACACTCTTCTCTATCTACATTATAATGATCCACCCTGTTGATCAGGCAAATAGCTTTGGTTTTATCTTTGATTACTCCTCCCCAAGAGCAGCCACACACCGCCACCAACTCCTTTACAAGCCTAGTCCTCAAGGCCTACATTGGTTTCCGTCTAAACATCCAAACTTGTTGAACAACAACAGTAACAACACGTAGGTGCATATGTTTGAGCCCCTTGGAATTCTTGGATTTGCTATGCCCCTGCTCTTAGCGTATGGCATTCTGAGATTTGGAATTTTCTGGTGCCAGGGCTCAACAAAGAGAAGTCCCTGCCTCATAGGTGTGCATGCATTAACTTGATATCCTTTTGGTTCTTTCCAACCTAGGATTCTATGAATACTCCTAAGGACCAAACGTACAAGCCACAGAAATTCTGAGCACTATATGTGAGACAAAGACAATGGCTGAAAACTGAGTTTCCAGTGGGTGACTCAGAGTCTGGGAAATGAGCAACTAGAACTGCAGCAAGCCTGCACACAAGCCTAACTGCTCTCCCCATCTCCCAGTGCTGGCTAGCTCAAAACATTTTTTGCCGGAAGCACAGGGGTGATGTCAGCTTTGGAACGGCCCTTAGCACACATTCCCAGATGTCCCCCTGGAGTGGTGAGCCCCCTCCCACCTCTTTACCATACCAGCCTTAGCATGTGCAGCATCACCAAAAAAGCTGGTCTAGTTGGCAGGTACCAATGCTGGCGCCTCCCATTTTAATTCCCCCACAATGCCTCTGGAACCCCAATATAGCATTGCTCCAGAGTGACACTCTGCTGGGGGCTACAGAGACACTATGGAGAAATTAAAATAGTGAATGCCAGGCTTCAGTGCTGGGCAAAGGAACCTTGAGAAGACCGCTGGGGTCAGGTAGTTGTAACTGGCAATTTGGGTTTGTGGCAGGCTGAGGTCTTGGGCCAGAGGCACGATTGCCTGATGGTGCCAACCCTTGATGCCAGGCCTGTTGAAGCAAAGCCCAAAGGGTTCAAATCTCACCTCCACCACCTTAATTAATTAAAAGGCATTAGGCAAGTTACACACAATCTGCCCTCCCCAAATCTGCAACATGTGATAATACTGACTTTACAGAGCTGTTGTAAACATTACAAGAAAATCAATGAACTAACTCAGCCACAATCTACCTAATCATTTGACCACAAACTAGTTACATGGTTTATAAGCAAAAATAATGCTATTCTTTAATATGCATAATGATTTTAAATGGCAAGTTGGCCGCTAAGTAGTGCCTTAGTATTAATGTGCATGCATTCACATGCATGTACTCCAAAATCAAGATGAATCTGTTTGGAGAAGGGCAATAAAAGTATATAGACAGGTAGAACATCCCAAGTTCAATTCCTAGCATTTCAGGAAGGACTGGGGGGAAAACCTGTCTGAACAGCCACTCCCAGTCATGGTAGACAACACTGAGCTTATACTGGCTCAGTATAAGGCAGCTTTCTATGTTACCATTCAAGGATTTAACCTAGAGACCCAGAAAGGGGGATCTGAAAAATAGCAAAACTAACCAAGAAAAAGCAGTATGGCAAGGAGCAATTTGGAACTGAAAAGCAATGGAGGATTGCTTAACTCTTCCCCAGCCTACCAGTTCATTTGTATAACTGGAAAACAATTTGAATCATAAGCAAATTGTTTTTTATTTTTTATTTTTATTTTTTAAATAAAAATAAAAATAAAAATAAAAAAATAAAATAAAATAAAATAAATTTGAACCATAAGCAAATTGGGATTTTGGAAGTGTGGCAAGGGCAACTCCTGTTTGGGTTCTTTTTGCATTCCAGAATGGAAGATAAGAGTTATGGTCCTCCAGTTGGCTAGGCTTGCCTACCTTTACCTGTGCTCTTCTCTACCTAACATCATTCTGTTGTAAACTGATATTCTCAGGGAAGCTGACCTCACTTCTGACCCTCCTTCCTGTTTACCTCTTCTTCGACTGTCCAAGGAGAGAGGAAATATCTTTGTTCTGTCTCCTGAACCATGAGGGCAATATCCAAATCTGACACCTCCAACTTAGTTAGTTAGATAGAACTAGGTATGCCTTTCCTATCTACTATGTATTTCTATAAATAAAGTAGCTTATCTTATTTTACTAAGTCATAAATCTCAGTGATCTAAATGCAGGGTAAAAACCTGCTTCTCAGGTAAATAAACAAACTGGCACATGCCGCTCAGACAGCTGAATTACTCTGCATGCACATAACAGGGATTTGGGAGAACTGGAATATGGCCTCCCTACTTTTAGAGTTCTTAACATTTTGGGGATCTTGGCCTCCTGGTGGCTCACCCTTGATTCCAGATCACTTATGAATAAATAATAACTTCCTGTCTTTTGGCCAATTACTAATCCAAATAAGGACCTCCCCCTTATCCTATGACTGCTACAATTTGTGACAAGTCTTGGAGAGAGGCTTTTTGAAAACCATTTTTGAAAACTGTGGTTCATTCCTACATCTACTTGTTTCTTGAACATTCTCTACAAATTCTAAAAGGAGTGTGAATCAGGACTTTCCTTTGTAGAAGCTGTGCTGATTCTCCCTCAGCCAGACTTGTTATATGTACAAGCAGGACCTGCAACAGAATATTGCAGCGTGTCTCTACTTTTTAAGTGGAGCACTCTTTTTCAGGGATCTTGTGAGCCTGTAAGAGACGCCTGGTGATGCTATTTAGGTTTTTGAAGAGGCAGTGCTAGTTTCAAAAGTAATAAAGTGATACATGTCACTCTCCCCCACCAACCTTCTCTTGCTGTGCTAAGATAGCTAACCCTACCTCATGGCATGCATCCCCCATTCTAATTCCCCTTACTTATTAAACACACACACGCACGCGCACACACTTTTAAAGGATACTTACTATAAACTGTCAAGGGCTTGAGCAGGTCAATTCCATCTTTTCCTTTGCCCTCAATTTTCCCTTTTATTCTTCTTTTAACGAATGCACAAAGATTCTGTGTCTCAAACTGCTCTCAGCCATTGATACTACTGACAGACTCATGTAGGGTCAAACTACATGCTACTTAAAATCTATTGCCTGCAAACCTCATGTTTATTTTTTAAAACAAAACGTGGGTAGCCTGATCCAGATCAGGACCATGGAGTACAGGAAGGGATATTTAACCTTTCCCTCCCCACTGCAATCCTGGAAAAAAAATCTCCAAAATGTCAATAATAGAAAAAAGCCCCCGTTGGTGCCAATGGGAGCTTTCCCTATATCATTATTTGCAGTGCAGGAGACACATTTTTTCACGACTGCAGTAGGAGAGGGGAGGATTAAACTAATCCCCATGCATTTATGGTCCCAATCCAGATGGGGGAGCACACTTGGGCTTTTTTTAAAAAAAACAAAAGCACATACCCTGTTATCATAGCAAAAAATGCACTTAAGGTAACATGTAGTTCAGTTCACAATCTACCTGACTTCTTTAGCCCAGGATTGGGAAAGCTTTGGCCCTCCAGATGTTGCTGAATTACAGTTCCCACCATCCCCAGCCGTTGCCTATGCTTGCTGGGGCTGATGGGAGTTGTAGCTCAGCAACATCTGGAAGGCCAAATGTTTTCCACACCTGCTTTAGATTCCTGCTCCCACCCCCCCATCAGCTCATCAGCATTCTGTAAGATCACAGATTCTTGCTGGAGAGTTCCGTTGCTTTAACTTCTGTTTTAAGTAGCTTTTGCGCCCTCAAGTTTTTAAAAAAAATGTTTTTCTGTATTTCTGCAAACCTTAGGTTCCCCCAAGTATGTTGATACTTCCCTCTCATTTCTCAGCAGCCTCATTCTGCTACAATCCTGGCAGGCAGTACTCACCATCTAAGTTTGCTATTAGAAGGAGTGAAGATAACAATTTAAAGTTACAGGAAGCCATTCAAGAGGCAGTTGGACAACCCCCACCTGTCAGGTATGCTTTAAGTTGGATTCCTGCACTGAGCAGCGGGTTGGACTCGATGGCCTTATCAGGCCCCTTTCAACTCTACTATTCTGTGATTCTAATTCCAGCCTTAATAACATTTTCCAAAAATTTAGCTGGGCCATACATTACACTGATAGGTAGGAAAATTGGAGAATTCCTATGGAAACGGTAGCAAAAATTGATAGTGTTCACTTTTTGTCCCATGTCTGGAATAGAAATCAGTTCAGTGAATACAATCAGTATTCACTGTTGTTTTTGGTCCTCAAACAATGCCTAATGATATGTAATTGATTACATTCCCCCTGCCTAATGTTGCATTGTGTTTCCTTTACATCAAAATGAATGGTATGGAATAAAGTAATGATGTAATTACATAATTCATTACTAAATTACTAAATTAATTTCATGTAATTAATTTATTTTTTACTTAATTCTTACAACTCTTTTGATAGGTCCTTAATTACTCTATCCTGCCCCTCACAGCTTGGGGTGCTTAGGAAGGTGCTTCTGCTTCCATTAACAGCATAACTAGATGCTCAAATGGCTACTGCAGAACAGCAGACTTTCATTGGATCATTCCAGAGATGAGTTTTGTGGGTACAACAAACTCTGGCAAATATCTCTATTCTGATCTAGAAGCATTGCAAAGGAAACAATAAGCAGGTAAAATGATACTAGTAAATTGTGCCGTTTTCATTGAGATACCTTTTGGTACACATTGGGCATTTATTTTTTTATCTGGTGGCTTCTGGCCTAAGCTTGGATTTACGTGCACACTCAGACAACAGAAAGCAGAAGGGTGACATTTACTGCATCATCATGCATAAGTACTTCAGGGCACATCAAGTCATGTTTTGTGCTTATATTATTTATTTAAAGCATTTTTACCCTACTTTCAGCCAAAAAGGTTTCCAGAGCAGGTACAGTTCAACAAAACGCAAGAAGTCCCTTAGATTTTTCAGTCTAAAAGACATGTGTGGAAAAATGTTGTACATGTTTATGTTTGTTTGTATACTGAAGGAAGACATGTTCTGTGCTTAGTAATAGTGCTTAGTGACAGGTTCTGAGAAGAGAGAGACCACCAGATAACTATGAGAATTTACTTATTAGGTGAGGCCTGGATCAGGTAAATTCATTCTGATTGGTCTGAGTGATATCAGACTCTGATTGGCTGGGGAGTCCAGTCAGTTGAGAGTTAACTATCAGTGAGGGAAGGACAGTTGAATTTGGTGAGTTGAGGAGTCGGAGGAAAAGAGAAGTTGATAAAAGGTGTGAGGAAAAAGACAGAGAGAAAAGCTGAGAAGAATAGCTAAAGCCTGAATATTAATACTCAGTGTGTTGTATTAATGCTTGTCCCTAAAGAGGGCCAGTGCCAGAGGGCAGCCAGGTCAGGCCCTGGCCGAGGGCCCCTGAAGGGTCCCTCCTTAGGGTGGGTGGGTAACGCTCCTTTCCGTGATCCGCAGCAGTATCGGATCCCAACCCTGCCGCGGATCTCAGAGAGGGAGCTCCCAGGCACCCCACCTACTACTGTGCAGGCCTGCCCTGCACACCCCACCTACCTTTCCTTTGAAGTAAATGCTGGTTGCTTGGCGGGCACATGCCTGCCCTCAACCAAGATGGTGGCTGAGGCTTCCCTAAGGGGCTAATGCCCCTGCCACCATCTTGGTTGATGGCAGGCATGTGCGCAAAGCACGGCCAGCATTCACTTCAAAGGAAAGGTAGGTGGGGTGTGCAGGCCAGCTACTGCGGACAAACTGCTGTGATCTGGGAGACCTTCCTAATAGCCTCCATAACACAAAAGAGAAATTTGCCTAAACAAAATAAAGCTTTATTTCTTGTCACAGACTCCCAAAACACCTGTCTCCCTTCCTACAACTGCTACCATGAGTTTTCATATTTTGGGAGTTCAGTCCCACAATAAGTAGAAACCTTTATGAACAAATTCTGTCCATATTTTTCGCGAAGAAGGATGAATTGTATGTCTGGTGCAAACTGGGCATTAAGCTTATTAAGCCCTGACTTTAAAAAAGAAAAGAAAGGCAACCTCAGAAAGCTATGATTTTGAGTGGAGGAGCAACTGTAGGACAGATACTTAACATTGTCTTTGATGTTCAATTTTCTACTAAAATTTCCTCTGTCCTCTTAAACACACAGTAGAACCCTAGAGTGAGAGGAAGCAAATGAGGAGTTGACTTTGAGCAGAAAACTGGGCAAGGGGAAATAGATTTATTTGTGTATTTATTTATCGTGGGCTCTTCTATTAGAAATTCTCAAAACAATAAAACACTATAAAAGATAGTAGTGTAACTGTAAACACCACTTTGCCACCTCTCTAGTTAAAGTCTCCTGAGATATTATTTCATAAAAAACAAGACAAAATTGGAGCTTTGGTGCATTAATTTGTGTAGTGGTCCTAGTATGAAGCAAGACAAGGTGAACACCTCTGGCTATGGATTTTGGGTGCCATTGTCTGTAACTGACCCAGTGCTCCCAATCCACTGGATAATTTTTCCTTTAAAGGGCCACTGAAATGAATGGGATCTGTGTACAAGTATGGGATGCTTATGGTCCAGGGCTAATTAGTGGAGGGACAGTATGCCATTTAGACTTTCCACCTCAGGGACAACAGTGTCTTATGCTGGTACTGAGGCTACCATTCAAAAATTATGTGGAGATAAGATATTGCACTACTAGCACTGGATTAAGGCTAGCAACAACACGGCACCTAAGATTAAAAGTAGACTTTTTGTCTCATGCACACACGTATTTGAACGTGGGAAATACCTTACTGGATCAAACCAAGAACCTATCTAGTTTTCAACAGTATCAGGTCAAATCAATCCATTAGGCAATTTTAGGTCAAATTAGATCATTTTAGTTTCTGGACTTAACCGTCTTGCAGAGATCCCCCTCTTTAGATGCTAATGTGTATTACTTTATTTACTTCAAATGATCTTAAGGATGAAGTCTGTGTATTGCTTCACTTACTTCAAAATGTGGCAAGGCAGCCCTGCTGTGTTTGGGGGCCCTCCTCCTCATTCTGCTGACTAGGGCCCTCAACTTCTGCCCTAAAATCCTGCTGTGACAGCACCACTGAAAAATGTCTCCAGCAAGCTCACACCCAGGAGCATGATGATCTTCCTGTTATTTGTAGGCTGTCTCTTAACAGGGGATGTTCTGTTTAGCTATCCTGCTTAGCTTTGGACATATCCTCCATTCTGTTGTCTGAAGAGGTCCTCAGAAATATGAGCATTCTTCATTGCTAAACAAAGACAAATAGCAAGTTTCTGCTTGTTGTGCTTGAGAAGAAATTGAAGGCAGCATCTCCCAACTGAAAGGAGGTCTAGGTGGCGCTTGCACCAATCTCTTTACACTTTCAAGACCTAACCCAACCAATGATTCTCTCTCAGCTTCCTTCCTGCCTTATTTCACCCAATTCGTTTTTTATTTTGTTTCATAGTCTGCAAAAGTAAACAAAAACCTGCTACTAAATGTACACAAGTGAGTTTTCATGATCATAATCAGCATAATTAATTTTCTTTAAAATTTCTAATTCCAGAGTTTGTGTTTTATGATACAAAATTCTTGAGCCATTGAGGAAGGGCCTGCATTTCAAAGAAATTAGTCTCTAGGTAGGTCCCTCACATGACAGGCAGAGGTCTGCATACATGCTCTTACAGCACCACTGACATCAGCAATTCCCAACGTGGGCGGTAGCACCCCCTTGGGGGGCATTACAGCCTTTCAGGGGGGCATTGGCATCATCACAAACTTTAGGGGGGCGTTTGGGTTCATTAGGGGGGCGTTGACATTTGGCAGTCTGAAGTTGAAGCATTTAAGTTTGCCGTCCACAGATAGAGTAGAAAGAAGGGCGGAAGCATAGCGTCATCCTTTGCCCCACACTAACCTACCACAGCTAAAGTACTGAAACATAAGGAGGATGTAGCCAATCCAATCCAGGCTTACTTAACTGTACCTGAAGTCACATGTATGCTACTTCAGAGTAAAGCAGGTTATTTTGCCAGTAACATTGATGGTGGCTATAGATATGTTTGGGGGAATGGAGGCAAGGGTTGCCTGCGGGAGTTCTTGAGCTGTAGGGGAAAGGCCCCATGATCTGCTTATATCCCCAGAGACAAAAGAAGGGAGACTGTAGGCTTGGTCTGGTAAGTAACCTACAGATTTCTTTGGGCAGGGTGGAAAAAATGAGGGGGTTCTATTATTACCTTATGGTGTTGATTTTGCCCTGTTCTTTGAGGTAGGTTTCTCTCCTACGTTCTGATTCGCCTTAATTTAAATATCCTCACTCCCTCACTCCTTCTATGAGGATTGAATGAGAAGCCAGGATAAGAAGGCATTTCAAAGCTGAGAAGGCTGTGTTCTTTTGGAGGGTCGGGGTGAGGAGGAGAAGTATATTTATCTGCTTTGCAGCTGTTTTCAAAACATCTCACCTTCTCAAGACATGTAAGCTGGAGGCTAGAACTACAGAGCTGTGAACTCATCAACATATGAGGGGGTCTGAGTCAGATGGCAAGACCCTGCAGGAGCGGCATGCGCCTTTGCAGTAGGAAGTTTTGCGGTACGCAGTCTCTTGCTGCTGCAGACGCTTGCAAATCTTGCAACTCGCACACCTCCCTCTGCCTTCCTCCCAGGCTTGGTAGCACTAAGTCTAAGAAGTCGTTACTGTGTCTGACTGACAAGGCGTTATTTGCCCAGGCTGTTGTAATTCTGTCTGTATCATTGTGCCCTGTTTGTGGCAGTGAAGAGACATGGCGCTCGCTTTGCTTGTGCTGGCAGGTCTTTCCTTGCCCCCGCGTGGATTTTTCTTCCCGGTAAAGGCCTTATATGTGTTCAGGTATCTCTAGGTCAGCGATTCCCAATGCTGAATAGCGGCCAGTGCCATAAGTGTGGACTTAATTAGTTTTTGCTTATGTTTTTAGGATTTGTGAAATAAGAAACAACTCCTATATTTGCAATTTGTTTCTTGCGTGTATTTTATGGATATTTTAAGGGAAGAATAGGAAGCATTGGCATATACTTAATCTGAGGGGGCGTTGGGCACAAAAAGATTTTGTAAAGGGGCATTGGGTCGAAAAAGGTTGGGTAACGCTGACCTATATCTTGAGAGGCCACAGAACTCCTTCCAGAGCATACGGGCTGTCTCCAGCAATGGTTGTTCACAGGCTGGTCATGCTACCTATCCCCCATCACTCTTAGAACCCCTTTCCCTTCTTCCTCCTCATTTTCAATAGCAAATCTCTCCTCTTCTCCACCCCCCCCGTACAGACAGTGTATATCAACCACTCCATCCTAGAGTCAAAGTAAAAACTACACATCTGTCCCACCAAAGGGCACCTTTAAAACCGTCCCCATCCCAGGTTTGCACAACAGCTACAAGGAGACCAATACTTCCCCACCCACACATCTACGATCCTACTGCAATTACTTCCTCAGAGGGAGGTTAACTCTTTTTCTACCACATTCAACAGATCTGATAAATTTCATGCGTAATGGGGCCTATTATACCTCATGCTCCATTTCCACTGTCACGGCTCACATATATTGACAGTGTAAATACCACAGGGCCTCTTATCCTCCACTATGATTTCCTTGCTCTTAATCTTTTTCTTACTGCCTAGTTCCTCTGTCTCTCTGCATGTTCAGAACAGTCTGGCAAAATCCCAGTTCCCCACACACACAAACATCCACATGGACACAGCAGAAGCTGTAAATCTCCTCAGTAACTGAAGCTTCATGATCTCCGCAAAATAATTTCTGGTTGAGAAACTGTACCTCTTTCCCTCTTTCTCCACAATGAGGTATATACAGTATACCGTTGCTCAGGAGCATAACTGTCTTCCCCCCCCCGCCATCCCTTCACTCACCTGGGACATTTGAGGGCGCAAATTGATCTCTCGCAAGTTGACAGCATGTGCCATGAGGTTGTTGAGAAGCTGACAGAGAAGGACACCATCACGCAAGGCCTGGGCTAAGTCACAGACCTGGGCACCCTCCCAGGTCACTCTGTGGTTGGGGGGCAGTACCCGGCACCGGATAAGCCAGTGGGCACACTGCTTCCACAGTTCCATTCCTCTCTCCACCCCACCCCACCCCACCCAAGTGGTTGCTCCTGTTGCTGTAAGAGTCACTTTCCACTGCCACCAGCAGCAGCTTTCCTCAGGGCTGGGAAACAGCGACAGCGACAACTTCCTCTTTTGCAACTGACATCAGACCACAAAGAAAAGGGCTGGTGCGGGGGCTGGGGAACTTCCTCACTCCACCCCGGAGGAGGAGGAGCCAAAGAAGAAGAAAAAAACAGCTTTCACTCCTTCAGAAGCATTTGCTTAATTCCTTGCCAGGATGAAAATGTCTGCTTTTTCTATGTATCCCTAGGGTTAAAGGCCTCTTTCTTATAGCAGTAGAGCTGTTTTCAGGCAACAGGCCCAGCTGAAGTAATCTGTCTCAAGACAAATTTTGGGGTACATCCATGAGGAACCAAAATATCTTGGGTTGCCTCTGTTTGTAGGCCACACATTTCCATTCAAAGTCTGAAGACTGGGGCAGGTTTTGAAGCTCTAAGGTGCTACGGGGCAAGTCATGTTTACGTTACTATACAGCCACAAGAGTGGCTGTATACTATAGCCAGTGTGGATTTTTCACATTCCCCATTTCACATTAAATTGAAAATACCCTCCATGCCATTCTGATGCTTCCCATAAGCTCATTTCAAAACAAAACCTTACATAACTTATAGTCCTGAACTCAGAAACGCTTGCTTAACAACCCTCTCAATTTTCATGGCGATACACAAAACAGTCAGAGACAACAGAGAGTCTAAAAAGAGAGAAAGAAAACCCAGAGCCCTTTTGGACTTTTTTCTCAGAGTTCTCATAATCTGTTGAAATTCATTAAAAATCAGCCATGTTCACAGAGTACCTGTAATCCTAATACTGACATTGCCCCATACTCTGACCTTCATCTTCTGCAGTTTAAAAGTTTAAAAAATGCCTGACTGATTTTTAATTAATTTAATAAATTTTGGCTGGGACCCAATGATAGCGCGGAGCATGCTCAGTAAGAACCAACTGTCAGAGTTCTAAAAGCCTCACAGCTGCTGGGCTTGCCTAATCAGAGGGCCACACCCACACCAGACTTTGATTTCATGTGAGACAGTTATGGCTTCCCTCAAAGAATCCTGGGAAGTGTAGTTTGTGAAGGGTGCTAAGAGACTCCTATTCCCCTGAGAGAATGGTTTAACAGTCAGCCACTCTGATTGAAGGTCTGTGAGGGGAACAGGGCGTCTCCTAGCAACTCTCAGCACCCTTCACTAACTACACTCACTAACTACACTTCCCAGGATTCTTTGAGAGAAGCCATGACTGTCCAAAGTGAAATAAAGGCCTGGTGTGGATGTGGCCAGGGACAGCTTTGGTTTAAATTTGGGTGGGAGGCTACATGTGCCTGCTGTAGAATCAAAAGGTGAGGGAAATGCTGAAAAGTAATGATACTGTTCACAATGTTTTCCTTTTGGAAAGGAAAGGATTTTCCCCTTTGCCCAGTGCCCACCCACCCAATCTCCTCCCCTCCCGCTCCCCCTCCCGGGTCAGTGTTGGACTAGGACCTGGGAGATCAGGGGTCGAATCCCCACACAGTCATGAAGCTCACTGGATGACCTTAGGCCAGTCACTGCCTCTCAGCCCTAGAGGAAGGCAATGGTAAAACCACCTCTGAATACAATTTACCATGAAAACCCTATTCAAAGGGTCGCCATAAGTTCTGTCGACTTGAAGGCAATCCATTTCCATTTTCAAACATGATTGCACAGAACTAAATCCCATTGAACTCAAAAAGTATGCAAATTATCAAACTAGGGTTGCCAGGTCCAGCCTCCAAGAGGTCTTCTATATCTTTAAAAGTTGTGCAGGGGGAAGGGAGAATTTCACCTTGTGGTTTTTCCCCATTACAGTGTTGCAAGAAAACCTGCACTTGGCTGAATTTTCTCTTCTCTTAAAGATACAGAATCATTCTCAGGCCCTGAGCCTGGCAACCCTAGATCAAACCCACCCTCACTTCTCTCTCCTATCCTCTCCCTCTTGCCCCTTCCTTCCCCCTTCCTTTGCCCCTCCCTCCCCTCCCCTTCCAATCCCCTCCTTCCCCTTCCTTTTTCAGACAAAATGCTAAACCTTGCTCATGGTAAACCCCAGACATAGGTTTGGTCTGGAATAGTTTATGGATGGTTTTTTAATAGCTTAAACTGTTGTTGTGTAGTCTTTTAGCTAGTCTGATTTATTGATCTTCTCTATTCATTGTCTTTATGGTTGTTGTTTTTTATAAGAGTTGTTTGATTGATTGTGAACTGCTTTTGGATATTGCTTTAAATAGAAAAGCACTCTATAAATAGTTTCCAAATCGCGTGAAGTATCAGTTTCCCGCTATTAGTTTCCAAATCGTGTGAAGTATTGGTTCCCCTCTATTCGGCACTGGTTAGGCCTTCTGGACACCACACTAAGAAGGATGCAGACAAACCAGAACAGGTTCAGAGGAGGGCAACAAGCATGATCAGAGGACTAGAAACAAAGCCCCAGGAAGAGAGACTGGAAGAACTGGGCATGTTTAGCCTTGAGAAGAGAAGACTGAGGGGATATATGATAGCTTTGTTGAAAGGATGCCACAGAAAGGAGGGCCAGGATCTCTTCTCAATCATCCCAGAGTGCAGGACACGGAATAACAGGCGCATGTTGCAGGAAGCCAGATTTCAACTGAACATCAGGAAAAACTTCCTGACCTGAGTGGTACAACAATGGAACCAATTACCTAGGGAAGTAGTGGGATCTCCCAACACTGGAGGCCTTCAAGAGGCAGCTGGACAGCCACCTGTTGGGTATGCTTTAATTTGGATTCCTGCATTGAGCAGGGGGTTTGACTTGATGATCTTATAGGCCCCTTCCAACTCTTCAAATATTTAGAAAATAATCAAAGATGCAGTCCTGTCAAGTTGATAAAAGTGTAATGGTAGCCCTCTAAGTGGTTTGACATTCTCTCCTCCCCTTTACATAAAATAAAACCCCAATCGTTTATTAATCTGAACACATCTGTCTATCAAAAGACAAAAGTAAAGAGAGGTTGGCAAAAGTTAAACATAGAACAAAGGAACACAGAAGCTATCTTATACCAAGTCAGATCTTTGGTCCATCTAGCTCAATGGAGTCTTTCTCAGCTTTACCTGGAAACAAAGGATTGAACATGAGAGCTTTTGCTTGCAAACCATGTGCTCTACCACCGTGCTATGAACACATATCCTGATCCAGCTAGTGTAAGACTATAGATAGGCAAGTGGAAACAAACTTTCATGAGCATGTTCAGAGCTGTAAAGAAAATTGCACGCTCAGTTCTCCAGCCAATCCAACCACATGCAGCCCTACAGAAAATACATTTTCTAACATTTAGAAAAGATGAAATATTGCAGATCTGCTGTTCAGGGTACCAAGAGACTAGATTCAGTTCGACCTCCCAATTCTCCTTCCATACCAAACAGTCGACTAGCAGGATTTCAACTTTTGAAAAAGAGCATTAAGCATCAGGGGTGTAGTTGTCCAGGGTTGGGAGGGTCATAGACCCTACTTTTGGGGGAGTAGGGTCCAAGTCAGGTCCCTATATATGAGCGGATCAGCATGAAAAGGAAGTGTGTTAGCAACTGAGAAGAGTCCTTGCCATTTTGTGCAGATTGGAACCAATCAGAGTGAAAGGAGGTGAGTCAGCAACTGAGAAGACTCTTCTCAGTAGCTAACCCACAGCCTCCTCTTTCAGGCTCTTTGGCTTCTAGGGATATCTTTTGTAGTGAAGTGTGGGCTCACGAGACAGCAGGGAGAGCAAGGAAGATGAGGGAAAGTGGGAAAGGGTGTGTGTCTATGGGGTGTGTGGCATGACTATCATGAAGGGATCCTGCCCTTCTGAATTTGCCACTACACTACTACTAAGCATGCAACTGTTTCACAGCATATGGACTCTGTTGGATCAAAGCCAGTGCTGGTCATTTTATACTACTCTAGTCAAAATAAAAATGTGGGCCTTGGTGGAAGTGTGACTCTACTTTAATATGAACATTTATCAGTTATTCAAGAATTATTCAGATCTGATTGGCAATGGCTGGTTATTTTGGTGAGATCAAAACACCATCGTCCTTTTAATAGTTCCTTAAAAAGAAACAATATGTTAAGGAATCCCTCAGCCTCTAGTTTGCTGATATCAAACTCAGCAATGTAAAGCAGTGTTTACAAAAAATATTCTAAGGCATTCTCTAGGACTGAGTCATCAGCACAAGTATTTAACACAACAAGAGGATGCAAGGGGTTAGGTGGAGTGAATCAGTGTTTGTGATAGCAATGGCTTCTGTGAAGGAGGCATAGGTCCATGAAGATCCAGGACCTCTGGTCAAATAAGGAGTAGTGCTGTGTTTCTAGCCCCAACACTAGGCAAGCAGTGGCCAGTCTGAGCTGAATTTGGCTTTGGAGAGCTGAGTAATACTTCATCTCCTTGTAAAATAGGAAGCTGACCCTTGTTCTTCATCTTGCTTTGGGCAAGCTTTAATATTTACTTTTTCATTGATTTTGGGGGTATACTGCTGTATACCGTGAAAAATAAGAGCTAAGAGAGAATTTATGATGGAGTGAGGAGAAAAGCTGCACCTGCTGAGATTCTCTCTTCTGCACAAGGGAAAGGTGCAATTTTGTTTGCCATCTGGTTACCCTAAACTACAATCATTGAGGAACCCCAGAAACATGTTATATTCCATGAAATCTCAGCTCACCTTCGTTGACTCAACAAATTAAAAATTGGCAGTAAGTCATTTAACAATTCCAAAATTTAAAGGCAAACATTTATACTAATTAATAATTAGTGGAAAGTGATAAATTTTCACAGAACCATTGCTTAGGAAGCTCTGGGAGAAAAGCACTGGCTGCAGCAAGAGAGGAATAACATTAATCAAAAGTATTAATGTTTGCTTTATTTTGAAGTTAGAATTAGGAACTGGGTCTGAGAAAATTGAAAACTTAGGCTACAATCCTCTATACACTTAGCTGAGAGTAGGTCCCATTGAACTCAATGTACTTCTCAGCAGACATGCACAGGATTGTACTTTGAGGCTGCATTCCCTAACCTCGTGCCTTATTTATTTTTATTTATTATCATTATTTTTACCCCACCCTTTTTCCAAAACTGGAACTCACGGCGGCTTCCCGATAAAAGCACACATATAATTAAAAACATACAAAAGTCTAGATTAAAATCAAATTAAACAATTTACAGTATTAAAACCATTCATACATACAGCTAAAATAATTCAAACTCAGTTTAAAATAATACAGTTAGACAATAGCAATGCAGCACCCTTCAAGTCCTGTCCTTAACAGCTTTCAGTTCCAAAGGCTTGTTGAAATAAAAAAGCCTTTGCTTGCCGACGGAAGGACTGCAAGGAGGGGGCCATTCTTGCTTCCCTAGGAAGGGAGTTCCAAAGCCTCGGGGCAGCCACCGAAAAGGCCCTATCTCGCATCCCCACTAGTCGTGTTCATGAGGACGTAGGTATTGAGAGAAGGGCCTCTCCTGAGGATCTCAGGGCCCAGGCAGGCTCATATAGGGAGATATGGTCTGACAGATAGCCTGGACCTAAGCCATATAGGGCTTTATAGGTCATCACCAGCACTTTGAATTGTGTCCGGAAACAGAGTGGCAACCAGTGGAGCTTTTATAACAGGGGAGTCGTATGGTCCCTGTAACCAGCCCCAGTTAACATTCTTGCTGCAGCAGGTTGCACCAACTGAAGTTTCCGAACAGTCTTCAGAGGCAGCCCCACGTAGAGCACGTTACAGTAATCTAAACGGGATGTAACTAAGGCATGTGTCACCGTGGCCAGATCAGGCGGCTCAAGGAACGGGCGCAGTTGGCGCACTAATCTTAATTGTGCAAAAGCACTCCTGGCCACCGCAGAAACCTTGGCCTCCAAATTTAAAGCTGAGTCCAGGAGCACACCCAAACTGCGAACCTGCGTCTTCAGGGGGAGTGTAACCCCATCCAGCACAGGCTGAATCCCTATTCCCTGATTTGCCTTTCGACTGACCAGGAGCACCTCTGTCTTGTCTGGATTAAGCTTCAATTTGTTCGCCCTCATCCAGTCCACCACTGATGACAGACACTGGTTAAAAACCAAGACAGCTTCCTTGGAGTTAGGTGGAAAGGAGAAGTAGAGTTGGGTGTCATCAGCATACTGATGGCACCGAACCCCAAACCCCCGGACAACCTCTCCCAGTGGTTTCATGTAGATGTTAAATAGCATGAGGGACCCCACAGGCCAACGGCCAAGGAGTCGAGCAGGAATCCCCCAGCACCACTTTCTGGGTTCGTCCCTCCAGGAAGGAACGGAGCCACTGTAAAACAGTGCCCCCAAGTCCCATCCCAGCAAGGTGGCCCAGAAGAATACCATGGTCGATGGTATCGAAAGCCGCTGAGAGGTCCAGCAGAACCAACAGGGACACACTCCCCCTGTCCAGTTCTCTGCGTAGGTCGTCCACCAAGGCGACCAACGCCGTCTCCGTCCCATAACCAGGCCGGAAACCACACTGAAATGGATCTAGATACTCCGTTTCATCCAGGAATCCCTGGAGCTGGGAGGCCACCACAAACTCTATTACCTTGCCCAAAAATGGGATATTGGACATTGGCCGATAATTATCCATTATGGAGGGATCCAGGGAGGGCTTTTTCAACAAAGGCCTTACAACTGCCTCCTTTAGGCACACTGGAACTCTGCCTTGTTGTAAGGAGGCATTGATCACTCCCTTTACCCACTCACCCAGTCCCTCTCTGGCGCTTTCAATGAACCAGGAAGGGCAGGGGTCTAGAAGACATGTGGTGGCTCTCACCTCTCCAAGGATCCTGTCCACATCCTCGGGCTGTACAAAGTGAAAAAAATCGATTATTATTGGACAGGCAGGAGCCAAAGTTACATCCACTGAGACTGTATTATACAGCCACGAGAGTGGCTGTATACTATAGTCAGCTGGGATTTTTAACATTCCGCAATGTTAAATTGAAAATACCTCCCCATACCATTCTGAGGCTTCCCATAAGCTCATTTCAAAACAATACCTTACAAAACTTATAGTCCTGAACTCAGAAACGCTTGCTTAACAACCCTCTCAATTTTCATGGCGATACACAAAACAGTCAGAGAGAATTGATAGTTCAAAGTCTAAAAAGAGATAAAAACCTCAGAGCCCTTGTGGACTTTTTTCTGCCAGAGTTCTCATAATTTGTTGAAATTCATTAAAAACCAGCCATGTTCACAGAGTACCTGTAATCCTAATACTGACCTTGCCCCATACTCTGACCTTCATCTGCTGCAGTTTAAAAGTTTAAAAAATGCCTGACTGATTTTTAATTAATTTAATAAATTTTGGCTGGAAGCCTATTATAATGCGGGGCATGCTCAGTAAGGACCAACTGTCAGTGTTCTAAAAGCCTCACAGCTGCTGGGCTTCGCTAATAAGAAGGCCACACCCACACCAGACTTGATTTCACTTGAGATAGTCATGGCTTCCCTCAAAGAATCCTGGGAAGTGTAGTTTGTGAAGGGTGCTGAGAGGAGACTCCTATTCCCCTGAGAGAATGGTTAACAGTCAGCCACTCTGGTTGAAGGTCTGTGAGAGGAACAGGGCATCTCCTAGCAACTCTCAGCACCCTTCACTAACTACACTTCCCAGGATTCTTTGAGAGAAGGCATGATTGGCTTTGAGCCATGGCTTTGAGAGAAGCCATGATAAATAGTTTTAAATTGTTTTTAAAAGATGTGTTTTTAAATTTGTATATTTGTTTTTAATGTTTTTAGTTATTGTAAACCGCCCAGAGAACTTTGGCTATGGGGCGGTATATAAATACACTAAATAAATAGATAAATAAATAATGATTGTCCAAAGTGTAATAGAGGCCTGGTGTGGATGTGGCCAGGGACAGCTTTGTTTTAAATTTGGGTGGGAGGTAGGGTTGCCAGGTTCAGGGCCTGAGACTGATCCTGTATCTTTAGGAGAAGAGAAAGTCAGCCAAGTGCTGGTGTTCTTGCAACATTGTAATGGGAAAAACCACAAGGTAGAATTGTCCCTTCCCCCTGCCCAACTGTGAAAGATACAGAAGACGTCTTGGTTGCCAGGCCGAGCCTGGTCAGTTTTACCTATCCTAATCATGATTGCATAGGAGTATATCCTATTCAACTCAATAATCATACAAATGATCAGACCTGCCTTTTCCCTCCTTCCCCTTTCCTCTCCGTTTCTCCTCCCCTCTTCCTTCTTCCGCCTTCCCTGCCCACTCCAGCCCTCTGTCCCTCCCCCCCAGTCAGTTTTACCTATCCTAAGCATGATTGCACAGGAGTAAATCCCACTGAACTCAATAAACATGCAAACGACCACATCTGTCCTTCTTCTCCCCTCCCCCTCCTGCCTGCTCCCATCCCAGTCCTCCCCTCTGCCTTTCCACCCCTCCCTCCTCCCCCTCCTCCCTTCCCCATCCCCTGTGGTCAGTTTCAGCTATCCTAAGCATGATTGCCTGGTGTGTGTGTGTGTAAATCCCACTTAACTCAATAAGCATGGAAATGATCAATCCATTTTCAGCAAACTTGCACTGGATCCCATTTCTTACCTCCCGGATTAAAAAGCAGGGAAATTCCTAATAGGCAAAAAACCTTGTGGTTTAAGAATGTACCTATAGCCCACAGATATTTCTACCAAAGTTCAAAAAGCAGGGAAACTGGGCAGCTATAGTGAATGCACCAGGGGAGCAGGAGACCTGAACTCCTCTCTGAGATATCGGACTGCCCTACAAAGTTGTCAAAATGCAAACACAATTTGGGTTGGTCTTTCACAGTCCAATCCACTTGCTGTGTAGCTTGGAAGAATTTGGTAACATGTGCCTCTGAGCATATGGGGAGTGGTGGCAACACCTGTAATCAGCCCAAATAATAGAAAGAAGATATGTCCTGTGCTGATCTTGTTTTAGCCGGGAGGAAGCAACATTATTAAGACAGTTGATATAGTTCAGATGGTCACTTTAAATATGTCTGATTTACTTTGAAATTTTAGTGAAGTTTTCTATAGGAAATCATTTTCTTTTGCTTTTGTTTCTATGAATATGTGAAGTACAGCAACACTTTGCAAAATTTATACTAAAAAAACTCCAAACATAATTGTGGAATAATGGCACTGACTTCTGCAAAATAGTCTCCAGTGGACCTCAGAAGTGTCTCAATTTGCACACGATAAAACAGTGGGAGGTGAAATATATTCTAGCAAAATTCTAGGTGTGCTCTATGTTTTTAATTGATCGTCAACACCTTGCCTTAAATAAAGTGGTTTAAACATGGCAGGCTGAAAACATGCATGCTCTTTTTTCCAACAACTAGAGTCATTGCTAAAGTAGCAACATATTGTAATCAGTCTGATTTTACATTAAACTGCAGTTTCAGGTCCAACTGTTAATGCACCCAAAATAGAAATAGACCATAACCTCCAGTTTGAAACAAAAAATGCTATCTTCACCATCATATGACATTGACCAATAAAAAGGCTTTGAAATTAATAAAAATAAATTTGACACAGATTTCTAGGATGAATAATGAGGGAAATAACTTTTTCTAGTTTAGATCGTAGAAACATTAGTAACACAGGAAAGAAGCAAAGTAAGAACACCAACAAACATACAAAAATATAATTCTCAATCTTTGGGGATGGCAGGTGTTGCCACCACTCACCATATGCTCAGAGACACATGTTACCAAATTCTTCCAAGCTACACAGCAAGTGGATTGGACTATGAAAGACCAACCCAAATTGTGTTTGCATTTTGACAACTTTGTAGGGCAGTCCAATATCTCAGAGAGGAGTTCAGGTCTCCTGCTCCCCTGGTGCATTCACTATAGCTGCCCAATTTCCCTGCTTTTTAAAGTTTGGTAGAAATATCTGTGGGCTATAGGTACATTCTTAAACCGCAAGGTTTTTTGCCTATTAGTAAATCAACTATAGTATCCAAGTCGGAACAAATCTGAGTGATTTTATCTGCAAAGTGCTGTGCAAATTCTTGGCAGCGGTCTGTTGAATGGTCTATATTATCCCTACGGGGGCCAAGATGTAAAAGACCTCTGACCACTCAAAACAGCTCCGCTGGACGGCTCCCTGCAGACACAATGATCAGACTCACTCCGAGTCTTCTGCCAACGTCGCTCTAGTCTCCGTCTCATTTGTTTCATCACCGCCAGCTCCTTGGTGAACCAGGGGGCTGGGCTGGCTCCACTTCGTGAGAGGGAACGCTCAGGAGCAATCATGTCCACCGCCCTGGCCATTCCCCATTCCAGAGGTCAACCAGAGCTTCGACAGAATCGCCTGCCGAGGTGACAGGAAAATCCCTAAGAGCCATCAGGAAACCATCCGGATCCATCAGCCTCCTGGGGCGGACCATCCTAATCGGTCTCCCACCCCTGCAGAGGTTCTGAGCCCCAGTGAGTCTAAACTCAACCAGGTAGTGGTCTGTCCATGACAATGGAACTACAGAAAGTTCCTCCACACCAAGATCACCATAATCCCCCTCCACACAGAAAACAAGGTCCAGGGTGTGGCCAGCAACATGAGTGGGGCAGACCCATGGCTGTCATGGAGGCCATAAAGTCCTGAGCCACTCCAGACAGGGTGCCTCGGCATGGATGTTGAAGTCCCCTAGCACCACAAGCCGAGAGGACTGCAACATCAACCCCGAGACCACCCCGGCTAGCTCAGGAAGGGAGACTGTTGAGCAGCGGGGTGGGCAGTACACCAACAGGATCCCTATTCTGTCCCGACCACTCAACTTCAGATACACACACTTGTACCCTGGATACTGTGGGATAGGGCACCTGGTCAGGGAAATGGTATCAGGATAGACCACTGCAACTTCACCTCCCCGCCCCCCAGGTCTCGCCTGCTGCTGCACAGAAAAACCTGGCGGGCAAAGCTGGGAGAGATTAACCCCCTCAGCTTCATCCAACCAGGTCTCTGTAATATAAGTCAGGTTGGCATGCTCATCCAGGATCAAGTCTTGAATGGCCGTGACGAGCAGCAATTTCAACCCAGGGGGACTGTCACCAAGGCTATCCAGGCTATTTGCAAGGGGAGACAGTTTGGGGGCAACCAGCACTCTGTTGCGTTCCCATCTCCCCTGATAACATAACTGCCTCTCCATTCCGTATCTCCCTCTTCCAAAGTTGTCATCCAAAACTTCATTAGGTTGGGGACGGCTGCTATACAGTATATACACTTACATGGGAATGAACTCAATAGGACCTACCTCTGAAGAAGATACTTTATTTATTTACAAATATTTATACACCACCTGCCCTATAAAACATCCAGGCGGCATACAACAAGGAGCGCGCGGCGCTGCCGGAATCTCTCAGAGTTACAGTCGGGCTTCCTTCTGACTTGGGGCAGAGGCGGTACGGATAGCGCAGCAATGGGGAGGGCTGGCAGTCTTGACTGGCGGAGACCTGCTATGGTTCAGCAGGTGGTGGGAAGGAAGGAAGGAAGGAAGGAAGGAAAGACGCGCCCGGGAAAGTCCCTCCCCAGCCCGAGCGCCGCGTCGTAGCTTCAGGTAGCCGCAGGGCGACAGGCGTGGCCGCGCTGGGCTTACCGAGGAAAGACGGTCGTGGCATCCGGGCCATGTGGGGAGCGCGATCCGTAGGACTCTTGGGATTTTCTTCGCCGCGGAGGAAATACTGGTCGCTGGTTCGATTCGGGACGGACGGCAGAAGTCTCCAGGCTGTGTTGTCTCGATCCGGGTAGGGACCTCCCGTAGCAGGCGCAGTTTATACAGGTTTGTCCGGGGGCTTCTACGCTATACCCTTTCGGCATTGCCCTGATCCTCCATGCTGACCTCACCCACCTCAAATAAGGTATCTTCCCAGGTTTTTATTCCTTAGAAGCGTCGACGATTTCGATTTCGGGGCAGTTTGCGTTTTCAAAATGGCCAGTCTTGCACAACATTCACTAATGAGTACAGTTTGCTTTCTGCTACCGTAGATGTTCTCTGTGGTCCGAGTGGAAGGCCCCCCCTCGCCCCAGCACCTAAGTCTGAAGGGGCGACGGAATTTCCACAGGCCAGTATTCTAATCTCAGTCTTGACTCACGAGTTTAAACTCCACGATTGGACTTCTCGGTGCAAACTTGTCCCAGATTACTTGCAGTCGGTGGGTGCCTTGGACTCTCTTTGGTGTGCAATATTTCTGCTTTTATTTTGTCGCCCTAAGTGGCTGTAAAAGTTGTGCCCCAGAATTGTAGGAGGTCTTGGAGCTTGCGTCCCAGGCCACATGCTGCTTGGTTGAAGTCACTTAACACGCTCAAACCACTTTAAGCAGTCGGACAAGCTCCGAATCACATCGTTTATTATTAGCAATTTTTGAAATGTTGTCCCGCCCACTTTAATTGCAAACAGTGTAGGACAGGTATAGCTTTAGGGTGGTAGAAACCTTTTGTATGAGATTCGGCTTGGCGGTGGGACTAGTTCCAGTTTCAGTCTGGCAGCCTAACCTACCTCACGGAATTGTGGAGGTAAAATGGGTTGGGGATGAGAATTGTTTATGCTTTGGGGAGGAAAGGTGGAATATAAATTACAAAATAATATAGAAGTCAGAGTCAGTTCATAACCTTTTGGAATGCCCTGGATCTCGGTTCTGCTGCCTGGGAAATGGTGAGTGAACGCCTCTGAGCATGTGTAAAATGCCTTTTCTCCATCGGCAAGCAGCCAAAGCCAGTTCAGTCTGAGAGTTGACGTCTTGCTAGATCTGAGAGCCTGATCCCTAAAAGTGTTGGGTAACTCCTTCCCTTCTAGGAATTGAGCCCTGAACGCATGACGCTGGTCTGACTGTGGTGTCTCTGGGTTTTTAAAAGGAAGCTGAGAGCTAAATCTGGGCAAAGTTGCATTGCAATGGGTGGTTGATTCATATCAGTGAAGTGGCAGAATTTGTGTCAGGAAACTTACTAGCTACAGTCAGGGCAATGATTGGATTTACTGGGGAAGTGCCTTCCTTTTCTTGCCACTGCCTTGTCAAGGGGTAAAAATTGTTCATGATGCTGTTGGGAAATGGGCCCCCATACCCTGCTGTGATGATGTCTGGGAACTTTAGTCTGTCTAACACCTATGCTTAACATGGTCCCCTCCAGCTGAGTGTGCTGCATCCTTGAGGTATTACTGTTGTTTGCAATGTACAAAAGGCCTGGCTTTTGCCCTAAAAGGATTGTGATTTAAATTTGATACTGGGAACGTAAGAAAGAAGAGGGAGAGTAATGGAGGTGGGGTAAATTGGTGAAGAATGTGCAGTTAGATGTATTTAGGCTGAGTACTAATTACAAAAATGATCTTCCTTCAACTAACTTTAAAGTATGTTTCTTTTTCAAATTGCGTTGCTGCGGCCAGCAACGTGTCCTCTCGACAATTGCCCTTCTTGGCTTATTAAAGCTTCCCGAGGGGGTTTGACCAAGTGGATTCAGGGTGTGGTGAATGCATCACTGCAGGAGGGAGTGGTTCCAGCTGCCTTGAAAGAGGCGGTGATTTGACCGCTCCTGAAAAAGCGCACCCTGGACCCACTACTGACCGGTCGCAAATACCCCCTTCTTAGGGAAGGTGATTTGAGAGGGTTGTGGCACAGCAATTGCAAGTACTCTTGGATGAAACACATTATCTTGACCCGTTCCAGTCTGGGTTCAGGCCTGGTTATGGGACTGAATTGGCCTTGGTTGTTGATGGGAGGACAGGGGGAGTGTTATTCTTACTTAATCTTTCAGCAGCTTTTGATACCGACTTGGTGAGATGGGTATTGGAGGCACTGTTCCGATCATATGTCCAAGGTCGTTCTCAGATAATAGCATTGGGTGACTGTGCTGTGGGGTGCGCAGGGTACCATCTGTTTAACATCTATATGAAGCCCTTGGGAGCGGTCATCAGGAGATTTGGGGCAAGATGTCAGCAGTATGCTGATGATACCCAGCTTTATTTCTCCATAACATCTGAATCGGGAGAAGCTGTGCAAGCCCTGGACGGCTGCCTGGACTCAGTGGTGGGCTGGATGAGGGCCAATAGACTGAGTCTCAATCCTAGCAAGACGGAGGCACTGTGGGTTGGTGGTTCCCGAGTTCGGATAATTGGTCAGTTGCCTGCTTTGGATGGGGTCATACTCCCTCTGAAAGGCAGGTTCGTAGTCTGGGAGTGCTCCTTGTTGCTAGAGGCCCAGGTGACCTCAGTGGCTAGGAGTGCCTTTTACCAGCTTTGGCTGGTAAGACAGCTGCATCTATTTCTGGATCAGGATAGCCTGACCATTGTTGCCCATGCACTGGTAACCTCCAGGCTGGATTACTGTAATGTGCTCTATGTGGGGCTGCCCTTGAGGTTGGTCTGGAAGTTGCAGCTGGTGCAAAATGCGGTGGCGAGACTGCTCACTGGGGCAGGGTATCATCAACATGTCACCCTGATGCTGAAAGAATTGCACTGGCTGCCCATTTGCTACCAGGCCACGTTCAAGGTTCTAGTTTTGGTGTACAAAGCCCTATACAGCTTGGGATCAGGATACCTGAAAGACCGTCTTATCCCTTATATACCCAGTTGATGACTGCGCTCTGCAAGTGAGGGCCTCCTGCAGATACCATTTTATCAGGAGATCCATTCTGCACAACATAGGAAACAGACCTTTAGTGTGGTGGCACCTACTGTGGAATTCCCTCCCCTTAAATATTAGACAGGCGCCATCTGTTATCTCTTCGGCGCCTATTGAAGACCTTCCTCCTTCAACAAGCCTTTTAAGTCGGGACCTATCCCAATCTGCATCTGTGTTGGAATTGCTTTTTAATACGTTCTTAAACCTTCTTTTTCAAAAAATGTTTTTAATCTTAGATGATGTTGTGAAAGTTTTTTTAAAGAAACTTTTAAAGATGTTTTGTTTTAATGTGTTTTAAAGTTTTTTTTTATGATGTTTTAAAGTTTTTAGTGCTTTTGTTTGCCTCCCCCGGCTCCTGCCGGGAGGAAGGGTGGGATGTAAATCAAATAATAAATAAACAAATTCCACTTTGATGGCATTTGGGCTAGGTAAAAATCAGTGGAACACTGCTTTACTTTGAGGCAACATTACTGAACACTTAGCACTTCAAATACTATAAACACTAAAAAATAATAATAAAATAAAGCTGTAAGCTGTAAGAGGTCAGCTGGATACCTTCTTTATTATTTTAAAGATAAAAATAGTGGGTACTGTATTCTTTTTTAAAACTTTCTTGCTCTCTTTTTATTACAGGTTAGAAATGGGAAATGAAGAAATCAAAGGCTTGTTTCGAGTCAGAACAAGACAGAGTAGAGGGAATATATTTAACAAGGGGTACAGGAAAAAAGAACACAGTTTCTGACAATCAAACAAATAAACATTTCCCCATAAGACATGATACTAACAAAATGCTATTGGCAGCTGCACACCAAACTTGTAATATTGGCTAGAAAGAAGGCATTCCATTTCAGCGTGGCCAAAGCTTTATCAAAATTCCATCAAAGTAAATAACCATCTGATATTCAAAGACAAAACTATTAGGAAACAGTTTCTTTTTCTTCTTGGATCCAGTAGACTGCCAAGGTCTGCAGCTACAGCTGAGTTGTTCTCTCTAGGCTTTTAGCTGCATCTTTTAGTTTTCCAACTAAATCCTGTAATTGCTCCATAGAACAACTAAAATTAATGTCCAGGTGAGATCTTGAGTCATTGTTCTCAACATTTAAGGTCATCAGATAAGCAGGGTGATAATTTTTATGAAGTTGATTAGTCTTGATTTGATATTCCAAATGCCAACAAACATCAGTTATATGCAGTGGGCATCTGCCTATGCTTCCCAATAGGATTTCCAAGGTATCTTTATTTTTCTGGTATTCGGTGCAAAATTGTTCAATTCTTTCTTTGTCAAACTTACAGTCTTCTAAATAAGTATTTATGGCAGATTTGTCAGCTTTTTGCTTTCCAGCTTCTACTATACTAGTTGTAGCAGCTGCATGGCAATGTTTTAATACTGCTGGATCAATATGTTTCAAGTCTGGATGATCTAAAGAGGCCTGGTCGGCTCTGGGGGAGAAACAGCCACGATCAGCCAAGATCTGCAACCCACTCTGCGCAGGCTCCGACAGCTCCATTGTAAGCCGAGCTGTGACCTTCGACATGCCACCGACATGATCACTGCGCTCAGCTGATCCGGCAGCTCAAGGGGAGCTGCGCCGGAGGCTGTTTATTTCAGCTTGGAGCCTGGGAGGAAAAAAGCGCTGCTGCTGCCATTGTTCTTGTAGCTGCGAGTTCAATGCCCCCTCCTCTTTCTTCCTGCTCTCTATATTCGCTGCCTCTAAATTCTTTCCGTGTAACTAAACCACCTTCCTTTAAAAAAAATTATTATAAAGTACCTTTGTATTTCTTAAGGTAAAGAAGAGGTCAGCTTTCTCCTTTTGTTTTTAGATGGGAGATACCTTGGTTATATTTTGTGAACACATTGAATCCTTTTCAGTTTTTATTTATTTCACGAGGATGGCTAAGGGAGCTGCCCAAATGCTGTAGTCGTTTGTAAGGTGACTTTGAGCATGGTGTGAGTTCATAGGCTCTTGGTAAGCCTCTCTTCCCTCTATGCTTTATAGACAAGTAGGGTTGCCAGAAGCATCCCAAAACCTGAGATTTTAGGGGCGGGCCTGAGTGATGTCACGGGGCGGGCCCAAGTGATGTCATGGGGTGGGCCCGAGTGATGTCATGGGGCAGGCCCGAGTGATGTCATTAAGCATGGTACATTAAGCATCAATCACAGTTGCTTGGACCGTACAATTAAAAAAAATATCTGACTGGAAATTAAGCTAGACATCTTTGCTAAAAGATGGAGCCTGGGTAGGGAACATTTAATCTAGCCTACTTGCTTTCAGCAAGATGGGTTAAGTGCCTTCAGGCCAGGGCAGTCACCAGAAGGCCACTGCAGGGACAAAGGAGCCTTGTGTTGTGGAGATGTTAGATGGGAGCATTCGGGAGTAAAGATGGATGCCCCTGAAGGCTGCAATTCTAAACACACAAACTAAGGGACTAAGCCCCCATAGAACTCAACAGGACTTACTTCTGAGTAGATATAGTTTGGATTGTGCTGTTAGTAAAGCTTGACTAGGGATCCTCTGCAAAGCCATCCATATCCAAGCAGGGTTGGCAACCCCCTGCCTGGAATGCCCTGCCCTTATCTTTTAATGTGGCTGCTTCAAACTTCTTTACAGATTTGACCCTTCACTTCAGAAAGAGTAAGAGTAAGAAGATTCTCTACCCTTTCTGTCTGCATAGATGCCCTCATCCTTCCCCTGTGCCCAGCAGAAGCTCTGGGCGAGGTGGGACGCAGTGGCATCTCATAGAAGACACCCTCCCCTTTCCTGGGGTATATGATTTGTGCTGTCCCAGAGCAGATTTCAGGGTGGGTACCCCCAGTTACTTATTTTTTTTCTATGTGTTTTTGTCCATTTTGATTTTGCATTGATGCACCCGTGCATGCCCGGTGCCCAGCAGAAGCTCTGGACCGGATGGGATGCACTGGCATATCGTAGAGGACACCCTCCCCTTTCCTGGGGTACATGATTTGTCCTGGCCCAGAGCAGATTTTGGGGTGGGCACCCCCAGTTACTTATTTTTTCCTCTATGTTTTGGTCTGCTTTGAGTTTGCATAGATGCCCTCCTCCGTGCCCTGCGCCCAGCAGAAGCTCTGGGCCAGGTGGGATGCAGTGGCATCTCATAGAGGACACCCTCCCCTTTCCTGGGGTATATGATTTGTCCTGGTCCAGAGCAGATTTTGGGGTGGGCACCCCCAGTTACTTATTTTTTCCTCTATGTTTTGGTCTGCTTTGAGTTTGCATAGATGCCCTCCTCCGTGTCCTGCGCCCAGCAGAAGCTCTGGGCCAGGTGGGATGCAGTGGCATCTCATAGAGGACACCCTCCCCTTTCCTGGGTTGTATGATTTGTCCTGGCCCAGAGCAGATTTTGGGGGTGGGCACCCCCAGTTATTTATTTTTTTCTACGTGTTTTTGTCCATTTTGATTTTGCATAGATGCCCTCCTCCATGCCCTGCACCCAGCAGAAGCTCTGGACCAGGCGGGACACAGTGGCATGTTGTAGAGGACTGTGACATCCTTCCCTGTCACCACCTGTGTCGCTCTCACTCGTGGCTACCAGCAGTCAGGATCGTCGTGTTTATTTTAACCTCTCTCCGCTCTAGCACAGATCTCAAAAGATCCCCCTGCTAGGCCACACTACCCAACACTCTGTGTATCCAATATAACCTCTAGACTGTGCCTTAGTCTCTTCCTGGTTATTTTGATACCTTGTGTCTGTGTGTATAGGTAATTCCCAATCCCCCTGAAGCCTCTTGCCTATGAAGCTCACAGCTCTGGGTTGCTCTGTGGTACTGGATGTTGATACAATATCTCTTCCTTCTCCGCTGCCACCATTCAATACTATTTCTTCTTCAGCCTTGGTTACTCTGCCTCCCACCTGGTCTGTGCCCCCCAGCTGAGGAATCAGGCTTTAAGTAAACCAAGAAAATATTTATTGATAACACTAAGAATAACAAGATTACTTATAGATTTCATTGACAAGCATATGGTTTCATATATGTTTCTCTTATGTTCCTAATTCCTGCTATTTGCCTCAGAACTCCCAATCCAGTCTCTCAACAGCCACCTCTTACTCTCCACATCAACCTCCTTGTCCACAACCACCCTGTCCGACCCCCACCCCCGACTCAACTGTCATCCTCTCATTTATACCTTCAGCCATTCAAACATACAGCCAATCATAATCCAGCATTCTACAGCCCATGTACTCCCCCTTCTCACTCACTCCACTTACCATATTTCCTATAATAAACCTGCACTTACCATATTTACATTACATTCACATACAGGAACATCACAAGGACACCCTCCCCTTTCCTGGGGTATATGATTTGTCCTGTCCCAGAGCAGAGTTTGGGGTGGGCACCCCCAGTTACTTATTTTTTATGATTTTATGACATCATTATGTATTTATGATAATATCAGAAGCCTGATGATTTTGATTGCATAAATGTATCGTTATTCTTGACGGGGAGAGTCCCCCGATCACAGTGATATATCATACAGGGTACCCCAACATATATTTTGCGGTTCAGAGACATGTTAAGTTTGGTTTGAAGTTGCTGTAGTTGTCAACTCTTCTTTTTTAGTGTTTTGAACTTTCAAGCAAATAAGGAACTGGGAACTAGGAGCCAACTTCAGTGTCATATCAGTTAAATAGATTAAACAGTTGCAGGGGGTGGCTGACGTTTTGGTGTATATCTTGGGAACCAGACCACCTAGAAACGTTTTTTTTTTTTTTAAATTGAAGCTGAGAGTCCGGAGATCAAGGGGTGCTAGCCGGAGAGCTGGAGGGCCCCCCAAAAACTGGAGACTCCAGCCAAAAATCAGAGACCTGGTAACTCTATAGACAAGTGATGTGGGACAAGCTGTGTTTTGGAGTTCTGCTCTTAATTTTTCTTAAGCTGCAGGCAAATAGTGTTAGTTATTCAGAATCATAAAAACTTATTGAGGATCAGAAAGCTGGATAGAAAATTTTGCATTTATTGAAGTCAAAATTTAAAGCACCTCTTGAGTTCACAGAAGAGCAGCAGTAAGGCCTGCTCTGATGCAATTGCACTGTCTGCGCTACTATGAGAGAAAGAAGGCTGAAAGCCAAGCAGACCTGCAAAGGCTGGATGCTTCTTAGGCAGGAACCTCACTAGGCGAGGCAAATCACTCCGACTCAAAAATAATAATAATGGATACTGTATTCTAAAATAAAGAAGGCTTGCCAAATTATAGGAACTCCCATAAAACAAAAAATGTCTGATCAGCAATAGAGATAAGATTGGTCAGGCAGGCTTATGATTGGCCCAGGCCAAGTGGCCCCACTTACAGAGCTTGTAAGGAGAGAAGGAGCAGGGAAGGCTTTGAGGAGGGATTTTGTGGCCGAGCAGGCAGCCTGTTCTTGTCACAGAAAGAACTCCAGGCCTGCTGGAAAAAAAGTTTAAGGAAGGAGGGAGTGAACGAACACCACCAAGATTTCCAAGCAAGGGGCCACTGGAGAGTAATTTTCTGTGGCAGTTACCACAGGGAAAGGCATAGGAGTGGTGTGAAACCAGGCCTTAAGGAAGGAATCCTTCCTGAGCGAATAGCAGGCCACAGAAGCAGAAAGCAGCTCTGCCAGAAAGGGGTTTGGAATTTGGTGGAGGTACTCAAGAGAAGCACAACCTGAACCCTGTTCCCTTATCCCCATGTAATAAAAAATGAAGTATAGCTATCATTCTGTTTGATCCCAGGGCAAGGAGGCGCTGCAAGCAAGAATTCTCACATGTAGTCTGTGCATGCAGTAATTCTCGCATGTGGTCCTCAGCTATGTACACAGATGCATGGGTCCTTGTAGGGGGCAGCAGCGGGTCTCCCAACATTACATCTGCATCAGGCTCCATAAACCCTCTAGGTGACCCTGCAAAGCTGACGGGGGGGGGGGGCGCCGCCAAAGGCACTCCTCACCCTGAGCTCTCTTTGTCCTATGGCTGCTGCTGTCCACCCTCCTTTGGAAATTGGCATTGGTAGGACTGGATCTCCATGATCAGTGTGAAGTTGTGGGGATTGCTGTGGCAACTTCCAGTGTCTGAGGATGTGAGGTGCTGTTTTGAGATATTCAGTAGCCTGTTCTTTGATATATTCAAGATTTCAGTGGTGTGTATGCATGTGGGAGAAGTCCTCAGTGTACTGTAAGAGCATTTGTTGTGGTTATATATCAGTCTTCCCTGAGGATGATGGGGTTTTAAGTGCTCCCCAGGAAAAAGTATGTAGCCTGAAACACTGTCTCTCTGTGTCTGTGGCAGCCCTCCCTAAATGGTGGTGTTGTTGCTAAGGATTTGGCCCACACACCTGTCCTCCTAGTCTCCACTTTTCCAAAGCTGTTGCTGCTGTTTTCCTTGTGTTGGAAACAATGCACAAGAGGGATTTTTTTTGCAGGGAGAGGAAGCACCATTGCACAGGGAGCATTTCCTCTCTCTTGTGTAGCTCATCCTGGTCTCTTTCTGTTAATTCCAGCCAGCAGAGCTACCAGGGTGCCTGTCAATAGCCTGGAAATAACAAATTTGGCTGTGTGTGTGTGCATTTGTGCATGACTGTGTGTGATGGTTTGTAATTTGGGCTTCCTTTATTCACACCTGTTTTTTAGGGACAGGCTCTTGGATAACCTTATGAGATCAGAGCAAGGTAGGAAAGCTTGAAGCATAATTTCTCTCCCTTCATTTTATCTCTCTCTTTTTTGGTTTACAAGGCAGGAGTGTTTTACACACACCCAATCAGTTGGAGCACAAAACCAATTAATCCAGTTATTCTTCCCAGTATTCCAGGATGATGCCTCAAGTCTATGACTTTATCTTGGCTGGAACCATTCTTCCTGAATCAAATTAGACTGAAAAGTAAATTCTGCACCCTTCACCATGGATTAAGGCTGTTGTAGCAAAGCCGTTACTGTCCCCGGTATCTGCTGCAAACCTCCTATGTTTTCCTTACTCCACTTACTCAAGTACTCTTTACTTGAGCTGAGATTTAACTGATCCCTGGATTTGTTTTTAAACTGGCATTTAAACCATTGTGCTACTCTCTCTGTCTTGAGGTTGGTGAGTTCAGAGGGGACTTCTGCTTTTGTGTGTGACACATTTTTGTGACATCAGTTTCCTCCCCGATTAAAAATTTAATCTGATTATTTCCTGCCCCTTTAAAAGGAAGTGCTTTCTGCAGTCAGAGTTGCATGCTTGCAAGGCAGTTTAGAGGTGCCAATGAATGGGGAGCTGGTCAGAAGTCCTTCTCCATGCAATAATTCTGGAGGGACATACCTGAGGTGAAGAGGTTGTTTCCCATAAATCCATTACTAGGAGATGACGGTATGTCGCACCTTCTGCTTATTTATTTACAATCTCCCCTTACCCCAAGAAAAGCCATAGGGAAAGTTCTGAATGTAGTCAGATGATATGACTTCAGTTCTCTGTCTGCTAGCAAATGCCTGGGTCCAGCGGTTCACGTTCTATGGGGTTTTATCTCTGCATAGGAAGAGTTGAGGCATGTTGTCATCTGACAAAAGTTTTTTTCCTCTGTCCACGATCGAGCTCATGGGAATCCAGGTCTGTAAGTTTGTAGCAGAAACCAGCTGTGTACTACACTGATTAGTTGGGGGCTTGTGACATAATGACCTTACCTTTTGAGAACTGCACAAGAGAGCACTATGAGGGGGCCTTCCGTTGGATGGGCTCCACTTGAACCAGAATGGAACCAGACTGCTGGCACTTAAAATTAAAAAGATGGCAGAGCAGCTTTTAAACTGACTGAGGGGGGAAACCCGACAGGAACTGAGGAAGGTCTGGTTCGGAATAAACCTCCCCCCCCCCGGGATAAAGACCAAAGAAATGATGAAATTTTAAAAGGGTTAGGCCTAGAAGTAGGCATTGTGAGAGCAGGGGCACAGGATATAAATTCAGAAGGGCAAAATTACCACAGGCCAAACCAAAAGTGCCAAAGACACTTGAAGAGAGACACTGCTTACAAGTGCCTGTACGCTAATGCTAGGAGCCTCCGAACTAAGATGGGAGAACTGGAGTGCTTGGTCTTAGAGAAGAGCATTGATATAGTGAGCATAATGGAGACCTGGTGGAATGGGATATGGTTATCCCTGGATATAAACTATATCGGAAGGACAGGGAAGGACGTATTGGTGGCGGTGTCGCTCTTAGAGTTACCAGGTCTCCGGTTTTCAGCCGGAGTCTCCATTTTCTGGGGGGGCCCTCTGGCTCTCCGGCTAGCACCCCTTAATCGCCGGACTTTCAGCTTCAATATATATAAAAAAAGTTTCTAGGTAGTCTGGTTCCCAAGATATACACCAAAACATCAACTCCCCCGCGCGACTGTTTTTTACTGATCCTTGCTCTAGCTACAACTCCCATCAGCCCAATCCAGTGGCCATGCTGGCTGGGGCTGATGGGAGTTGTAGTTTAAAAAAGTAACATTTCAAAGCTCTGGCTGTAACCCCGACCTTTCAGGATTGTAGCCAATGAAGCCAGGGTTGTGACTTGTTGATCCAGGCATGCCTAGGCTTAATTTCAACGTCAGAAAATGGTACCTTTAAGATTTTTGCAGTTTGCATAAGTAATATGGCTTAATGTTGTTTTTTCTCTTCTGTCCAAGAGTTAGACCCTGGGCTATGAAATATGAAAGTATTTAATCCAATATCTACTTTTCTGGGAGTAAAGCAGTTCTAATCCCATGTACCTGGAGTAAACCCCATTGAACTCCATTGATGTTGTTGTTGTTATGTGCCTTCAAGTCGATTACGACTTATGGCGACCCTATGAATCAGTGACCTCCAAGTTCAGGTCTGTGGCTTTCTTTATGGAATCAATCCATCTCTTGTTTGGCCTTCCTCTTTTTCTACTCCCTTCTGTTTTTCCCAGCATTACGGTCTTTTCTAGTGAATCATGTCTTCTCATGATGTGTCCAAAGTATGATAACCTCAGTTTCATCATTTTAGCTTCTAGTGACAGTTCTGGTTTAATTCATTCTAACACCCAATTATTTGTCTTTTTCGCAGTCCATGGTATGCGCAAAGCTCTCCTCCAGCACCACATTTCAAATGAGTTGACTTTTCTCTTATCCGCCTTTTTCACTGTCCAACTTTCACATCCATACATAGACATTGGGAATACTATGGTCTGAATGATCCTGACTTTGGTGTTCAGTGATACATCTTTCCATTTGAGGACCTTTTCTAGTTCTCTCACAGCTGCCCTACCCAGTGCTAGCCTTCTTCTGATTTCTTGACTATTGTCTCCATTTTGGTTAATGACTGTGCCAAGGTATTGATAATCCTTGACTAGTTCAATGTCCTCATTGTCAACTGTAAAGTTACATAAATCTTCTGTTGTCATTACTTTAGTCTTCTTGAGGTTCAGCTGTAGTCCTGCTTTTGGGCTTTCCTCTTTAACTTTCATCAGCATTCATTTCAAATCATTACTGATTTCTGTTAAGAGTATGATATCGTCTGCATATCTTAAATTATTGATATTTCTTGGTCGAATCCTGCTTTCCGTATGATATGTTCTGTGTACAGATTAAACAAATAGGGTGATAAAATACAACCCTGTCTCACACCCTTTCCGATGGGGAACCAGTCGGTTTCTCCATATTCTTTCCTTACAGTAGCCTCTTGTCCAGAGTATAGGTTGCGCATCAGGACAATCAGATGCTGTGGCACCCCCATTTATTTTAAAGCATTCCATAGTTTTTCATGATCTACACAGTCAAAGGCTTTGCTGTAGTCTATAAAGCACAGGGTGATTTTCTTCTGAAATTTCTTTCTCCGTTCCATTATCAACAACATCTTTATTTGCTTTTAGCCATAAGCCATAGCATAGCATATTTCCAGAGTTCCATAGAATACAATAAAATATAATAAAATAGACAATATATTGTGATACACAATTGTATTGGCTTCCCTAAAATGTAGAACAATTTAAAATTTATTGCTGGAGAGTTTTACCACGTTGGGCTTGAATATGTTTAGCAGTAAGAGCAAAGTTAGCAACCGCCATTGTCACTGAACTATAATTATCTGACAACAAGTTAGCTATTATGATATAAGGGGGAAGATCAGCTCTAAGATTAATAAAAGGGGTTAGAAATTTATGTCTGGGGGCATTATATAATGGACATTTTAGAATATAGTGACCGAGATCCTCAATCTCCTTGTTTCCACAAATACAATAACGTTCGGTTCTCGGCACCCCGTTATATCTACCCTCCAAGAAAGCTGTTTTCATAGTTTGAAATCTGACTTCAGTGTAAATTTTTCGTATCTTCGGGTTAGTGAGGATGGTAAAATAAGAGGCAATTACATGGTTTGTTTTAAAAAAAGGGAACCATCTCGAATAAGGAGATGACACTATATAAAACCTATCTTGTGCTTCATGAAAATTAAAAATCCAATTTCTCAAATCCTTAAGAGAAAGTGTTAGGAGAATGCTAGGAGAAAGGTTATAAGAATTAATTAACTTTAATACAGTTTGGGCCCATCCTCCAGATTGTATTTGTTCTTGCCAGCATGATTTCACGATTGAAAATTCATCGAGATATGAAATTTTCCTCCAGAACCTCAATGCCGCCCAATCCATTTTTGCTGATAATGGGGAGAGTCCCGTTTCAGCCCTTACATGAGGAGAAGGTGTTCCTCGGGGAAGACCCAAAATTTGTTTTAAAAATGAATTTTGGAGGGGTTCTAAAATTTGCTTAAGGGCATAACCCCAAATTTCTGTCCCGTATAGTAGTTTCGGGAGAGCTTTAGCAATAAAGATTTTTATCATTGGAGGAATTAACTGGCCACCACGAGTATAGAAAAACCTTTGTAATTGGCCTGTTATTCTGGCACTAGCTAATTTAATATCTTCCGCCTGGGGTTTCCAGGAAAGGTTATTATTAAGAATTATACCTAGATATTTGAATGACTGGACCTGTTCTAGGTGGATGCCATTTAGGGTCCATATATTTTTGGTCTTCCTATTCTTTCCGCAGATCATAATTTTGGATTTTGAATGATTTATCTGTAGGTTATTAATCCAACAATACTCCTCTAGGCAAACTAACATTCTATTTAAACTGATCTTGTTTAAGGAGAAAAGAGCCAAATCATCGGCGTATAATAACGCAGATATTTTTTTATTCCCAATCGATGGAGGGAAGAACCTAAGTGAGGATAGAGCAGGGATTATATCATTGATAAAATAGTTAAAAAGAAAAGGCGCCAAAATACATCCCTGCTTCACCCCTCTCAGGGATGGGATTTCATGTGATAGAGCTCCATTTCTGCCCAGACGTACTCTTAGACAATTGGAATGGTGGAGGGACCTAATTAACCATGCCAATCTTTTGTCTATGTTAGATTGCTCTAATTTGTGCCACAATAGCTCCCTGTCCACCGAATCAAATGCCGCGGCGAAGTCTATAAACGCTATATAAAGGGATGAATATTTTCCTTTTAAGGCTTTGGATATTAAGTGCTGTAGAATATAGACTTGGTCTATCATGCTCTTGCCTTTTCTAAATCCTGCCTGCTCCTGGTGGATGATCGAGAACTTAGAATCCCACTCTGTCAGTTTGTTCAGTAGAAAACGCCCATATAATTTTGCTGTTACATCAAGGAGACTAATAGGCCTGTAGTTTCGGGGATCAGCTGGGTCCCCCTTTTTATAGATGGGTACTATAATACTAGTGCCCCAGCCCCTAGGAAAGTCTCCTGTATTATTAATATGGGTGAATAAATTTGCTAGCAGAGGGGCCCACCAGGTGATTTCTGTTAAGAAAATCTCAGGCGGCAGCATGTCTTCCCCAGGAGCTTTATTTGAATGGAGTGTTGAAATCAAATCCCTTATCTCAGCACTAGTGACTGGTGGCCACAAAGGTAGATCCAGTCTATCGTCTGGTGGGCGGGGCTGGCTCAATGATGCTGGAGCAAAAAGGTCAGTGAAATGAGTCACCCAAGTGTCTGGGAGGATCGGGGGAATGGGAACCAAGTCACACTGCATAAAACCTCCCTGAACCAATTTCCAGAATTGCTGGTCATTCTTGTGTTGCAGGGCTTGACCTAAGTCCCTCCAATTATTAACAAAAAAAAGTTGTTTTTTCTTTTTTAGGAGGCGTTTATAAGCCCTCTTTAGTAATAATACATGGTGGGTAGAATCATCTGATGGATATCGGTGCATAGTTTTGATTTGGGCTGTCAACTCTCTTTTTTTAACACAGCATTCCCCATCAAACCATGAGTTTAAGCCCCTTGGAGGTTTGAGGGGAATAGAAGTAGACACCAAATGTTTAATAGCCATAGCTATACGATCATAAATTATTAAGATGTTCTCAGGGGAAAAAGTAGCCTGGTGGCAGAGGTTTAGGAGTGTTTCTGATTGAAGAGATTGTTTTACTAGCGTTTCGATATCCAGTGTCCATTTGAGTCGTCGGGGCCCGTGTAAATTGTCTAGGGTCGGATTAAAGTTCTCTGGCCTATGTAAGGAACCAGGGAACGATAAGCATAAACAAATTGGGAGATGGTCACTGTCTGCACTACTCAAAACTGTCAAGTCATTAATAAAAGGCACTAAGGAGGGGGATCCCAAAAAATAATCGACAACACTTGCGCCTCTACCTGAAGTGTAGGTGAAGCTACCATGAGACAAATCAAGAAATGTCCAATTGAAGCAAATTAAGTGCTGTCTAATCAGCAATTGGAATAATAATTTCCCATTTTGGTTTATAAATTTGTCCCTAGATAATCGTGGAAGAACTGATTGATCATCAAGGGAGATCCCAGCTAGGGGACCCAAAAGCGAGTAACTCTGGCCCAATCTTGCGTTAAAATCACCATTAATTAAATTATTATTATTGTTAATTAATATCGAGTGTGACGAGTAATTAATTGAAAGATTTTCCAAATATTTTTCTAAATTCAACCAGCTAGCTAGAGCAATTTGGGAGGGTACTGGGGGAAAATAAACATTTAAATGAATAATAGAGAAACATGGAGGAAACGTAATTATTAAAACTAAACAAAATTCTGGAGGAGGATCAACAGGTAAAGTAACCACCACATCCAATGAAGTAGCTATGAATGTTACTAGACCCCCACTTCCGCGACCCCTTGGAGCGTTCCTTGTTGCAGGCTTGGTCCAGCTTTTAAAGCCTTGAAGCGAGGGAGTGTTAGGCTCTCGAATCCAGGTTTCTTGAAAACTGAGAATGTCAAAAGATTGGATAAAGTGTAGAAAATCTTGATCACCCACTTTGTTGTTCCAGCCTGCAATGTTCCATGAAAGGATGGATAAATTGGAAGGTGGAGGTTTAAGCCGTTTCATGGGGGCAGCCTTAGAGGAGATTTCATCATGACAATCTGGACTTTGGTAAGGAGAAACAGGAATAGCATCGTGACACGATATATTTGGTTGAATCTGTCAGTTCACTAGGTTGCTTGGTTCAAAAACTTCTATTGACTCTGATATTAACGTGCAGACATTTGAAAAAAAGGGACCTTGTGGACGTCTTGTATTGTATGAATCAGAAATTGGCTTTGTTGGTGATCCTAATTCATCCGGGTCCAAATAACATCTTTGGAGCCATGTGAGTTCTGGCGGGTTCAGGGCCCTGTCTTGATGTTGCTGAGGGCTGTTTGGATTTGGCCCTTCAATGCAATTTAATGGCTTATCCAACGTATGTTTGCGATATGATCTCTGGTGCCTCTTCCTTTCTAAATCCAGCTTGGACATCTGGCATTTCTCGCTCCATATATGGTAAGAGCCTTTGTTGTAGAATCTTGAGCAATACTTTACTTGCATGGGATATTAAGGCAATAATTCGATAATTACTACATTCTCTGGGATCCCCTTTCTTTGGAAGTGGGATATATATTGAACGCTTCCAGTCTGTGGACCATTGTTTAGTTTTCCATATTTCTTGACAAATTTTTGTCAAAATTTGGACAGATTCAGTCTCAGTAGCTTGTAGCAACTCTATTGGTATGCCATCTATTCCTGGTGATTTGTTTCTTCCAAGAATTTTAAGAGCAGTTTTCACCTCACATTCTAAAATTTCTGGTTCTTCATCATACGGTTCCTTCTTGAATGAATCTGTCATCCTGGCATCTCTTTTATAGAGTTCTTCAGTGTATTGCTTCCATCTTCCTTTTATTTCATCTCGGTCAGTCAGTGTGTTCCCCTGTTGATTATTGAACATCCCTACTCGTGGTTTAAAATTCCCTTTCATTTCTCTAATCTTTTGGAATAGGGCTCTTTTCTATTTCTATACAATAACTATTGTAATAGTTCTCTTTGTCCCTACGTACTAGTCGTCGTATAGTTGCATTTAGGGTTCTGACTGTGTTTCTATCTCCTTTTGCTTTTGCTTTCCTTCTCTTTTTAACCATTTTAAGAGTTTCTTCAGTCATCCATTGAGGTCTTTCTCTCTTTTTAACGAGAGGTATTGTCTTTTTGCATTCTTCCCTGATAATGTCCCTGACTTCAGCCCATAGTTGTTCTGGTTCTTTGTCAACTAAGTTTAAAGCCTCAAACCTGTTCCTTATTTGATCTTTATATTCTTCTGGGATGTTATTTAAATTGTATTTTGGCATTATGATTGCTTTGTTGTTGTTCTTTAGCTTTACTCTGATTTTCAATACAACCAGTTCATGATCTGTACCGCAGTCTGCTCCTGGTCTTGTTTTTGCAGAAAGTATGGAACTTCTCCATCTTCTGTTTCCAATTATATAATCAATTTGATTCCTATATTGACCATCTGGTGATGTCCACGTGAACAGTCGTCTTTTTGATTGCTCAAAAAATGTGTTGGCAAGAAACAAATCATTGGCTTCACAAAATTCAATAAGTCTTTCTCCTGCTTCATTACTGTCACCTAAGCCCCATTTCCCCACAATTCCTAGTTCTTCTCTGTTCCCTACTTTTGCATTCCAGTCCCCCATGATTATCATATCTAGTTTTGGTGTGTGATCAATTTCCTCCTGTACTTCTGCGTAAAATCTCTCCATTAGGACTTACTTTTGAGTAGACATGGTTAGGATTGTGGTGTAAATTAAATTTGTGTTATAAATCTTTCTCTCCCCCTCCAACCCTATCTTTAAAGAAATTAGGCAGGGTTTATCACAGTTTTTATTATGTAGGAAACTAATACTGATTTTTAAAAAAAATGTTCCTCAATGACCAACTGGTTTGACAATAAACTATTATATGAGGTGTATTTTTACACCTGCATATATATGTGTGTGTGTACGGTTGGTGATTGGAAACCAAGGCAGCTCACAATAAGAAATAAATCACTTTAAAAACCAATAACCATAAAAGGTATAAACAGTTGGAAAACAGCTTAAAGTGGCATGATTCTAAATTTTGGGTTGGGTGAATGAAGTTTATTTATTTATTTTTATTTATTTATTATTTGATTTATATCCTGCCCTTCCTCCCAGTAGGAGCCCAGGGCGGCTAACAAAAGCACTAAAAACACTTTAAAAATCATAAAAACAGACTTTAAAATATATTAAAACAAAACATCTTTAAAAACATTTTTAAAAGCTTTAAAAACTTTTTTTTTAAGGAAACGGTTTAAAAACATATTAAAAAGCAATTCCAACACAGACTGGGATAAGGTCTCAATTTAAAAGACTTGCTAAAAGAACAAGTTCCTTATCACTTCAGGGTACAGTTTTCCCTGGTTGAGTAAGCCCCATTGAATACATTGGGACTTGCTTCTGGGTAAACAAACATAGGATTGCACTATAAATATTTTTACAGGTTGTATAAATAATAAACATATTTGATAGTCATGCTTATATAAATATTTTCATAGAATCATAGAATAGTAGAGTTGGAAGGGGCCTATAAGGCCATCAAGTCCAACCCCCTGCTCAAGGCAGGAATCCAAATCAAAACATTCCCAACAGATGGCTGTCCAGCTGCCTCTTGAATGCCTCCAATGTCTGAGAGCCCACTACCTCTCTAGTAACTGGTTCCATTGTCGTATGGCTCTAACAGTTAGGAAGTTTTTGCTGAGGTCCAGTCGAAATCTGGCTTCTTGCAACTTGAGCCCATTACTCCGTGTCCTGCACTCTGGGACGATCGAGAAGAGATCCTGGCCCTCCTCTGTGTGGCAACCCTTCAAGTACTTGAACAGTGCTATCATATCTCCCCTCAGTCTTCTCTTCTCCAGGCTAAACATGCCCAGTTCTTTCAGTCTCTCCTCATAGGGCTTTGTTTCTAGTCCCCTGATCATCCTTGTTGCCCTCCTCTGAACCTGTTCCAGTTTGTCTGCATCCTTCTTGAAGTGCAGAGACCAGAACTGGATGCAGCACTCAAGATGAGGCCTAACCAGTGCTGAATAGAGGGGAACTAATACTTCACGTGATTTGGAAACTATACTTCTGTTAATGCAGCCTAATGTAGCATTTGCCTTTTTTGCAGCCACATCACACTGTTGGCTCATATTCAGCTTGTGATCAACGACAATTCCAAGATCCTTCTCATATGTTGTATTGCTGAGCCAAGTATCCCCCATCTTATAACTGTGCATTTGATTTCTTTTTCCTAAGTGTAGAACTTTGCATTTATCCCTGTTGAATTTCATTCTGTTGTTTTCAGCCCAATGCTCCAGCCTATCAAGGTCCCTTTGAATTTTGTTTCTGTCTTCCACGGTAATAGCTATGCCCCCCCAATTTTGTATCATCTGCAGATTTGATAAGCATGCTGTGTACCTCCTCATCCAAGTCGTTAATAAAAATGTTGAAGAGCACTGGGCCCAGGACCGAGCCCTGTGGTACCCCACTCGTTACTTCCACCCAGTTTTGTCATGCTGTGTCCCTATAAGTATCCGATTTCACACTATGGTTGTACAATACTTCCTTTACATTTTAAGTATGCCTTGGGGTAGTCATGGTTCTCCATTGCTTTCATCCTGAGGGGCCGATAGGCTGAGAGATGGTGAGTAGCCCATGGTCACCCACTACAGTTTATAGCTCATTTCCATTTTGAAAAATTAATTAAAACAATTTACATGCAGGCAAAATTTATTAAGTGGATTCACACAATACGTTTAAAGCACATCCAACTCGCATTTAAAGCGCATGACTTCCCCTAAAGAATTCTTGGAAGTGTCATTTCCCCCTCACAGTTATAGTTCTCACCACTCTTAACAAACTGCAGTTCCCATGATTCTGTGGTGGGATTCATGTGCTTCAAATGGGTGTTGAATGTGCTTTAAATGAATGGTGTGGATCTGCTGTAGGTATGATGTTCATTCAAGAGTGAATTGAAAAGAACAATTTTAAAAGATACTTCTTACTCTTACTCATTTCTCAGACTTCTGAAGTAAAGGGTCATTTTGTAAAAACGTTTGGAGCAGCCACGTTAAAAGATAAGGGCAGGGTATTCCAGGCAAGGGGTTGCCAACCCTGCTTGGATATGGATGTCTTTGCAGAAGAACCCTAGTCAAGGTTTACCAACAGCACAGTCCAAACCATATCTACTCAGAAGTCAGTCCTGTTGAGTTCTATGGGGCTTAATCCCTTAGTAAGCGTGTTTAGAATTGTAGCCTTCAGGAGCATCCATCTTTACTCCCCAAAGCTCCCATCTAACATCTCCACAACACTAGGCTCCTTTGTCCCTACAGTGGCCTTCTGGTGACTGCCCTGGCCTGAAGGCACTTAACTCTTCTGGCTGAAACCAAGATGGCGACGGAGGAGGTTTGTTTTTTCTGAGCTCCTGGCCCGTGACCTTTTAACAGTTTTATTTTACTTTATCTTTGTTATGGTGCAGTTTTAAAGAACCTAGAACAAATTTATATCTTGCCAGCATTCTGTATGGAATTATCTGCTGCGCCCTCGCTGTCAGCAATAAGAAGGCTTTACTTCCTTATCTGTCCTACTACGCCTTAAAACATCGTTGCTGAGATAAGAGATAGTAAAACAATAAATCTCCAACAGAAGGCTCGACACCGATGTTGATTTGAACTTACAGCCAGGGAAGAATTAAAGAACCCAAGGGCTAACAACATAATTGCCCTTCTTAAAATAACCACGAGAGAGAAGCAGCTAGGACAGCAGTAAAGCTACTAAATAATGGTTTACACCAGGGAGACCTACAAGAGCTTGGGGTTAATTCCTTCGACTGAAGATGTTTTCATTGTCGTTAAGGCTTCACGACAGCAGAAAATCACGGAATTTATGACTCCTAAACAGCAAACCCCCTAGAACTTTACTACTACAGGTGGAGATACTGCTTCTATTTTAGACTGGTCACTTGGTCTACCAAGTAAACCTAAAAACTTCAACCGGCTACTACACGAGGAGGGCAGGTGCAGTATAGCAGAAGAAATCGCATTCGCAGAAGGAGAAGATGAAAGAGAGATTCCAAATCATAGGTCCCAACAACCTTACAGGGGGGGGGAACCTCGCTATTCTTCCAACGGTAAGAAGGTCGAAATAGATGTTCCTCCCTCAGGCTATGCTATACAAACTGACATGGACAAGGGTAAGGCTAATGACAACAATAAGGATATTGATTTTCACCATACAGTCAAATTGCTCTCCTACCAACACGAGACGATCCAGAGGCTATTTTCTAGCTGGACAGATGACATCACTCATATTAAAACATTCCTTTCAGAATGCAAGGCGATCCTCCAAATTATAGTAGACCTGGTAGTACATCAATCAAAACAAACAGATAACTACCCTAATGAGAACTCTGCTCACCAACTCCATCAAGCACGGCAAGCCAGGTCTCTACCAATCACCTCTAACGATGCTGAATCAGTCCCCTTGCCCATAAGCTCACCTCCAAATTCCAGGGGCGAGTTTCAAGCCACCCAGAAAACCCAGCCCAAACGACCAGCAACAACTTCGGAGGGCAAGGGACAAACAAGAATAAATAAAAATAGTGTTAAGGTGGAAAAGAAACCAACAAAAAAACCCAAAAACACAAAAAATCCAGTAAAGAAAAAAAATTCAACTGGGATGAACTTTAACAGGCTGTTTAAAATTCTGAAACGAAAAGAAAAGAAACAACATTCGAGTTCCCGCATTGTAAAATGTAACAAAGCTTGACAGGATGGCCCATTGCCTCCAACAGATCCCCTACTGAAGTTGGCCCAGTCTACTATCTACTTACATCCTGAAAGTCAAAAGACCACACAGGATCTCCAGCCAAGAAGACAACCTAATAACAACAACAGACTCACGACTCCCCATAAAAGGGATTTGAAATGGACGGAATCTCATTGCCGGCCAGGGATATCCTCTCACCGGAAGTTACAGCTACAAAGGCTAAATCTTGTTTTTTGTGGATATCCCAAACCCAAGGGCCTTCAATCACAACCTGATCGCATAGAGCACTTTGTACAATTGGCAAGAGATTATGGCATTACCTTTCTCAAAACAAAAGCGATACAGAAAATTGAATATATTTATTACAACTACCATTCAGCCCGTGCCATTATAACATTTGCCTCCTTGGAAACAGCAGCCAGAGTATACCAATTAAAACATCTTTTTTCAAACAAGGGGTATGAAAGTCTGGAGGCACTTCCAGGATATATCCCCTATGCCAACTCTAGGTCTCCTGTGGATTAAGAAAACTCCCATTTTTACTCCTCCTATTAAACCTCTCCTTCTTGGAAAATTGATAGATCTGGAGTCCCCAGAGATCCTCTCCCCGGCATCATCCCGACAGACACCAGAATCTACTTACTCTCAAACTACGAGGAAGAACACAGACCTAGACAAGAAGATAACAACATTTGAATCATGGACTGGTCCGGTGATATTCACGCCGGAGGAACTGTTACTTATTGACAGCTTTGGATCTTTACCCTTCCAAGAACGAAACGAGATTATGACACAACTTGATACCCTGGGTTCGGTACTAAGGAAAAACCACCGCCAACAATACCTGAATGATTCCAAGAATTTAACTGGCAATACATCTCCTTTTAAGAAGGACAACATCTCAAGGGCTGAAATGCTGATACCAAATCTGTCTAAATATCCTGACCTTTTTGAACCAACAAACAGTGATAATTTAACAAATCTTAGAGCTGTAAATAGCAACAGCCCTAATATTGAGTTAGAACCAAAAGCTCTTACAACTAAATATAAACCACGAAATTACAGTCCAAGTGAGTGGCTTGCCTTTCAATATCTAGAACCTCATGAACCTGGAGTTCAACCAATCAACATCCAAGCTCAGAGAGTGGAAGAACAAAGTAATCTTCCCAGAATTACATCTAACGGTTGTGTCTTACCCTCGGACCAAGAGGGCATACACGCAATAGAGGAACTGGACTGACTAGACTTACCTGACATACCAGAAGAGACAGCACAGCCCAATTATCGCCGCTATGAAAAGACTTCAAAAACTCTCCTTGCCCGAGAACCTATGCAACATCTTTGTCTAAAACTGCTCTCATGGAATGTTGCGGGATGGGCATCTAAAAAAAGTAGATCCTGAATTTATAGAATTTATGTCCCTTTTTGACTTAATTCTTTTACAAGAGACCTGGGCGCGGAAACCAGTCAAACTAGATGGTTACACTTCAGTTAATCTTGAAGCCTCCATCGGGGAACATAAGGGGAGACCTAAAGGGGGTCTCGCCCTGTTAATGACTACAAAATGTAAAGTTATAATTACAGAACTAGAGCCGTTTGATCGATGGGCCTTGGCTGTTATTATTAATTTTAACTCTTATTGTATTTTAATTATAAATGTTTATTTTCCCCCTTTCTTGGAATCACATTTTATAATGAACAGCTTGTGGCCCTCTTTCGAAGAATATCTGACCAAACTTCATGATGTGTTCCCTAAGGCACATGTGGTAATGGTGGGAGACTTTAATGCTAGAATTGGACCATCGGATGACATTCTATACGCCCATTATGATATGATTCCTCCATCACAGGAAATTGGGCTTCAATGTTTTCCCCAGCACTCCAAAGATAATAAGCTAAATCAATGAGGCTTCCATTTAGTTCAGCTAGCCCATAGGCTTGATTTTACTATTTTAAATGGAGCACTACAGGGTGACATCCCAGGAGAGCACACCTTCTGGTCCGAACGCGGTTCCAGCACAGTTGATTACGTGCTGGTCTCGTGGAATCTCCAGGAGAGCCTGGCCTCTCTAAAAGTCGAAACCCGCCAAGAAAGCAATCACTTCTCTATTGTGTTGGAACTCAATGCTAAGGCGTCTTCTACACAGCTAACGGATAAGTTTGAAATTGACCTTACACCTGAGACTAATTATAGGAGAGTGAGATGGTCAGTTAAACTAGCGGAATGCACTTCACTCCTTCTCAGATCCGGAAAGGTTCTCGAACTTTCTAGGGAAATTATTACTGCAGAATCACCAAGTAAGGCAATAATGACTTACCAAAACTTGGCATATGAACTATCACAGGCTATATTAAGAAAACCTCGTCCCCCGACTGTCCGTAGCGTAACAACCAACTCAAAATCCTGGTTTGACTTAGAGTGTGTGAAAGCCAAGAAATTGCTGGCAGCATCCTATCGACATCATAAGCAAAGTGAAGCAACTTTAATCCCAAATTCCTTACGCTTTCAAAAAAAGCAATATAAGGAATTACTTAAAAGGAAAAAAAAAAGAGTCGGTAGCTAAAGCCTGGGAACAGGTGAGACAGGCAATTAAAACCAATGATTCCATCCTTTTCTGGCGAATGGTGCAAAGCGGTCTCCACCTCGAGCCTTCAAGGCTGACATGCACGGTCCCATCTAAGCTCTGGGAATCTTACTATATATTAGATCCTCCAGCAACTATAGCCATTTCCTTAACGGAAACTCCTACTTGGCCACCAGTCTCAGTAGCAGAAGTTAAAAAATTAATAACATCCCTTAAAATAGGAAAAGCGCCTGGGTTTGATGGTATCCCCCCAGAATTAATTAAAGAAAATATAGATTGGTGGGCCCCCTTATTGGCTTCACTTTTCACATACATCGATCAGACAGCTCAGATCCCAAAAGATTGGGGACTAGCAGTCATTGTCCCAATTTACAAAAAGGGCCGAAAAGACGTACCTTCCAGCTACTGCCCAATTAGCTTACTGAGTATAGTAAGTAAGCTTTATGCGAGGCACCTTTCATGGAAACTCTGGGACTGGGCAGACAGGGAACACATACTTGTTGAGGAACAAGCGGGATTTAGATCGGGCCGTTCTACGATTGATCAATGTTTAATCTTGCACCATCTGATTAGGAAATACACCCGTAGACCAAGAGGAGCACTATATGCAGCATTTGTGGATTTTAAATCCGCTTTTGATAGTATTCCATGGAACAAATTATGGCAAAAGCTGCAAGCCTCCTCTTTGGACCGCAGATTACTTATATTAATTCAAGCCTTGTACGACCAGAATCAGCTGAGAGTAAGATGTAACCCACAGGGTCATCTCTCCGCCTCTGTTCCACAAAACAAGGGAGTAAAACAGGGCTGTATTCTGGCACCCCTCCTCTTTAATCTTTATATTAATGCCTTAGTCCCTACACTTTTGAAAATTAACTCCCATCCTCCCAATCTAATGAATAGACCGATTCCCGCACCGTTATATGCGGATGATACGGTAATATTATCGTATCGGAGGTGGGTCTTAGAAGAGCTCTTGTTGCTTTCATGGCATACTGCAAGGAGGAGCGACTCCAAATTAATTATGAAAAGACCAAAATCCTGGTCTTTTCAAAAAAGTACACCAAACGCAGATGGACCATAAACGGGTTTGATATAGAGCAAGTCAAGCCTCTACTGGTATTTGGAAAGCCCAACTTATCCATTTAGTAGACAACTCTCGTAAAGTGGTCACAGCTATACTCAGGTTCTTCCACACGAAGGGAGGTGCCTACATACCATCAGCTATTAAAGTCCTCCAAGGCAAAGTGGACGCCCAACTGTTATATGGCTCCCAAGTTTGTATCTATAAAGATATACGCCCTCTTGAGGCAATACAATCAAAATGTGTACGTTCTATCCTTGGCGCCCCTCGTGGTATCTCTAATGCTATTCTTAGATTAGAAGTCGGGCTTATTCCCCTTGAATCCCGAATGTGGATAAATGTATTCAATTATTGGATCAAATTAAATCCCAATCCACTGGGAATAACTTCGCTAACCCTGTTAGATCGCCAGACTCACGGGTGGGTGACCCAAGTTGAAGAAAAACTACATTATTATGGGCTTTCCCCTACAATTTTGATACAGCTGGGCCCTATCAAAGCCAAAGAAGTAATTCAAAATAGGGTAAAAGATGTCGCCTTACAAATCGACAGAGCTCAGATGGCAAACTACAGATTCTTTATAAATCACAACAACAACTTTGCCCCGGAAACCTACCTTTATGATTTGGACACCCATAGATTATGAAGAGCTTTCACTTTGGCACGCCTAAATGCCCTACCCTCAACCATTTTGGAGGGTAGATACTTGAAAATACCATACCCTCAACGTAGCTGTCCATGTGATCTGGGGGGGATTGAAACTTCCGCTCCTGTACTTCTCCACTGTCCATTTTACAAAGATATCCGTAAGCTATATATTCTCCCCATGATGCAATCCTTGCCCTTTAATTCTGATCTGCAACTTGCTTCCTTCCTCTTATCAGACTGTAGGAGGGAAATTACGCTAGCAGTTGCAAAATTTTGTGCAAGAGCGTGTGACATAAGGAAGCAGTTGGTAAAGACATCCTCCCTTATATAAGCCCTATGCTGTATCTGTATATATATATATATATATTGTTTGAATACTGTTTACCTGTTTTTATGTATTTTCCTTGACTGGTCATTGACCGTAAATAAACAAAGTAAGAAAGCAAGTAGGCTAGATTAAATGTTCCCTACCCAGGCTCCACCTTTTAGCTAAAATTTCTATCTTAATTTCCAATCAGATATATTTTTTTAATTGTATGCTCCAAGCAACTGTGATTGATGCTTAATGTATCATGCTTAATGACATCACTGGGGTCCGCCCCATGACATCACTGGGGTCCGCCCCATGACATCACTCGAGCCCACCCCATGGCATCACTGAGGCCTGTCCCATGACATCACTAGGGCCCGCCCCTCAAATCTCAGGTTTTGGGATGCTTCTGACCTGGCAACCCTAGTCGCTCTATACGTGAAAGAAAGCATTGAATCCAGCAAGCTCGAAGCCCCAAAAGAGGCGGACTCCTCCACAGAATCGTTGTGGGTGGTGATACCATGCCCCAAGAGGGATTTAATACTGAGAACGATCTATCGTCCCCCTGATCAAAATGCTCAGGGAGACCTGGAGATGAGATATGAAATTGAGGAAGCATCCAAACTAGGAAATGTGGTAGTAATGGGTGACTTCAATTACCCAGACATAGACTGGCCGCATATGTGTTCCAGTCATGACAAGCCAAATTTCTAGATGTTCTAAATGACTATGCCCTAGACCAGTTGGTCATGGAACCGACCAGAGGGACGGCAACCCCGGACTTAATCCTCAGTGGGGACTGGGACCTGGTGCGAGATGTAAGTGTTGTCGAACCGATTGGGAGCAGTGACCATAGTGCTATTAAATTAAACATACATGTAAATGGCCAATTGCCAAGAAAATCCAACACGGTCACATTTGACTTCAAAAGAGGAAACTTCACAAAAATGAGGGGATTGGTAAAAAGGAAGCTGAAAAACAAAGTCCAGAGGGTCACATCACTCGAAAATGCTTGGAAGTTGTTTAAAAACACTATATTAGAAGCTCAACTGGAGTGCATACCGCAGATCAGAAAAGGTACCACCAGGGCCAAGAAGATGCCAGCATGGTTAACGAGCAAAGTCAAGGAAGCTCTTAGAGGCAAAAAGTCTTCCTTCAGAAAATGGAAGAAAATAAATGTCCAAATGAAGAAAATAAAAAGGAACACAAACTCTGGCAAAAGAAATGCAAGAAGACAATAAGGGATGCTAAAAAAGAATTTGAGGAGCACATTGCTAAGAACATAAAAACCAACAACAAAAAATTCAATAAATACATTCAAAGCAGGAGACCATCTAGGGAGGCGATTGGACCCTTGGATGACAAGGGAGTCAAAGGTGTACTAAAGAACGATAAGGAGATTGCAGAGAAGCTAAATGAATTTTTTGCATCTGTCTTCACAGTGGAAGATATAGGGCAGATCCCTGAACCTGAACTAACATTTGCCGGAAGGGATTCTGAGGAACTGAGACAAATAGTGGTAACGAGAGAGGAAGTTCTAAGCTTAATAGACAATATAAAAACTGACAAATCACCAGGCCCGGATGACATCCACCCGAGAGTTCTCAAAGAAATTGCTGATCTGCTAACTAAAATATGTAACTTGTCCCTCAGGTCCTCCTCCATGCCTGAGGACTGGAAAATGGCAAATGTAACGCCAATCTTCAAAAAGGGATCCAGAGGGGATCCCAGAAATTACAGGCCAGTTAGCTTAACTTCTGTCCCTGGAAAACTGGTAGAAAGTATTATTAAAGCTAGATTAACTAAGCACATAGAAGAACAAGCCTTGCTGAAGCAGAGCCAGCATGGCTTCTGCAAGGGAAAGTCCTGTCTCAGTAACCTATTAGAATTCTTTGAGAGTGTCAACAAGCATATAGATAGAGGTGATCCAGTGGACATAGTGTACTTAGACTTTCAAAAAGCGTTTGATGAGGTACCTCACCAAAGACTTCTGAGGAAGCTTAGCAGTCATGGAATAAGAGGAGAGGTCCTCTTGTGGATAAGGAATAAGGTTCTTGTGGATAAGGTTACGAAACAGAAAGCAGACAGTAGGAATAAATGGACAGTTCTCCCAATGGAGGGCTGTAGAAAGTGGAGTCCCTCAAGGATCGGTATAGGGACCTCTACTCTTCAACTTGTTCAGTAATGACTTAGAATTAGGAGTGAGCAGTGAAGTGGCCAAGTTTGCTGATGACACTAAATTGTTCAGGGTTGTTAAAACAAAAAGGGATTGCGAAGAGCTCGAGAAAGACCTCTCCAAACTGAGTGAATGGGCGGAAAAATGGCAAATGCAATTCAGTTTAAACAAGTGTGAAATTATGCATATTGGAGCAAAAAATCTTAATTTCACATATACGCTCATGGGGTCTGAACTGGCGGTGACCGACCAGGAGAGAGACCTCGGGGTTGTAGTGGACAGCACGATGAAAATGTCGACCCAGTGTGCGGCAGCTGTGAAAAAGGCAAATTCCATGCTAGCGATAATTAGGAAAGGTATTGAAAATAAAACAGCTGATATCATAATGCCGTTGTATAAATCTATGGTGCGGCTGCATTTGGAATACTGTGTACAGTTCTGGTCGCCTCATCTCAAAAAGGATATTATAAAGTTGGAAAAGGTTCAGAAGAGGGCAACCAGAATGATCAAGGGGATGGAGCGACTTCCTTATGAGGAAAGGTTGCAGCATTTGAGGCTTTTTAGTTTAGAGAAAGGGCGGGTCAGAGGAGACATGGTACTTCTTTACTCAGCGCATAGTTAAACTATGGAATTTGGTCCCACAAGACACAGTAACGGCCACCAGCTTGGATGGCTTTAAAAGAAGATTAGACAAATTCATGGAGGACAGGGCTATCAATGGCTACTAGCCATGATGGCTGTGCTGTGCCACCCTAGTCAGAGGCAGTATGCTTCTGAAAACCAGTTGCCAGAAGCCTCAGGAGGGGAGAGTGTTCTTGCACTCGGGTCCTGCTTGCGGGCTTCCCCCAGGCACCTGGTTGGCCACTGTGAGAACAGGATGCTGGACTAGATGGGCCACTGGCCTGATCCAGCATGCTCTTCCTATGTTCTTATGTTGGAATGCTTCCTGGCTGAGCGTATCTCTTTTAAGCCAGAAGTAGGAAGCCTGGGTCCTCCAAATGTTTCTGGACCACAGCTCCCATCATCTCTGCCTATTGGTCATGCTATCTAGTGCTGATGGGAGTTGGGAATCCAACAACGTATGGAGGGCCACATGTTACCCATCTCTGCTCTAAGCTGTCCATCGCAGAACAAAAGAGTGCACTAAACATGTATGTTATCATTGAGCACTTTGGGCTCAGACATCTTTCCACCTTTTTACCACGATTGGCAGGGAAAGGTGAGGCAGTAGGGTGTCAGTGCCTACAAAGCATATTTTGTTATTTCCCATACCCTCCCCAACTTTTTTTCTTCAGATATGAAAGTATAGATACTATGGAGCCAATTTAATTGGGTTTGGGGCTGTGGGCTGTATTCAACCATTGGAATTAATGAACCTAAGTTAGTCATGTCTGTTACTTGGAGTAGGACTAGCATTGAATACCACTCTAGGACAGGACCAGCGTTCCCCAGCACTGTTGCTTTCTTTGAAGAAGACAAATCCATGTTTTCTAGTTGAAACAAAATATTGGTGACTAAACTCATGTGTGTGTGAGTACCCAGCTCGAATGTCACTTGGAGTGCAAATGTTTTGGAGATTTTTGAAAAGGTGCTTTTTTTCTTGGTTCTGGAACTCTTGTTGCTGGAATGGAATAATCTTTTAGATTTTGGTGATCAGTGGTGATACTGATGATGGCAGTATAGCTTTAAGACGTGAAATTATTTTTAGCTGAGAAATGTTGACCAGCTTGTTGGACAAGGGATTCATATCATACCTTTTGGCTTGTGTTTCTTCCCCTGCGTAGAGCGTTTTTGAAGACACAGCTTTTATTTTCCAACACCCTCCTTCTGTTAATGTTTAACTCCATCACAGGCAAACAACTCTGGAAGAGGAGGGAGTACTTATTTCTTTGCTTTAGGTTCTCATGGCTTCAAGCTGCTGCTGTTATTTTTTTTTCCTGCAGGGCTAACCCAAGAAATTTAGTCATCCCAAGCAGGTGCACTGTGCAGTCGAGAAAGTGCTCCTCTTTGATCTCTTATAACATTTCAGAGGATCCTGGGTCACAGCTCTGACTATGGAAACTGTGTCTGATGTAGGAGTCATATCCCATCATTCTCTATAATGTATAATATAAAATGTATTTGGTATTGGCCAGCAACTGGTATGCAGTGAGAAAAATAAGTACAGTATCTAAAAGAGGTGCAGCTGGAGGGTAGACCACTGGCTTTGAATCGTAGAATCATAGAATAGTAGAGTTGGAAGGGGTCTATAAGGCCATTGAGTCCAAACCCCTGCGCAATGCAGGAATCCAAGTTAAAGCATTCCCTACATGCTTGAATGCAGTGGTGGCAGTGACGGAGGGCACTGGAGACCTCAAGAAACCATTATGGGGCCACACATGTCAAGGGGTTGCCATTTGCACATCTCAGATCTAGTCCTTTGATTTCTTGGAGAGAGCAAAATGCGCCTCTGTATAACTTTAGAGTGAAGCTTGAGAATGATAATATGAGCTACACTTTTGGAGGACATTCAGTTCTATTTCTATGAATGTTGGCCCTTACTGGGCATCTTAACTGGCTCCCAGTTCATGGGTTATTAAGCATAGACTTTTTGGTAGTGATTTAGTTTTGTGTGTAGAAAGGGTTAATCTGGCTTTTCATTGAGCTTCTGAAATTACACAAATTGTCATAGTTCTTTGCTTTTTGAGTTTAATAGATGATCATGTCTATTAAATGTTGCAACTAAATGTTGCTCTGCGTGATTATTCTTTGAAGTGCACAAGGGGGTGTACATAGTTCTTCTCCCTTATCCTCACAACTGTATGAGGTAGGCTAGGCTGAGAGGGCATTACTGGCATTACCCAAGATCCTTCTCGAATGTTGTATTGCTGAGCCAAGTCATTGGCGATCACTCGTGGCCGAGTAAGATTTTCTTTCAAGATAAGGTCTTTAACCGTGGGTCCGTAAGTGACTGTGGAGGCCAATTCTGGATCCACACAGCCTCCCACAGTGAGGACATAGTTTTCCAGATGGAAGATGGTCTTGGAAGATGCCTGTGCATGAATTTGTTTTATGTGGGGAGATCGGCGCACAACGATCAACACACAATCTTGGCAGAAAAAGGCTTTGATCCAATGGCATGGATACCACGATGATTGAAAGTCTTCTATCTGCTGCAGCCTTCATCTGCCTTCACAGCCGTTGTAACTGTTATCCTCCGCCTGTTCTGCCGTTGAGGACTTTCTTGGATCGTTCTTTGTCTGGTTCCTCTCCCTTGACCTTACCGCCATGGGTGACCCTGCTGGGAGTACATGACTCCCAACGGCATCGCTCACAGGGTTCATTGGAACATGCAAGCCCACTCACCACTACATCTTATAACTGTGCATTATCTTATAACTGTGCATTTGATTTCTTTTTCCTAAGTGTAGAACTTTGCATTTACCCCTGTTGAATTTCATTCTGTTGTTTTCAGCCCAATGCTCCAGCCTATCAAGGTCCCTTTGAATTTTGTTTCTGTCTTCCACAGTATTAGCTGTGCCCCTCAATTTTGTATAATCTGCAAATTTGATAAGCATGCTCTGTACCTCCTCATCGAAGTCGTTAATAAAAATGTTAAAGAACACTGGGCCCAGGACCGAGCCCTGTGGTACCCCACACGTTACTTCCACCCTGTTTGAGAAGGAACCATTGATAAGCACTCTTTGAGTACGATTCTGGAGCCAACTGTGAATCCACCTGATAGTTGTTCCATCCAGCGCACATTTAGCTATCTTGCTAATCAGAATATCATGGGGTACTTTGCCGAAAGCTTTGCTGAAGTCGAGATATATTATGGCCACAGCATTCCCACAGTCTACAAGGGAGGTTACCTGATCAAAAAATGAGATAAGATTAGTTTGGCAGGATTTGTTCTTCATAAATCCGTGTTGGCTCCTAGTAATCACTGCATTGTGTTCAAGGTGCTTACAGATTGACTGCTTTATAATCTGCTCCAGATTTTTTCCAGGGATTGATGTTCCCGGTTCCTCCTTTTTGCCCTTTTTGAAGATAGGGACAACATTAGCTCTCCTCCAGTCATCCGGCACTTCACCAGTCCTCCATGATTTCACAAAGATAATAGACAGTGGTTCTGAGATGTCTTCAGCCAGTTCCTTCAATACTGTAGGATGCAGTATATCGAGCCATGCCGATTTGAACTCGTTCAAAGTGATTAGGTATTCCTTGACCGTTTGTCTATCAATCTGAAGCTCCAATCCTGCCCCTTCTACTTCATGTTTCCCACGAGGGTCATAAACCCTATTTTGGGAGAAGACTGAGCCAAAGTAGGAATTGGGCACTTCTGCCTTTTCTTTGTCATCTTTTGTCATTTTGCCATGCTGTGCCACCGTTTCATTTCTCTGTCTTTTACTATGGACATCCTGAAGAAAGTTTTTGTAGCTTTTAGCATCCCTCGCTAACCTCAGCTCATTCTCAGCTTTAGCCTTCCTGACGCCATCCCTGCAATTCCATGATACCTGCCTGTACTCTTCCTTTGTGGCCTGGCCTTTTTTCCACTTCCTGTATGTGTCGTTTTTTGTTTTCAGGTCATCGCTAAGCTTTTTTTGAAGCCACATTGGCTTCTTTTGCTGTTTTCCCCCTTTTTTCCTTGTTGGAATTGCTTGCCATTGAACTTTTAGAATTTCCATTTTTAGAAACTCCCACCTATGTTGGACTCCTTTTCGCATTAGGGTGGCTTGCCATGGAACCATACTTACAATTGTTCTGAGTTTATTAAAGTCAGCTTTCCTGAAGTCCAGGGTGCACTTATGACTACTCTCAGCTTTTGCTTCTGTTAAAATCAAGAATTCAAGTTTGGTGCAGTCACTTTCCCCCAGAGTTCCCGTAACTGCCATTTCATTAACCAAACCATCTCTATTGGTCCAGGATTGATATTGGGTATCAAGTCCAGGATAGCTGATCCTCTGGTTGCTTCCTCCACTTTCTGTAGGAGAAGAAGAAGATTCTGTTGTATCTCCAACACAAGTAAGAAATTTCTGGGGGGGGGGGCATGTTTGGCAGAATTTGTCTCCTAACAGATATCATAATTATCCAATTGAATTCCCCCATTACTACTACATCATGCTTCCTTGAAACATTGGCAATTTGCTTTACAAAAGTTACATTCTCTCTTCTCCTTGATTGGGTGGTCGGTAGTAGACTCCAAGCACCACATTCCTTTTATTACTTGCCCCATTAATTTTAATCCAGATACTCTTGGTGGAGCTAACAAGCTCATCTTCCTGTATTTCTGTGCAGGGATATATATTTTTAACATATAGCACAACTCCACCTCCCTTTTTATTCCTTCTGTTCTTTTTGAACAAGTTATATCCTTCAATTGCTGTATTCCAGTCATGGGAGTCATCCCACCAAGTTTCAGTTATACCTATCAAGTCGTAAATTACCTTCCTCTAGTAAGAGTTCAAGTTCGTCCTGCTTGTTTCCCATGCTCTGCGCATTAGTATACAGACATTGAAGACCATGTGATTTATGGCTTGGCTTCCTTACTACATGTTTCTGAGGACTGTTACTGGGCCCTATTAGAGCCGATCTCTCTGGTCCCGCTACTGTGCACAAGCCTTCATCAGTCGTTACCAACAAGTTTACATTTCCCTGCCCCTTAGGATTCATTTTAAAGCCCTCCTGATGAACTTCTCCATGCTGTGGTCAAACACATTCTTTTCAGTCCTTGTGAGATGCAACCCATCCCTTGCCAGCAGTCCATCTTCCGGGAAGCATAGCCTATGGTCCCAGAATCCAAATCTCTCATGTTGACACCACCTTCATAGACATACATTCACACTATTTTTCTTTCCCTTTCTACTCCTCTTCTAAGTACTGGAAGGATGGATGAAAAAATTATCTGGGCCCCAAAGTCCTTGAATTTCCTTCCTAGAGCTTCAAAGTCTGATGTGATTTCTTCATAGCTCCGTTTGGCAATATCATTTGTTCCCACATGGATGAGGAGAAAGGGATACCTGTTGATGAGATTTACGAGTGATGGCAACCCTTCCGTCACATCTTGAATCCGTCCTCCTGGTAGACAGCATACCTGGCGAGTCCACGGATCTTCTTGGCTTACTTGGGTTTCAATCCCACGCAGTAGGGAGTCTCCCACTACTAGTACTCTTCTCTTCTTGTTGTAGGGCATGGTCTGCATGGCATCCTAGCAGAACACAATGATGACTGTTACAGTGGCATCACTAGGGTTGGTGTCACCCGGTGCAGCCCGCAGCACCTTCTCTCTCAGACTCTGAGTGATCGCACGTGCGGCCTCTAGGAGCGCACGGCTGAACAACAGGGCCTGGGAGCGCGCTGCCGCCTCGTCTGCTGCCGCTTCCACCTTCTAACAGCCGAGGAAGGCAGCCGGCACGCCACGCGAAGACTCTCGTTGGTGCCTACGCAGTGCCTGGGGGAGGTGACTCTGGGTGTCACCCCCGTCTGGTGGTATCACCCGGTGTGGCCCACACCTGCCGCACCACCCTAGTGACGCCCCTGGACTGTTAGCTTCTTTGCTTTGGTATGGTTTGCAGGCTCTCCACAGGTCCTGGAAAGGCCACAGTGCCACAATATTGCTAAAAATTTCTGATCTCTTGATACCTTCAGGAGACGTGATCCCAGAAGAACATGGAATTGGCCAGTGAAAAACTAAGGAAGGAACTGGAGGAGGAGTTGAAACTTGGATCTGAGCAACTGCGCAGCCACGCCTGGTACCATGGCTGTCTGCCACGGCGGGTAATAGCCAACAAATAGTATGAGAAGGTGGTGGTGAAGTATTTTTAATGTTTTCCTGGGTCTGTCTCCTGACTCTCTAAGCTATAGATATCTGCCAAAAGCACCCTCAGCAAGGAATGGGCAGGTCTGTTTCTGCCAGTATGTTTATTATTTGTGCCATTTCTATACTTCCCATCAGCCAAGTCCTCTAGGTGGTTTACAACATTATAAATTAATAAAATACAATAAAAGATGTAGCGGAATTCAAAGTGATGGTGGTACCTGTAGCGCCTTTGCTCCTCCACAGTCAGCATAGACCTGCCCTTTGCAAAACTGTGTTAATCCTCTCCTCTTACCTCTTTCAGACATTTTGGCCAAGAGGAGCTGTTTAAGCACAGAGGGCTTATGTGCATTGGTTGCTCTCTGTGTGTGCATGTGCGTGTATCTGGTGCAATGATAGGTGAAGATAGTTCTCTACCTCCAAAATGCTCTTGCTAAAGAAGCTCTATCCTCATTTCAGACCTGCGGAAGCTGCAATTGCCACATCAAGGGACCTCTCAAAGAGAGACTTGGTTTTATATCTCTCTCTGTGGATTGCCTTTGGGGTTATCACATTCAATAGTTTACAGAACTAAAGTCTCTCTCCTTTAATAGTTGGGCAAAAGGGAGAGTTTTAATGAATGCAGCTCTCCCTCTCACATTGGCAGGAGACATTGCACCTGACCTAGAAGGGAGAATTATGTAGCTGTCAAAGGTACAAGAGTCCTATAATGGGTAAAGTGATGCTGACTCCTTTGATCAGATGTTGCAAACATCTGCCCCATGGCCAAACTTGGCCTGCCAGGCTTCCACATTTATTTATTTATTTTATTTTATTTATTAAATTTATTAGTCGCCCATCTGGCTGGCTGTCCAGCCACTCTGGGCAACGTGCAAGATAAAAAACAATACATTAAAATGTTAAAATTTAAAACCATAACAGTAAAAACCTAACCCACCCCAAAAGCCTGCCTGAAGAGCCAGGTCTTCAAGGCCCGGCGGAAGCTCATCATACAAGGGGCATGGCGGAGATCATTTGGGAGAGAGTTCCATAGGGTGGGGGCCACTATTGAAAAAGCCCTCTCTCTAGTCCTCACCAGTCTAGCTGTTTTAACCGGTGGGATCGAGAGAAGGTCTTCTGAGGCTGATCTTGTTGAGCGGCATCCCTGACGATGCTGGAGGAGCTCCTTCAGATAGACTGGGCTAAAACCGTGTAGGCAATTTTGAGCAAGCCACACCTACCTGCCCTACACCTGATGTCATACATAACATCAGGCGTAGGGCAGGTAAGGGTGGAGCTTGGCTGAAAGGGGATTTGCAGGTGCTGCTGACTAACAGTGCCTGTCCTATGCAGCTCAGCTGGTTGGTGGGAGCTTCGAAAACTTTGCCCAAAGCAGGGTTGTATTCCTGTGCATCAGCCAATATGTGGGGAGATCAATCCTGTGTAAGAGAGCTGAATCAAACTGGATTGACCTCCTCCTGCATCAGCCGAAGCACAGAGAGATCAGTCCTGCTTAGCACTTCCTTAGTGGAATCCAGTGCTAAGCAGGACTAACTGCAAAGGGAGGTCAGTCTAGCTTGATTCGTGTGTGTGGGAAAGCTCCCTGTGGGAAACTTTCTTATGCACGTGAACATGCTCACTTTACACTTTGAAGTACCGAAGTCAGGACCAAAGCACCTCACAAGCAGCAAGGTGCTGCTTAAAGGAAGTTTTTCCCCTCTTCATTTTAGCAGCAGATCCAATTCAAGCAAGGATCTAGCCAATGGAGCCAAAAAGGTCCCCCTTCCTTAGATCCTGCTAGAGAATTCTCCTTTCTTGTTACACCATTGTTGTTCCCCTCCCCCCCCAGCCATCCCCATTAGCAAAGTTCTCCCCTCTGTCTTTCCCCCCTGGCCTTAGGAGGCAGAGTCTCTACTGCAGGATGATGGAGAGTTCCTTATTCGTGACTCGCGGTCCAGCCCAGGTGACTATGTCCTGTCATGCTGCTGGGAAGGCCAGGCCATGCACTTCAAGATCATCCGTGTGGTGCTCCGCCCCCGAAAGGGCTATTCTTGCACCCTCTTCCAGTTTGAGCAGGAGCAGTTTGACAATGTGCCCGCCCTGGTGCGCTTCTATGTGGGCAACCGGAAAGCCATCTCGGACACCTCAGGAGCTGTGGTGTCCCGGCCTGTCAACAGGAGTGTGCCCCTCCGTTGGCTAAAGGAGCATTTCAGTGACACCAGCCAACCCCCTGGATTAACCAAGGAAGATGAGGCACCCATTCAACGGTTCAGCTTCCATGTGGCCATGAGTGGAGAAGAAATGGGAGAAGGGAATTTGCTCCGGTGAGGCAATAATTGTAGTGAAAGTGCTGGAGGGCAGGGAATTAAGGCTTGTATCCTGGGGAAGCTTGTCATGGTGCATATGATGTAGCTTTTCTATGCTGTGAATCTAACCCAGGGATGGAGAGCATGTGGCCTTCCAGATGTTATTCAACTCAACTCCCATCAGCCTCAGCCAATATGGCCAATGGATAAGGATGATGGGAGCTGTAGTCCAGCACATCTGGAGTATCACTGAGGTCTCTGAAACCTAATCCAAATAATCCGGAGCAATTCACTTGTCTCATTCAGCTGTAATGTCAAACCATAGTTTGGCACTTCAAAAATGAAGTTTAAAAGAGCATTGGGCATGTGTGCTCCCTCCCTCCTGTCCTGTGTTGGAATTGCTTTTTAATATGTTCTTAAACTTTCTTTTTAAAAATGTTTTCTAATCTTAGGAGATGTTTTGATAGCTTTTTTTAAGTAATGTTTTTCAAGATGTTTTGGTTTAATGCATTTTAAAGTTTGTTTTTATGATGTTTTAATGTTTTTAGTGCTTTTGTTTGCCACCCTGGGCTCCTGCTGGGAGGAAGGGTGGGATATAAATCAAATAATAATAATAATAAATGTGTGAACAGTCCTACCTTGTGCTGTCGCTCTTGAAGCCTTATCACTGTGAGATCCATATGTGAGTTTAGACATGGCCTGGTTGCAGTGTGGGTCCACAACTTCAAGTAGCTTTTCTGCAGGTTTTTGAAAGGTGGTGTTTGTGAGATGGAGTGGGTTGATCAGCCAATCAGTTCCCTCTTCTCACCACTCAGGACAAAAGATCGAAGTGGAAGTGACCCCAGTAGCCTAGACCAGTTGGGCCGGAGACCATCCTTGCATGGTGCCCAATCAGACAGCAATTTACTGACAGGTGAGTGATGTAGACTAAAGATGGGCAGGTTAGCACAAGGCAGATTCTGTTTCTAATTGTGTGGGAGCAGGTAAGAAATGGTAAGAGTTTAATTTTCTGTTTTCCTAAAACTTCCAAGCAAAAGGAAGTTCATTAGCTTTATAGGACAACATTTTCCATTGTCCAGTTGTTCCTGCACTTCTGTCATCCAGTTGTTCCTGGTAGATACCCTAAATTGAGCAGGAAGACAATGAACAGTGATATAGGTGTTTAGAAGTCTGCATGACTAGAATTCCTCGGGGCAAAGCAGAGGGCAGAATGAGCAACTCTCTACTTAAGAGTTTGGTCCTTGCCATAGTCCTGAAAATTCTTGGGTGCTGTCTGATAAAATAGCAGAACTAGTTGTGAAGAGAACCTGAAATATGGTAGAGAGCCAGGAGTGAATTGGCCGCAGCTTGCTTGTTGTATGTTTCAAAGTTCAAGCCATACAGTGGTTTCTTAACCATGGCTTAGTGGTTAAGATATTTGAATGGAGTGTCGTTCATGCCCAGGCCTAGTGCCAGCACATGGCATATTTGAGCAAGCACTGGGTCCTGGCAGCCCACTGACTCTGCCACAGGACTGCTGCTCCTGCTGGTGTTGGGTGGCATTAGCTTGCTTTTTGGTGTGGGCCTGCCATGCAACCAGCAGGGAATTTGATGGGGATTGGGCAGCCCATCAGTGGCAATGAGCCGAGCTCAAGGCCCACACACCTGAACTGACGGGCAACATCATCTTAATCATACCACTTTTGATTGCTGATATCAGGTGTGGGTAATCTTTTTAATCTGGTTTATTAGCTCTGTTCTTTTATTTGGAGTCTACATCATCCCTTTGTTATAATGTTCGTTTGTTTTAGTGTGTTTAATTAACTGAAGGTTGACTCACAGATCAAAATTTGGCCCCTGGTGCGGTTGATAACAACCAAAATTCTGGAATGGGGCTGTTGAAAGACCTGTGAGCATGTAGGTGTAATGGCTTTGATCTTCTGAGTATTTTAATAAAATCTTGGTTACCGAATGCCAGAAAAATAGGTTGGCTTATGAGCAGCTCAAAAACAGACATAAAGGAGGGCTTTTCTTTCGAGTTGAGATTCATTGAAGTCATGCAAACTTTGGTTGAGAGAAGTAAAAAAAAAACCTCAAACACACTTCAGAATCACAGTAAATCATGCAAATTATTAATTTTCATAATTTCTATTGCAAAATAATTTCTGCTGGGTTGTAACATTTGGCATTTCGAAGACATCCTTCCCCAGCTGTCTTGGCTTTCTTTAGAAGAGGTGTATGAGGACAGCAGGTGGTGATGATGTAGGCCAATCACAAGGAAAGCTGGATGGGCCAATGGGCACCATTTCAGGTCTACTGCAACCCAAATTTGGATTATGTAGATATTTGAACGTCGGCGTCATTTGCTAGGACTAATATGCTTGTTTTGATTACCTGGGTGGACAGGCTTAATTTGAGAGTTGGAGCTTACTGCGCAGATCTACTCCCATTCTTTCTTCTGACCCACAGGCAGTGCAGAAATGTCACCTGGCATCCATGACCGGAGTCAACTCCCTCCCCTGTCTCCTGCCTTCCGCACAGGCAGTGACCCTGTCCTGCGGACCAATGCCCTGTTGTCTCATCTACTGGGAGGTCTGGCATTGAGTGGCTCTGAGGGGCTGCTCCACTCTAAGCCTCCACCCAAACCTTTGAGGGCCCTGTCCATGCTGGTGGGTGACTACTGCGAACTGGTTCCCAAGGCTCCTGAAGGCACAGGGAGCCACGTGGAACGTCTGCGGAAGGAGGAGAGATGGCGTGGTCGGGCCCACATCACAGAGACTTCCTTTGGGTTTCTCGACATTGATGGGGCACCTTCTCCCCTGCCCCACTTGATGGAGGCTGAGGAGGAGCCAGGATTTGAACGTCCCCTGCTAGAGACAACCTCCTCCTTTCAGCCTCGCCATTTTAACTCGCTGCTCTTGACCCCTGAAAACAAGCCTCTGGAGCCCAGCGCCCTGAAGCGCCTCAAGGACATCTTTGCCCAGCATGACTGCCAGGCCACAGCCCTTCACATTCTCCAGGTCGACTCCCAGGTGAGGGGGAGTGGGAGGAGAACAACCTTCCACGTTGCATTCATTCTTGTGACATCCTCCACCGCAAGTGCAGCACATTTTGTAGATGATTACTTTTGTCTAAATCTATCCTGAGAGCTCATGGCTGAGATGGGTATCAGCAGATCTGTGATACGTTCTCTGTTGGACCACCACCCTGGCTAGTGCTCAAACTATTTGGGCCAGGAGTTGGGGGATAAAATCCCTTCTCACTTTGGGGGCTACATCTAGATTTGGTTCCTAGCACTAGAGAGAGATAAAGGTGGCTCATATTATTCTATTGAATTGAATTAATCTAGAATTGCCATTAGTCCAAGTTCTATGAATCCATGAGTACTAGTGCCGAATATAATTTCTTTCCCACCCTTAAGCATAAACTGGGAATCATTCACTCTTTTGAGACCCCACAAAGACTGATGGATGGACTGTGGCTAGTGTTTTCGTGGGCTAGCAGATCATCATGCATCTGATAGTGTTCTGTGGCCCACAAAAGCTGATGTCTTCATTGGTCCATAAGGTGCCCCAAGACCAGGAATTGCCAACCTTTTTGGACCACAGAGTGCATTTCAAATTTTGAGAGAGTGCTGGAGGCACCAGTCACGATATGGCTGACATTGAGCATGGCATAACACAAAATTAGAGAGCAGTCATGGTGAAACCTTTCTCATAAATATAGTTCCATACTATTTTCTAGCTTGACCAGTTGCATTTCTGCCTGCCATGTAGCTGTTAAAGGTACAAGAATCCTGCTTTTTCCCAATGCCAACCCTAAGCCAAAGCCTAAGCTGCCATCCTGTCCCACTTAGCTGGAAGTAAGCCCCATTAAACACAAAGAGGCTTCCTTCTGAATAGGCATGTATACCATTATACTACAAGTTAACTGTACAGTGAATTCTTAATGATTTGCCTAAGCCTCTTTGCAAAGTTTTCACATTTCTTTGTGCAGGGAGGGGGATTCTTTAACATCCACCCACACTTATAGTGTAGTAGTATTTGCAGAAAATAATTTCTAGGCACTACTTGATCTCAGGTGAACCCAGTACAGGAAATATGCATCCTGGTTGCTGGGGAAAAAAGGAAGGGCAAACTATGGAGATTCTAAGGACAGAAGCAGGAAAAGTACACTAAAAGGGTGGGCAAAGCAGCAGTTATTTAGGACCCCAGACTGCCTGGTGTCCAAACAACTCACTTATCAATCACAGCTCTGACTTCACATATTGGCTAATAATACTGACAGGCAGGAGCAGCCAGACTGGCTCATTTTCACATAAATCACTAAAAAGCTTACCTGCTTTGGTCCATAACTTTATTTCTAGGAGGTCGAGAGACTTTAAATTTTTATTGAAAGTTCAGATTCTGGGCTACCTGCTGGGGGCACCATGGAAGGCTTTCACAGGTGCCATGGCACCCTCACACAATAGCTTGGTGACCTCTGCCCAAGAATGTTTTGCTACAATAGACTATCAAAATGGCTGCCATTGGGGACATGGCTTCTGGAATGCTCTCATTGTCTACCCTGATCATGTGAATGAGGTCCAAAATGCAGAGACAGCTCAAGGCATTTTGGAACCCTGCTGTCTCACCCAGATGGTAAAAGTATAATAAACTAAATAACAATTAGACAATTTGCTGACCATTAATGATACTAGGCATCTGCTACTTGAAGTAGTCTGCCTCCCCCACTTAAGGATGAGACCTGCCCTGGTTAAGTGGTAGGTAACCTATGTCACTGGTACATCTCAGATATGGTGGGATGGAAGCCATCCCGAGAGCTAAAAATGACAGGGTAGGCTTTAATTTTTATTTAAACATTAATTAATAAATTTCAGAGCAGGAAGCTCTGGAGCCAAAACTCCCTTCCCTTCAACCCTCTTGCTTATTCTTGCTGATGGGCTATGTATATCACTGTTTTTTTATTAAATAAAGCCACCTCATTGAGTCAGCAGAGATGGGTTTGATTTTAAGCAAGAGACACATCACGAAAGGTTTTTAAAAACTAGGAAGGCTCTACCCCTCTGCTTGCTTTGCTCACCATTCAGGGAGACACTCACTCACTCTCAACCTCCCCTCCACATACACCCCTACACACAGAGGCAACTCCCAAAAGGGCCCCCCAAGCACTCACAACCATCCTGTTTAGGCAGCTTACCAACCTCCTGCCTGCCCAAGCGACTGGTGCCACCACTGCCCCGCTTCAACTGCTTATATACCTCTCAAATTATTGCTGCCACGCGCTTGCCTGCTCGCCTGCTCAGCCACTCACTCCAGCCACCCACCCCCTCGCTCGCACATCTGCCTGCCATCCTTGCTTCCTGGTGCTGCCATGCGTGATGGTTTACAAAAATATTATCTAGTTAGATTAGATGTATGAAGGCAAGTTAGCATGAGATTGGCACTGTGTTGTATGGAGTAAGGGTGGTCTGACCCTGACTAATGCCCTCATATTACTGAATTGCAAACAGTACACTGTAATTTCATTCCATATGATATTTTAGTTTGAAACACTGAAACTCAAAATCAATGATTGTAAGGTGACACTGGTTTTATGTTGGGAAATGTTTGTAAGAAACAAAAATCTGAAACATGTTGCTTGCATAGGTATTCAACCCCTGCGCAGTGGAAACTCCCAGTTTACACAGATGAAAGGAATTGCCCTATCAAGGACACATTTACCTTACCATTGGCCTCCACCTGTGAACCATTAAAGTTGCTGTCACGTTGTCAGGACAAAAACCCCTCTGTTGAAGGACCATTGGTCAGGCTGTGGATCAGAAGGAAAATGAAGACCAAAGGTCTACAGAAGTGAGAGATAATGTAATACACATGCATATATTAGGAAAAGGGTACAGACTAATATCCAAGTATTTGAATATCCCAGTGAGCACACTTGGATCAATAATCAGGAAGTGGAAGCTGCGTCACACCACCTAGGCACTGCCGAGAAAAAGCTGTCCTTTAAAATTCAGCGCTGGAACATGAAGGAGCCTTGTGAGAGGCCAACAATCACTTTGAAGGAGCTACAGAGTTCACTGGCTGGGAGTGGAGTAATGGTGCACCAGTTGCCCACATCAAGAGCTCTGCATAACACTGGCCTGTATGAGAGGGTGGCAAGAAGGAAGCCGTTACTTAAAAGGTACTATCTGAAAGCATGTCTGGAATTTGCCAGAAAGCATGAGTGCCCCAGCTGCGATGTTGGAAAAGATTTGGTGGGCAGATGAGACCAAGACAGAGCTTTTTGGCCAAAACTTAAAGCACAATGTGTGGTGCAAACCTAACACTGCCCATGCCTCAAGACACACCATCCCTACAGTGAATTATGGTGGTGGCAGCATCATGCTGTGGGGATGCTTCTCATCAGTAGGGACTGAGCATCTTGTTAAAATTGAAGAATGGGTGGAGCAAAATACAGGGAAATACTGCAAGAGAACCTGCTTCGGTCCACTAAAAAACTGAAGCTTGGGTGGAAATTCACTTTTCAGCAGGACAGTAATCCCCCGCACAAGGCCAAAGCAACATTGGAGTGGCTCAAGAACAAAAAGGTGAATGTCCTGCAGCAGCCCAGTCAAAGTCCTGATCTCAATCCCATTGAGAATCTGTGGTGCTCTTTGAAAATTGTGTTCCACAAGCAACATCCAACCAATCTGAACGACCTGGAGCGACTCTGCCAAGAAGAATGGGCCAAAATCCCTCCAACACTGTATGCAAAGCTGGTACGTACCTACCGCAACAGAATTAAAGCTGTTATTGCAGTGAAAGGTGGCTCTACCCACATTAATGTGTGTGGGTTGAATACTTATGCAAAGCAACATATTCCAGTTGTTTATGTTTCTTACAAACATTTCCAAACCAATGTCATCTTATAATAACTGATTTTGACTTTCAGTGATTCAAAATAAAATATCATAGAGAACAAAACAGTAATTGTGCAATAATATGAGAGCATTGGTTAGGGCTCTGAGTACTTTTGCAAGGCACTGTATATGGACAACTATTCATTTTTAAATGAAAAAATGCATTTTTGGCATCTTGCAATATTCAATGAAATGTTTTGTTTCCTAAAATATTTGATCCTTCCTCATTCAAATGAGTCAGGTAAGTTTCTAATGTCTTGGAACCCAAATATGATGGTTTTTCTGCTGCATTTTTTGTATTTGGTACTTGGGTGACCCACCTAAGCCCTTCTTGTTCTGCATCTCCAGTTACAGTAAGCAGCTGCTTGCCACCCTTAAATGAAGAATACATGTTGCAGCCTACGAGGGAAACTCTCCTGGGGAGCAGAGTGGAAAAAGAAAGGGAATCGGCTGTCTCCAGTTCCTTTCAACAAATTTCCTTTCTATTATTCAGGCTGCCAGAATCATTGGTGTCTCCACAGAGCGGCAGCGGGCAATGGGGGCGAGCTCAGGTCTGGAACTTATAACCCTGCCTCAAGGGTATCAGTTGCGGAAAGACTTGCTGGAAAGGTATTGACTTCTGTGTGTGTGAGAGAGATACAGCTGGCAGTCAGTGGAGCAGACACTGCAAAAGAGGAGGGTGACATTCGTATGATGACCTATCTTATCCCCAAGAATTGGTTGCTTGTGGCTCATGCAGATGCCTCTTTGGTGCGTGTGGCATGGCAACCAGGTCAGTAAGGAAAATGTGAATTTGCTAAAGAATTTATGGGGAGGTGAAACAGAATTTCCCCAAGATTAAGTGTTTTAAAGGCCCTTAAAGACTTTTCTGTTGGTTACATTTGTGCCCCTTGAGATGAGTATGCAGAGTTGTTTGCAACGTGTTAATGTGGGAGGAGCAAAGCAAACTCAGCAGGCTTTTATAAGGACTCAGTGCTATCTCTCCTCTCCCACCAGACAGCTCCAAATAAAGCTAACCTAGCACAAGTACGTATGCATGTGCTTGTAACTACTGGGTAAACTGGTCCTCTGTGTTGTTCCACCAAGTGATAGGTTACCACTTGGCGACTAGGTGTCTGTATTCACCTGCAGTCCCAGCAGCATAATCCTCTGTACATACCATGTCGAATTTAGCATTAGTGTTGACATGCAGTCCTGATTAAACTGAAAAATTGCATGGTTTCCAAGACTGGAAATCATGTTTGAAATTCTATGCCTTAGGAGTTGATTTTTTTGTGGTGTAAAACTCAAGGTGTGGTGTTGAAAGAGCTTTGCCATAAACACCTTGTACCCTTTCCACCCCAAAATTGTTGTGGTGCTCTTGAATTTGTAATATTTCCTTATTTGTAAAATGTATGACATGCCTTTTTGGTTTTCTGTGGTGTAATGGCTAAGAGTTGAAGGGATTGGGATTTCACCTCTGCCATGACTTCACTGGGTGGCCTTAGGCCCATTCTCTCAGCCTCAGCTGCAATACAGGAATAATATTACTTGCCTACCCTTGCAGGGTAATTCTAAGGGTTAGAGTATAATGTGATTGTGAAACAATTTGAACACCCTAAGGTGGTGTAAAATTCTGTTCCTTTACAGGTATGTACTGGGATCCCTAAGGCCAAATCTGAGAGAATTTCCTGAATTTGGGGTATAAAACTTGCTTTGGAATATAATGTCTTGAAACTGAAGTTTGTCTTACTGACATTTAGCACTTAGTAAGAGGAGGGGCTCCTCTTGAATTTTCACTTCCATTCTTTGTGGCACAGCGCCCTCTGGTGCCACACGCTGGTGGTGATAGTAGAGAGGACAGAAAACTCCATTGGGTTTTAAGTCCTCTGCTGACTTGACTTGCAAGAGTCACCATTGACCACCTCCATGCTACTGTCTTGCTGGCATTAGGAGGGGTGTGGACTCTTCCCCTTTCCCTTGCTTCCATGAGAGAGCTTTGCCTAAGTTTCCTAGAAAATGGTACTCTAGAATGTGGTTTGTCTTCAGGGCAGCAGCAGCAGCCTCTGCCCACTCAAAGGTCTCTCTTTGTCAACCCCTCAGGCACCACCTCATAGCTTTGGGTATTGCTGTGGACATCCTAGGCTGTACAGGGTCAGTGGCTGAGCGGACAGCCACCTTGCACAAGATCATCCAACTGGCTGTGGAGCTGTGGAGATCAGTGGGGGACCTCTTTGCCCTCTCTGCTGTGATGAAAGCTTTGCAGCTGCCACAGGTGAGAGACAATCTGGGGGAGAAGGAAAGAGTGGGATGAACCATAAGGTACCTTCCGGTGCTCTAGCCACAGGATGTCACAGAATATGAAAAGCCATGGCTGTGAAACAGCCATTTGCCCAGAAGGGATTGTTTAATGGAGCTGGCCCTGCTCAGTTTGTGTGAGGCCTGAGCCCACTTTCATCTGAAAAACAAGTATCAAATTTCTAGGCCTCATGTTGAGGTAATGTGCTTTAAAACATGGGTAGAGTGGTATAATGGAAATGGCCTGCCTTCAAGTCGATCCCGATTTATGGTGACCCTATGAATAGGGTATATTTCCTCAGAACTTGGATGGTTTCTTCCTATTATAGCTATCCTTCATTACTACTTCTAGTGGGTTTTTTAAAAAATTCTGTGCTGGTGGCAAAGGGATGGAATCCTCTCCCTTTTTAAGTTTCATTTTTAAGTGTGGTCCTCTTTTGATCATTAACGATCCAATTCCTTTTTCCTCCACTATCTTATCGTTTTCCCGATCTGCTCTGATAATTTTTTTTCGCTTTGCAGAGAATTATTAATATTATAATAACTATTTATCCATACACACAGCAGTCTAGCAGTCTCCTTTATTCTGAACTCTGTAATGATTGGCTGTTTACATTACTTTTCAAGTGAAATTAGGCAGATAATTGCCTACCATCATTAGTCTTTCCTCTCCTGCGTTGTCTGTCAGTTTCCTGATATTCATCAGAAATACCCTTATCCCTGCAATTGAATGAGGCTTGCTTCTTCTAAATTAGCTATATAATGTAATTAACACTCACACTATCAATGATTTCAAAGCGGATTAAAAAAAAGGATTGGGGAAAAAACACAATTGGAAAACAGGCAACTTCTAAATCTTCTCCGCAAAGATAGAGAATATCAGAAATAATGGATAATCCAATGGTAAATCCGAGTACTGTGGAAGTGGAGCGCATCACTAGTACAAAATCATATCTCAATAAATCTGCATACATTGATGCACTGGGTGGAGAGCCAGCCCTTCTTTTGTCCTGAACTTTATCATTCAGGCCCCAGTTTGGGGCTGAGAAAAAAGTGTGCAGATTTATGCCTGCAAAGGGATTGATCTGTCTTTCTAGTGATCATGTAATTGGAATTTGCTAACCACAGGATGGGAATATAAAAAGCCATGGCTGTAATGCAGCAGCTTTCCTAAAGGGAATTATTTTCATCCTGATATGTATTTAACACATTTATATCCTATTTTTTCTTAATAGAGCTCAATTACTTTACCAGACCAATCACTCAGGTCTTTTTGGGACACAGAAGTACATACAAGTAGATGGGCCACTAAGTCTGTTTATGCTTCTCCCTGTACAGATCACACGACTGGAACAAACATGGAGGCAACTGCGCCAGAGCCACACACAGAGTGCCATCACATTTGAGAAAGAGCTGAAGCCTCTCATGGGGCGCCTGAATTGGGCTGAAGGTGAGAGGACTTTTAGCCATTTTGATGGAGGTAGGACTGAGGGCCACTTCACACCTGATGCCAAACACTGTGCCGACATGGTGACATTGTTCCATGAGGCAGCTCTCTCCCTTTTCACTTATTATTTAGATTCAGATCGCAGCTGCCAAATGGCATATAACCATCCAGATGTTTATTTGGATGGATTCCACATGGGAGAGTACAGATGTTTGGAATCTGCTATTTGTGCCCAGTTCACAGGAAGGGGTCTTGCTACAAGTATTTATTTTATTTAAAATATTTGTACTGGAAGTTTGTACCTCTTTCCATCAGCTTTTGCACAAAGCACTATGACTGTGGTGGGCTTGTAGTTGCAGCTCATCAAGATCAGACCATGTTTTTCTCACCTCTCAGCACATGTGCACAAAGTGATATTAGGGGGGCTCTATTTACATGGGGGCCTGAGGGAATAGCACCTGAAAAGCCTGCACATGGTGAACTGAATGTACTGCTGATCCTGGAAGTGGGAATAGGTGTACAGAATCTCCTTGCCAGAAGCTGGGGACCATCATACACAGGCTTCTCCTGCAGTAGGTTGACATCCAGATAGCAATGTGAACAGGCTCTTAGAAAAACAGTATCTTTTATCCTGCCTGAATACTTGCATCTGTTGCACTCTGGCTCTGTACTGAAGCTGCATTTATGAGTATTTGTGCAGAACACTGACTTTCTGGCCCACATGACCCAGTGCTTTCTGTTCTGACTGCCAGCAACTCCTTAAAGTCTTTCCCTGGGGGAGAAAAGGCTCCTGCTGTTCTTTTACCTGAAGTCAGTCCAGCTACGTTCACTTCTTTGATTTTTTTTTTAATGGTGCAGTGACCACATATATTTTAATTCAGTGGAATGTACTGGAATGATCTCCTGGATATGTTGAACACAGGCCTTCTGCATGCAAAGCATATGCTGTGCCTCCGAGTTATGGCTCCTTAACATTTTTAAAATTTGTGCTTCTGCCCCCTAGGGCATTCAGACCCGTCCCTGAAGGATGTTGCAGTTCCCCACATCCTGCCCCTCCTGTGCCTTATGGAAGGAGAAGAGTTGTGGGGTAACAACGAGGAGTCATGTGATACCCTTCTACGGACACTGGAAACAGCTCGGTTCATTGCCACCAATGCCAGTGCCTATAGAATCAGTGCTGAAGCTAAGCTCCAAGGTAGGATAGTCCTTGATTGTCAGTGCTGCTGAGAGTTAAGGTGGTCATCCATTCCTTTTCGCCATGCCTGATCCACTAGGCTGCTTTTAGACCCAAGGTTGGCAGCTTCATCATTCTCTCTTGTTTTGTGTTCCACAGAGTACTCAGGTCAAACTACATGAGACTTCCTCAGCAAAGTAGGGCAAGCTGGAGAGACAAATAGCTAGGAACAAAGTGGCTAAATCTAAATCTGGAAAACGGCCACTCCACTGCTTTTGTTTGCCACAACAATGGTTGGGGGCTTCTCTTCCTTAGTTATCTGGGTTCAGTCTTACTGTTGCCATTGGAGGCTCCTACCTCTGTCCTGAACAGCGATAGCAAAATAGTATGCATGTATATGCAGACATATGCCCTGTTTGTCCTCTCAGCTTCAATCAATGACCAAAATTCAAGCAAGAGACTGTCAGGTGTCCTCAGTCAAATCTTGTACTCGTGTTTTGTGATGAAAATATGAAACAGAGTTTTGGAAAGCTATCTTAGGTGTAGCCTGCACATGACACAAGCATCTGAGGGAATCCTGGAAGAAGTGTCTCTGCTAGGCATGTGTGACTTGTATAAAGGTCTTCTCCAGGTTGTTTTATTCTATGCAACTGAGGAGTCTGTCTATCCATTCTTTGCTCCTTTGTCAGCTGTCCTAGCCCCAGGCAAATCTCTCTTCAGCCCTTCTGCAGTTTGCTACCTTTTCGCTAAAGATGGAATCTACATGGTGAGCAGCAAACTATAGGAGGTCCTGTCTTGCAGAACTATTTATGTGCCTGTGGGTTCCTTTCCTTGCATCTCAGGAGATGAAATTTGGGAGAAGTATCTGTTAGCACTGTGGCTTGTAATAACACCTCAATCAGTTTTGCTCAGGATATGAACTATACAAACAGATGTGGTGGCTCAAGTTGAGACTTGGTTAGTATTCCTTGTGATGTCCTTATATGTTAAAACCTGTAAGTATGGTAAGTGCGGGTTTATTAAGGGATATATGGTAAGTGAATTGAATGAGAGGGGGGAGAGCATGGGTTGGAAGGCTGGAGAATGCTGGATGATGATTGGCTGAGTGTTTGAATGGCTGAAGGTATAAATGGGAGGATGACAGTTGAGAGGGGGTCGGTTGGTGAGAGTTGTTGGAGAGTTGTTAGTGGAGAGTTATTTGGATGGGTTGGTTGGCAGAGTTCTGAGGGAGGGTTGGATTATATTTGGCTGATATTTAGACAGTATATATATGACCAGAAACATAAAGTGATGCTATATGAAACCATACGCTTGTTAAACATTCCTAAAGTAATCTTGTTATTTCCTGGTGTTATCAAATAAATACTTTTATTGGTTTACCAAAAGCCTGATCCTTGGCTGGGAATACACAGACCAGAAGTGAGGGCAGGGTAATTACCAAAGCTGAAGGGAAACTGTATCTAATGGTGGCAGCGGTGAAGAAAGTGTAACATCGTCAAGTATCCAGAGCAACCCAGGATTGTATGCTTTATAGACAAGGATACAAGGGGGTTGGGGACAGCAAGGGCACCCAGACACAAAGTAACAAGCTATAGAGAGACTGAGGCAAAGTCTCTAGCAGTATTGTTTACAAAGAGTGGCTGGTGGTGCTGCCTAGCAGTGGGATCTTGTGAGATCTGTGCTACAGCAGCGTGAGAAAAAATAAAAACGACGATCCTGACTGGTGGTGTCCTGAGGTGGTGCCTAGTGAAAGGCGGTAGCCACAAGCAGGTGGGAACCTGACAGGTGGAGCCAAAGGAGGGAACGTCACATTCCTCTCCATGCTGCCTTATTATTTTAGTGTGCATATTTGTACTTTTGTGCAGGAAATAATGATATTGCCATAGAGGGGGGATGCCCTTCCTTCTATGTGGCAATTGTGGAATCTTAGAATATGATTCAGTTGGGAAGCCTTTCAACTAAGCCAGCACTGCTCATGTCACACTTTTGTTTGGTCCTGGGTCTGCTTTTTCTCTTATAGTGGAATCTCACTTTGAGTCACCACCATCATTTCTCACTGGCGAGAGCTGCTTTAACAGGACAATTGGCTACCTTTGAAACAGGAGCATCGGTGCAGCTCTCTGGAATGTATAGATCTGTGTTCATGCTCCGTTTTTGTATCCCTTTCTCCGTTCCAGGGTTCCAAGGTACTCCAGAGCTCCTGGAAACATTCCAGACTGAATTCTCACTCCGGTTATTCTGGGGCAGCAAAGGAGCTGATGCAGACCGGGCTGAGAGATACAGAAAATTTGAACGGATCCTGACTGTTCTTTCCCAGAAACTGGAGTGAAGCACAGGGATAGAAGTTTTGTACTTCTGTTGGATAATCTGTTGCAGTCTATGTCGTGTGTGCTTTTTTTACAAACTGTAGAGGCAGCTTATCACAAGAGAGCTCAGCTAGGTTGTGGATCTTTGGGGGTACATGGGTGATGAAGAACTGAGGCAGGTACTAGTCCACTAACACCCAAATGATCACATACACACAGCAGTCTGGCATTTTTATAAACTTCTTTAAAAACCCACACTTGAAGGCCAGAGAAACAAGAAGTCAACTGCACAGGCACCCACAAGCTAAACTTTGTCTACTATTTACATAAAGTGTAAAAAGGCACCTGCAAATACATTCTACATCTTGAGAGTGTGTGTGTGTAGCTCAGGTTTCCCCCTCCCTTCCCCCACCATGCTTCAGGGGGGCAGGGTTAAGAGCCAGGGACATTTTATAGGTTATGTAAGAAGCTAAACTGAGTGGTAAAATAAATTGGTCGCTGTATAAAAAGGCTAATACATCAGAGTTCTCTTTTTATAAAAAAAACAAAACCACACACAAATGCACAGAGTGAGACAAGTCACCGGTTAGGAGGCAGCCAGGATACCTCCCTTCCCTAACAGCAAAGGCTTTTGAAGGGTGGAGGGAGGCTTTACAGAGCAGGCACTTCTGAATGGCTGAATGGGCCAGGCCAATCAAACTCAGGAAAAATAAAGTGCATTTCAAGGCAAGTATCTGGATGTGGTTTGCTGCCACTGTGGGATTCAGCCTGCCCTCTGAGCAGAGGTCCTCCGGGTGGCGCTCATGCCTAAACTTATTAGCAATAGCAGTTGGCTAGCTTGCCATTCTCAACTTGGTTTGCCCCCTCCCCTAACCACACACCCTCTCAAAAGGAAAGCCAAAGGCAGGCATAGCAGCAATCGTGGGGGTGCAAGTTAAAGGCTTCCAATCCAGCTCCCTTCTCACTGGTACTGAGCACCTCCATCTCAAAAGCACACGTACAGTCTACTGCCTGCAGCATAAAGCAGCTACTGATTTCTTGGGGGGGGGGGAAGAGAGCGAGCTCTGCTATGTTCTCACCCCAATGAGAAGCCAGGTTCTTTCTGCCAGTGCAGCAAGGAGAGAGGAAGCCACACACGTTTATGCTATAGGCAACTGACCCAGGTGAGAGGCTGGAAATGAGGAATCTCTCCTTCATGCTAAACTGCAACTGTTAAAAGAGTAAGTAGGTGGCACTTTGCAACCGTTCCTGCTAGAGAACATTCCACAAGGAATAAAGTGTAGCTATGCTTGCCTTGAAAGGCATGACAGGGAAGGGGAATCACTGGTTGGGTGCATCAGCATGGAGGCCATTTCCTCCCCACCACCTCTTATCCAAGATCCTGTGTTGAGTGGGCTGTAGCCACCATTTTCCCTTCAAGAAGAAGTCAATTATCTCCCACAGCTCTGCAATAGTAATTTGGTGTGAGATGCCTTTTTTATAGACACACCCACAGCAGGCATCAGCATCATATGGCTCTTCCAAGGCAACTGAAACACTGTACTTCTTCCACTCACTCCCTGCTGTTGACTTGGGACTCTCCCAGCTGCAGGGCTTCGGACAATTCTGCATTCAGTTTAGGGTGACCTGGAGGTAAGAAGTAGGAACGTAACCCTCGCCCCCTTTGACTCGCCGTACACGTGTCCACCCATCACCCTTGTCCTCCTCCATCAAGCCGAGTTCTTCACCTTCCAGCATGGAGATAGTGCCCTCACTGGAACCTGGGGGGGAAGCAAGCAGGCAAGTGAGCCAAAACCAAGGAATAATCAGAAGGTAGAAGAACTGCAGCAAGAGACATAAAAACTAGTGACAGCTATGGCAGGATTGGGACCTCTCCCCCAAAAGCAGCCAGAATTCTTTCAACAGCTGGCCATGCCAGGTTAAATGCAGAAGGCATTTTTATAGCCCTTGTAGAAGTTAGACTGAATCTAAGTTCGTTTACATTTGCCTACGTAACCAATGCTGCCTTCACTGCCCCCAACCAGGACATCAACAGGGACACAATTGTAAGTATCCCCTCCACAGTACTAGAGAAGTTGTATGGAGTGACCGTTGCCTTCCTTCAAGCCTGGAAGAGCCACTTGGAAAATGGGGTCTGTGACAAGAATATTTGCATGCTGACAGTCTGCAGCAGTGCAGGAAAGGAACAACACCAGCCAGCTTCTGGAGAATCCTAGTTTTCACTATTACACTTTTAAAAAGCAAGTTCCTCATCAGAACGTATGAGCAGCTCCTATTGGATCAAACCAAAGGCATTCTGTCCCCACAGATGCTTATTGGAAGCCCTCATCCTTATGGCTACAACAATATGCTAAGAAGGTGTGGGGATAAGGTGCAGGGGAGGGGAACTTGTGGCCCTTCAGATGTTGTTGGTCTACAATTACCACAATCGCTGGCTGGGATTAATTGGAGTTGGAGCCTAGCAACATCTGGAGGGCCACAGATTCCCCACCCCTCAATGAGTGGTCTCAAGAGTATCCGAGACTGCAGCATTGCTGAAGTTAAGCAGATACAGACCTGATTAGTCTCTTGAATGGAAGACCACTACAGTCTCATGGCAGAGTGAGATATGTGTTTTTAAGTGTGGGCAATAGCACTTAAAATTCAAAAAGCCAGGGGAGTTGCCGAATGAAGTTTCAAGGGGTGAACATTTGAGGTTTCAGTAGCCTAAATAAAACGTTTTTAAAAAATATGCAAAATTGTCTCATTTGCATAATTTATGGAGATTATTCACTAAATTATGTGGATTTGGATTTTTTTTTCTTATAGGCCAACACCTTTGTTTTTTCTATCATTTATTAGGATGAGAAATCATTTTTTCTGCATCCAAGGATTCAAATACAGGTGTTTGGTTTTTCAGGGATCTCAGTACAGAACATTACTTTGTTAGAAGGTTGTATCACTGGGAAAAGAAATTGAAGCAAAAGCTTTTCCCAACCTTTGGTCCCCAGATAATGTTGGATTGCAACTCCCATCAGCCCCAGTCAGCATGGCTAATGATCAGGAATGATGGGAAGTGTAGTCCAACAACATCTGGGTACCCAAAGGTTGCTTTAGAAAAACCTAAGATCAAGTCATCTGCCTCCCACACCCTCCCTTGCATTAGGAAAGTTATATAGGCCAGAAACAATCCACCCCCCATGCATACTTTCCAAAGCAACACTCCCAAGCCAAGAGGGTAAAATAGCATGCTCTTCCCACCCATCCCTTTCCCCACTCCAACAGCCGATTTCTTGTGAATACAGTAATTGGGGAATCTTGCTATGCAGTCACCTTCAAATTGGTAGAGGGCCACACAGGTACCAATGGGTGATGCCAACTCCTCAAAGTCCTCATCAAACTCCGTGTAGATGGGCTGGTTCAATACATCTTCCGAATGGGTGGTATTGAGGCTGAAAGGGGAAGTGAGAAAAGAAAATGAAGTGGAGCCAGTGAGAGCTTTACCAACACAAATGGTTTCCTCTGATATTCAGGCCCTCCATATTTATGTGTTATCACAAGACATAGGACAAGAGCCAGGAGGGACAACAGCAGCTAATGGGGCAGAGACAGAAACAGTCAAAAGAAGAGGAAAAAAAAAACCTTACTAACCCCCATGCCCCTGCTTCAAAAGGTAGGGCTATCCGACAACCCCTATAAATCTATTCAGTGAATTCAGATGGAACAGTTTGTTCTTATCGTAAATGGTGTTTCTTCATGGATGACAAGAGGGTATTGTAGCTCCCCCTACAGCTCAGAGACAGGAAACGCTTGCTCCTCCCCTCTTGTTGAGGCTCAGTTTCATTTCTTGGAAAAGCTTTAGAGATCAGCCTCAACAGAAAACTCATGAATTGAACACTGTACACGAAAACAAAAGAACACTCATCTGTACAACAAGCGTGTTAGGAACAAAATGTGTTAGGAATAAGGTCAGCTGACCATCGACAAATAGAGTAGAAAGGAGTCATTGCACTTCGCTTCAGTTCCAGCCACCAGAAAACCAATCAATCCATCAAATACTGTAAGGGTGGGCCTTGGAGACCTCTTGTCATCCATGAAGAAAAACTATTTACGGTAAGAACAAACTGTTCCTTCTCTCATGGATGACAGAGGTCTCCAAGTGAGACGTACTAAAGCTGCAGACCTAGGGTGGGACAACGGTAGGCCCAGAGGAGGATAAGACCTGTTGCAGAACTCTGGCCAAATGACGCCTCCACCAAGGTGTACAGATCAATTTTGTAGTGCCTGGTGAAGGTACTGGGAGTGGCCACATCGCTGCTTTACAGATATCTAGCATTTGTGCAAGAACTGCTGATGTAGCGGCGGACCTAGTGGAGTGTGCTGTAATTTGCAGAGGTGATTGCAAGTGTAGGGACTCATATGCTAAAGAAATGCAAGGTCTGATCCAACGAGCCAGGGCCGGACTCGATACGTTTTTCCCCATAGTGGGCAGGATGGAAGGACACGAATACGGACTCGGATCGCCTGAACAATTTGGGTCTATTGATATGCACCTTCAGTGACATCTAACCTCTAATGGTATTTCTCAACCGGTGTGCCTCCAGATGTTGTTGGACCACAATTCCCATCTTTCCTGATCATTGGCAATGCTGGCTGAGGCTGATGGGAGTTGTGGTCCAACAACATCTGGAGGCACCCTGGTTGGGAAACACTGCTCTAATGAATGCCATGCCTTCTCTTGGTTTAGGAAGGGTTAGGACAGAAGAAGGAAGAATGATTTCCTGTTGTCTGTGGAAGGCCATGTTTACTTGGTGACAAAGGCTGGGTTAGTGCGTAGCACCACCCTGTCTTTTTTTGGAAAATACGTAACTGCTTTTCAACAGATAGAGCGTGCAGCTGAGACACCCTACATGCTGTCATAATAACCACGAGAAGAACTGTTTTTGTCGGAAGGCAGAGCTGGGGTCCCAACCCCGGGGAGCTGGATCCCGGAGAGTTGGGAGAAGAGTATTCGGATGGATGGCAGAGGGAAGGGGGAGGAACTTCCCCCCTTTGGAGTGAAGACGAAACAGAGGAACTGCCAGTGATAAGGTCGCTTAGCAACGGGGAGCCTGAGCCCTCCCTGGACATTCTCACGCCTCCCCCTCTTTCAGGCTCAGAGCAAGAGGGGGGAAGAGGGAGGGCTGCTCACAGCCGAAAAGCGGGGAGGCAGTTTACCATCAGCCCCTCCCCTATCCCCCATCATGGAATCGGAAACTTCAGAAGAGGAGGGGGTGATGCTTCCCCCCTCACCGTGCACACGCAGACAGCTGAAAAGACAGGAGAGAAGGGGGGGAAGGCACCTGAGTGGCAGTTAAGGAGGAGCGAAAGATTGCGCGCCCATTTGGCCCCTTCTTAAAGAACAGGCGGGAAGAAGTCCCTTGCTCTGTCAACTTTCTCCCAATGCCGCAAGACCTGTATCCCTGTACTGCTTCATGAGAAAACGCAGTCTTTGTTTGGACATTACCCTAATAAAACACGAATTAACTACAGCCGTTGGTCTGGTTCCTGAGTCACATCCTGGGCCTGACAGTTTTGAAGGAAGGAATTCTTCCAATACAGGGACTGACCCCAAATTTCAAGGAGGTTAGCATCAGCAACATAACATTTGAGGACCAGCTCTAACCTGCGTCTCCTGTTTTCCTGTGTTGTGGAAAGAAACATGAGGTAATAAGTCCCTCGTAACTCTTATGCCAGAGAGACATATGGAGACTCAGGCAAGCAAATGTCTTACATGTGGCCAAGGTAAACTTAGAGAGCCCTTCGCACAACTAATAAATGCCCAGCCTTCTCCACAGGAAGAGCTGGATTGGAATGAATGAACTGGGACAAAGGGACCACAAAACATCATGGCTGTATTCAGTAGAGATGTCATGATGGAGTAAACTCCAACTTATCGTTTCCAGCAAACATGGCTGACGGGTCAAGGTGCATTACCTCATACAGTCACCTACTAAAATTGAAATTCGTATTTGAAGAAACCAGTTGCAAGATTAAATAACCTGATTAATTTCAAAATGAAAAATATCTCAGAGACTATTGTCCCCATAAACCAATCAGAGTTCCTCAAAGTTATTTTTGTTTTGTTTCATAAATTTACCATTGTCTTAAGGCCACCCCGTGGTTACACAGAGATATAGCCCATAGCTTGGGTAGCCTTACTATTGTCTTATAGCTACCCTGTAGTTTATGCAGGGAGGAAGGAAGCCAGCAACTTGTCTGGGTCCAATAGGCAAATATGTGGAAGCCAAGGCCAGCAATGGTCACCAGACATGATGAGCATGCCCTGCCTAAACAGGGACATGCTTTGAACCCCTAGCCACCCAAAATGGCAGGAGCCCAGTGCTATACTCATGTCCTGCCTGCAAGCCTCCCCTGGACATATGGGGTACTGGAGAGTCAGCCACAGGAAATAAATACTGGAGAATCAGCCACAGGAAGTAAATGCCCAGGGACCTATTCTGTGCAACAACCAGACCAGAGGACTACCTGTCAAAACAAAATCAGTAAAATCAAAGATTTATTTCTTTTATTTAACCACTGAATAGTGAAGCCGAATATCCATACAAACGTGCCAATGTGTGTAACTTGGAGTCAAGTTACACAAACTGAACAGTGAAGTAAGTTTTACCAAAGGCTAATAGGATTTTTAACCTGTCTTAAGTCGACCAGGCACCTGCTAGTGAAGGGAAGACTTAACCAAGCAGTCAGCTTAATTTACATTCACCTAGGATGATAACAAGGGAACCCTAAGTGCTTCCAAGGAAGTCACTGAGTATATAATCCAATATATACTCAGACAGTTAGGAAGGGCTGCAACTATTCAGAGAAGCAATCTGGAGCTTTGCATTTGGCATCCTAGAAATAGATAGGGTAGAAAACCTCATGTAATGCACAAGCTATATTCAGCTTAATTTACTTATCTTGCTTATTTACATATTCCAACCAGAATGACAGCAAGATCCTCCTCTGTAAGGAAGTAACTGGATAAATCTGAAAAGTTCATACGGACAGTTATGAAGGGCTGCAAAAATGTATGCAGACAGTTATGAAGGGCTGCAAAAATTACACAGAATTTTGAAGGGCTGCCATTATCCATAGGAACAGAGTGGGGCTTCCAACTGCAACCCATAAAGCAATTCATATACCTTCACTATACTCCAGATTATTCTACTATTGCCTCTGAAGATGGCCTGCTACTTTCAGGCCTTAGAGAACTGGAGCTTTGAGCTGAAGCTCATGAGGCAATCCATATGCCTTCACTACACTGAGGTCCCCTAGAGGAGCCACCAGGTTGCTGTTGCCTTTAGAGATGGCCTGCTGCCGTTCAGGCCTTGAGAGAACTGGAGCTTTGAGCTGAGACTCATGAGGCAATCCATATGCCTTCACTACACTGAGGCCCCCTAGAGGAGTCACCACATTATTCTACTGTTGCCCTGGAATCGGCCTGCTAGTATTCAGGCCTAGGGAAAAAGGGAATCAGGTCTCTTAGAAATATTGAACCTGCTGTTCCAGCGCCTCTCATAAAGAAAGGCGGGAAAGCTTTTCAGCAGGCGACTATGACATATCTCTGCCTGACATTTCTGAATGGAAAGCTAGGCCCTTTCCAGTCACTGTGACTAGACACACCAGGGTCAAGTGGCAACAGAGGTATCATAAAAAAGCCGGGAAAACCAAAGGACTATGCCATATCCCTGCCCAAAGACTCTGAATGGAAAGCTAGGCCCTTGCTGCCATCACTGGGCAGACTAGGACCATAAAAATGGTGGGAACCTCCTGAGGTACCATAAAAATGGCAGGAGAAGTCCTCAGCTAAGGGCTATGTCATAACTCTGTCCAACAGCTCCTAATGATAAAGTTAGGCCCCTTCTAGTCACTGGACAGACTAGGACCATAAAAATGGTGGGAAACCTCTTCAGGAGAGGCCTACACCATATTCTGCGTAGCAAAGCTAGGCCCTTTCCCTGGGGTTCTGAGTGGAAAGCTATGCCCGTTCCACAGTCACTGGACAGGCTAGGGCCCAAAACACAGCACAGTGTGATAAGGAGCTGCCCATTTCTCTCACCACAATCAAGGTCCACACTAAACATTGCTGCTCTGACGCAATTTCTGAGGAGGAATACCTGGAAGGTATTGGCTGCCTTGCTTACCTGAGGGCCTGAGGTGACCACTGTGATGTCCTTATATGTTAAAACCTGTAAATATGGTAAGTGCAGGTTTATTAAGGGATATATGGTAAGTGAATTGAATGAGAGGGGGGAGAGCATGGGTTGGAAGGCTGGAGAATGCTGGATGATGATTGGCTGAGTGTTTGAATGGCTGAAGATATAAATGGGAGGATGACAGTTGAGAGGGGGTCGGTTGGTGAGAGTTGTTGGAGAGTCGTTAGTGGAGAGTTATTTGGATGGGTTGGTTGGCAGAGTTCTGAGGGAGGGTTGGATTATATTTGGCTGATATTTAGACAGTATATATATGACCAGAAACATAAAGAGTGACACTATATGAAACCATACGCTTGTTAAACATTCCTAAAGTAATCTTGTTATTTCTTGGTGTTATCAAATAAATACAGGCATACCCCACTTAACGTTGTTTCACTTAACGTTGCCTCGCTTTAACATACATGCTCCATACGTCCCCATACCCTGCTTAACGTTTGTGCGCTTCGCAATAAAATACATTTTATTGGCATGATGCTGCTGCCATCTAGTGGTGATTGCGTGCAGTACAAGTGAAGACAATTGCTTCACTTAAAGTAGATTTTCACTTAAAGTATACTCTCCGGTCCCATTAAGAACGTTAAAGAGGGGTATGCCTGTACTTTTATTGGTTTACCAAAAGCCTGATCCTTGGCTGGGAATACACAGACCAGAAGGGAGGGCAGGGTAATTACCAAGGCTGAAGGGAAACTATCATATGGTGGAAGCGGTGAAGGGAGATATTGTAACAACGTCAAGTATCCAGAGCAACCCAGGATTGTATGCTTTATAGACAAAGATACAAGGGGGTTGTGGACAGCAAGGGCACCCAGACACAAAGTAATAAGCTATAGAGAGACTGAGGCAAAGTCTCCAGCAGTATTGTTTACAGGGAGTGACTGGTGGTGCTGCCTAGCAGTGGGATCTTGTGAGATCTGTGCTAGAGTGGAGTGAGAAAAAATAAAAACAACGATCTTGACTGGTGGTGTCCTGAGGTGGTGCCTAGTGAAAGGTGGTAGCCACAAGCAGGTGGAAACCTGACAGGTGGAGCCAAAGGTGGGAACGTCACATGCGGTGGGATACGAACAGAAGAGAGTCCCTAAAAAGTGGTGTGACTGTAAAGGAATAACAAATAAAGATTACTTGTGAGTGTGTGACAAAGAGTGTGTGAGCTCCAAGAAGCATGGCTGAGTTCATGAAGATGAAGAGAGAGGAGCTGGTGGAAAAATGTATAGTGTTTCATTTACCTCATGAGGGTAAAGGGGTGGATGAATTGCGGGTGGCATTAATAACATATACGTCAATCCAAACCAAAGAACCTGTAAGAGAAGAGACCCCAGAAGGGTGCTTACATAATCCTGCCTATGTGGAGTATTTAAGAGAGACGTTAAAGTTGGAGGCTGAAAGGTTGAGAATGGATACTGAAAGATTTGAAAGGGAAGCTGAGGAAAAAGACAAGCAGCGGGTCTTTGAAGCTGCAGAGAAGAAAAAGCAACGTGTGATGGAGGCTGAGGAGAAAGAAAAGCAGCGAATGTTGGAGATTGAAAGGATGAGAATGGATACTGAAATACAAGTGGAAAGGTTAAAATTAGAAAGAGAGAAGTTTCATTCTGATGAAACAAGGAAAGAGAGAGATGAAACAAAAATAAAAGTCACTCCAAAAGACTTTGCTGTGTATGAGCCTGGTCAAGATCCACAAATTTACCTCACAACATTTGAAAAGGCAGCTCAGATGTGGGGGTTACCCGAAGATAAATACATGCAGTATTTATCAAATTTAATTAAAGGGGAATTGGCTGAGGTGTATCAGTATTTCCCCTCAGACAGGCCAGTGACATATGCTGAATTCAAAGAAGCAGTGTTTAAAAGATTTAGACTGGGGCCTGATTATTTTAGAAAACTGTTCAGAAACTGCCAGATACAGACAGGAAGGTCTTTCGTGGAGCTGGGGGCAAAACTGATGGACCTATTTGGAAAATGGCTGACAAGTGCTAAAGCCCAAATTGCAGGTCAAGATTCCTCCCGGTGGAATTCCTGCTGATATGGGCCGTGAAATGTATGAAAATAGCTGGCCACTGAGATGGCTGCAGCTGCATGCGCTGTGCTTCAATAACGATATCCGTAAAAACAGCCCAGGATGGCTCAGCCATGGTTACACGCATACAGTGAAAGGAAGCAGTACCAGATATTATATGGATAAATTCCTGATTAATCAACACACACACTGGTAGAGGAATGCGGTGGATTAGCAAAGCCAAATAAATGCATACAGCAGAGGGGACCGGTTAGACCTCTAAATGCAGCCAAGGGCAAAAATAGCAAGGCCAAAATCACCACACATAGAGGAGAAGAGCCGTTTGAGCTCTAAAGCCACCAGGAGCAAAATTCACCACACCTCAGGTGAAAAAAGGTTGGGCAGCAAGAGCTGTTGGGCTGTTGCTGGATCGGGGGGGGGGTTAACCTGTTGCAATTTTGCTGTTCTGTGAACAGGCTGTTCTACAACCGAAGCGTGGCTTGATTGGCCATACCCCATTACTACCACCACCTCAGCAGAGGATGGGGTTCTTGCTCCCAATACACACTTGGCATTAAATATGGGAGGTCTGGAAAATGCAATTCGCCAGGTGTAGCAGCTCCACTGTGCTTCAAATGGCAGGCGCCTCTGTTGTGCTCAGAAATGGTGGGCACTGCCTCAGAAATGGCGGGCTGCTCCAAACCAACAGTGCTGCTGCTCCACTCCTTTCCGTAATGGCAGGCACTGGTGCTTCCCTGAACCGCAGAGATCTTAGTGACACCTCCGTGGACTTACCTACTGGGGATAGTGCAGAGCCCCTTGAAGTCCCCTCAGCGGGATCATCAGTTTTCGTGCCTGCCACATAATGGCATGAATCTGTAGTGGCTGCATGCTGACTGCGGCTACTGCTGAGTGCTGCCCAAATTTCTTAAAATGCCTTTTCTTTGAAGGCTGCCGGCAGCTGGGTACTGACTGCGGCTACCGCCGAGTGCTGCCCAGAACTCTTAAAATGCCTTTTTGTTGAAAACTGCCTGCAGCTGCGTGCTGAGGCTTTGGTAATTGTGCGTAGGCTTATGGGGGTTGCAAAGCTAAGCCCTGAAGACATCCCTTCAAGTTGGTCATCACTGCCAATAAGCAGCCCTTGCTGAAAATTGGCGGGAAGTCAGAGCGGGAGGGAACTGACTGCGGCCACTGCCGAGTGTTGCCCGGGCTTTTAGAATATTTGTTCATCCTTGCTGCCTGACCTTTCATTTTGTCCATGTCTTGCAGGGAGAAGAACAAAAAAGACGGCTGACAGAAGGCAAAGAAAACAGACAGAGGGAAGGAGGCAAAGAATGTGACAGGTTTTTTTTAAGTAAGAACAACAAACAGAGAGGAAAGAAGCGTAAGAAACAAATAAAGAGATTTAAAAAAACACAGTAAGGGACAAGAAACTATTATCCTTCAGAGAGGAAAGACAACTCAATAGGATGTGCTCCAAGCTGAGACAGGAAACAAAACTGAGCCTCAACAAGAGGGGAGGAGCAAAAGTATTTGCTGAAGCGTTTCCTGTCTCTGAGCTGTAGGGGGCGCTATAATACCCACTTGGAGACTTCTGTCATCCGTGAGAGAATCACAATGCACCAAGAAAGTAGATGCATATAGGTGAGGGGCAACGCACAAGCTGAGTTAAGCCAGTTGCTGTAGAATAACATTACTCATCTGACCTCTGAGATAAGTCCTTCCTAAACAAATATCAAATATATGATGATCATATTTGCAAGAAAATAGCACGACACCACCAATTGCTTTCTGTGAATTGGTCACTCTTCTTGTATACGTCTTGTGCACAGAAATGTAATCAATTAATCATTACCCTTTGTGTTTCATGGACTTTTGGCCCCACTGCTTAAAACTATTTTCTCTCTTTTTCACTCGTGTGTATGTACAGCCCTACCTGGCAGCTGAGATGAAATGGGCTCTTTTGGAATAGAGGTAAGTGAGGGGGTCCAAGCAACCACCCTGATGGAGACTTGACAGGATGGGTTTTTTCCCCCCTCTAGTTCCTGTCGTCTCCCAAAACGGACCACTGATCGTTCTGCATTCCAGTTTGCTTTTCAGTAAAAGGACAGCATTGCACAATGAAAGAGCAATGGGCTTGGACCTAGGAAGAGACCCCAAAAGACTGCCCTGGATTGTTCCTCCCCATCTGGGGCCTGGTGCAAGATCACGGCAGCATGGAACAGAAATGACTACACTGCAGATCATTCAGGGCTTAGAGGGGAAAGAAATCTATTCACATTCCTGAAGTGACTGTTTAGACAGAGTCAGGGGAGAAGCAACAATCTGGATATAGCAAAAAAGAGTTAAATATTTCTGCTCAAGGAAGCCTGAGGTCTTTGCTCCAAAGGTGCAGCCCAGCCAATGTAGTTTATGCCAACTTGTTGCCAAAGACTGAATTGGTCTACTACAACAAAACAGCCCTTCCAGAGGCTTACAGAGATCCAAATATAGCAACATCTGGCTCATCTGTTCCTAAAAAGAGGGACCTTCCTGGTCCTCTTGTTCCTTACTCCCTAAACCCAGCTCTCACCGGTCCTTCTCGTGCGAGCAGTTGTTGTTCAGAGCACTGGCATGATCCAAGTGGCGGTTGTAGCGTGCAGCTGTATCAGGGCGGTTACTCAGCATCCTGCTCTCTGCATCTGCCAACCACGCCTATATGGAGCCCAAAACATGGACATGGGTTAAGGTTTCATGGCATATTGTTCATCTGTTTATCCAAAATGGTGCCTGGCCTGCTCGCACAACTCTTCTGGCTACTGTAGCTTCTTGAAGAATGAAAACGTGTTATGGTGTGGCTATTTTGCTGCAATAATCCATGTAGAAAACAATGCAGATTTTACTCCACATTTAACTAATCCCTGTTCTAATCAGGCTTCAACATATGACATCCAGGGCCATCTGAAGATACTGTGGTGCTCAGAGCAGAAAATAAGAAATGGCTCATTGCTCCTTTTCATCACTCAGAGCAACCCACCAGGAAACTTTTTTTACCCTTTTTTGCCATGGACAGCCTCCAAAGTGCCTTTCAAAGTGTTCAGGACGACCCACCAAACAGTTAAGTGTTGGATCTTGCAAAGCACCTTGAAAAGGCTTTCACAAGACCTGACAATCAGTGACTTAGGTCTTGCAGAGCCTAGTGCACAGGGCTTTGCAAACCTCTTCCAGCTGAGCCAGGTCTTTACTTGCCCTACACCTGACAGTTGGGCAGATGGTCGTGACTTGGCTGCTGGTGTGCCTAGTTAGGCCTGCAGGCTGGACATTTCCCACTTTTGGATTATAGAGTTATAAATTAAAGAAATTTACAGGGTTTAGTCATCTACACAGTAATAATTGCTGCCCACACTGACATATAAAAGCAGGATTGCACAAGTCTTACAGCAGAAGAGGTGAGAAATCTGTGGCCCTCCAAATATTTATTGGACTCCGAACTCCCACCAGCCCCAACTAGCATGGCCAATGAGACTTGGTCCAGCAACATCTGGAGGGCCATAGGTAGCCTGCTCCTGCCTTAGAATATGGAGGCAACAGACTACAGAATAAAACCAGCATTTTGAGGACTGTGCAACCACTAGGCATTGGCACCATGATCAACTCACCTATTTGGCACCAGGGAAAGACTTACCTTTTTTCCCAAGCATTTGATATACTGAGATGATGATGGGATTGGGCTCATGGGAGTTGTAGTTCAAAAAAGTAACTTTTCCAAGCTCTGGATTCACGTGGTGGTGATGAAATGCCTTGTGCTACCATTTTACTATAGTAAATTTGTTATGACTAGTTAATATACATTTGCCATTTATGAAAGAGTCGGAGTCAGTACATTTCTACCGACTCCGACTCCACGCAAAATTGCTCCCGACTCCGACTCCACAGCCCTAGTGACCAGACACTTGAAAAGTGCAAGAGAGCTGGCCTCTGCAACCCCTTATTTCTGTGGTTCCTAACCTTTTTCTCAATGGATCACTTGAACTTTGCTGAGGGGTTTGGTGGAGCACTTAATGATTTTTTGCCTGTTATAGTATGCTGTGCTAGATGCTGTATGATTTTTAATTGTATTTTTATTTCTTCTTTTATTTCTTATATATTGTATTTTATTCTATTCCATAGAATTCAAATTGTAATACAATAAAATATATTACAAGAAAAAGAAGCAATTAAAAATAATTAAAAATATGAATATTTAATGTAGCAAATGTGTCATCTCCCATCTTCAACCACAAATCCACAGACAGACCACCTGAATGAAGCTTGCGGACCATTAGTGGTTCATGGACCACAGTTTAGGAACCCCTGCCTTACTTCATATTTCTGGATTTCTAGGCGCAATCTCTCAATGGTCCCCAGGGTTTCCGAGATCTTTGGCTCAAGACTATTAGGATCTCCCATCTGTGGCGTCTTCTGGTAAACATCCTTCATCTTATTTAAGGCATCCCTGAAAGAATGGAGGGCAGCAAAATATTTTGCAGTGTGGAGATATCAGGAATGTAGGTGTCCAAAATTTAAGGCATTTGGTGTGAACACATGCTAATAAAATCAAATCCATAATCAAAAATTTGGGTTACCTTGTACTGGCCAACAGCACCATTTATGTACTCTTAATAATTTGTGCCTTCAAAATGCAAAAAGATTTCTGGATATTTCCAAAGGGTTAGCTATGTTCGTTATTTTTGCTGCAAAAGACTGGAGTTCTATGGCACCATAAAGACCAACACACAGTCCACCATCAGATGAATGAAGTATAATCCTAAGTGTAAGCAGTGGCTTCATTTGCATGTCATGATAAGCCAGAGTTTGTCTTAAACCATGGTTTAATTGTGAATGTGCCTCTCCCTGCTGTGCGGGTCCATGTGGCTTATCTCCCACCTCTGCCCTGTGGCTCAGACAAGCTATATTATGGTTTGTCATATCAGAATCTAGACAGTGCTAGATTTGTTTCAAACAGGCCATGAATGGTAAGCCAGAAATAAGCAAAGAACAAACCTTAGTTTATTTCTGTCGAGCCCCAGGTCTCTCAGGGTAATCAAGGAGGGGGGCTGGAGGAGCTTCAGCCCCCTCAACGAGAGCAAGGGGCAGAGCCAGAGGAATTTGAGAATTTTGAGGACACTGGGGGAGGGAGTGTGCTTGACACTGTGCCAGTTCCCACGGACAGTCCTCCTGCTGAAGAAGACGCGTCAACAGAGCCATTGGGGGAATCTCTGGCGTGCGTGCCAATTCCAACCCCCCTGGATCCCCCTCTTGACACTTCAAATGATTGCCCGCATCCTGACCCCAGGCCCACACCTATCCAGTTGGTATCGTCAGATGAACTGTTGGAAGCACGCCCTCTTTCACCCCGCGCCAGATGTCGCGAGCACGCCGGTCAGAGGGAGGTTCCTCGAAGGAGTGAGAGATTACGGGCGAAGACCTTTCCTATGTAAGCTTGCCTCCCCCCCCCCCACGGGGTGTTGAGTCAACTTCCTTCATTGCTGCAGAGTATGCTTAGTAGCTTAGATAGGGATTGCAGTGAGTTAGCTAGTGGAGTTAATGAGGCGTGCTGCCTTTGATGTTTCAATTACCCTAATAAAGCAAGAATTTATCTCACCCTCGTCTCTGACTCGTGCCTCACACTCTGGGCAGGACAATTTCTGGCTTTCTGCTCATGGTCTGTTTGCAACAAAAACAACAATGGCCTGGGTTTGGACAACATCACAAGAGCATGGGGGAGGGGAGGGAGAGAGAACCTACATGGCAGGGGAGAGAGGAGAGGCATGTTCACAATTAAATCGTGGTTTAAGACAAACTGACTTATTGGCCAGTGAGTCAGAAGGAAATGAAACGCATAAAACAGACTGTGTAAAAAAGCTTTAGCTTAAAAAACAACAATTTCCAGAGACATAGCTATGCTTATCTGATGCAGAAAACTGTAGCAAACACAACAGAGTCTGGTGGCATCTCAAAAGACTAACAAATTTGTTATGATGTAAGTTTTCATGGACTATAGTTCACTTCCGATGAATTGGACTCTAGTCTACAAAAGCTTATGCTGTAATAATTTTGTTAGTCTTTCAAGTGCCACAGGACTGGGTGTTTTTTTTTTAAGAATTATAGTGATTATTCACAAAACAGTACTAATGATAAAGACAAACAACTTGGCACTGGAAAGCTAATTATTTACTATCTTATTCAATGTGTTAGTTCTCAGGTCTTGGGAAACATGCACTGTTTGCCTTTCTAAATTTGGGCTGGAAAGTCAGCTTTAGTACAACTAAGCATTTCTACCCAAAAGTAAAGGCACAAATTTTGCTCAGCCTTAAAAGTGGTATGATTCCTGCCCTATACCAGATACCAACTTAACAAACAAATGAACTTTTTGGTTTTTCAGAAAGTCAAGTGTTGTCAAGTTGGAAAGGATTGAAGGTGGTTTCCCGCCTACTGGCCAAAAATGATGAGATAATGGCCTTTAGCATTAAAGGCTGCAGTCCTATACATACTTACATGGGAGTAAGTTCCTTTGAACTCAATTGGGCAACTTGTATAGCATTGAACTGTTAAAGTGTTACAGTAAGACAGGCAGTAAAACTGCTCTGGTTAAGCACTGGTGAAACACTGAATACTGGGTAGTAAATAATGGCTTAGAGCCAGTGTGGTGTAGTGGTTAAGGTGTTGGACTACAACCTGGGAGACCAGGGTTCAAATCCCCACACAGCCGTGAAGCTCCCTGGGTGACCTTGGGCCAGTCACTGTCTCTCAGCCTCAGAGGAAGGCAATGGTAAACCACCTCTGAATACCCTTTACCATGAAACCCCTATTCATAGGGTTGCCATAAGTCAGGATCGACTTGAAGGCAGTCCATTTCCATTTTCAATAATGGCTTATAATGTACATGAATGCTCAACCTTTAATTTCAGATTTTAAAAGATTCAAATTTTGAAATCAAGATTAGGTTTAGTACACACAAAAACCTGCCAAAAGTTCATTTTAACTCTGCTTAAGACTGCACAGATCCTTAAAAAAAAATCAATCTAGAGAGAGGATATTGACTTTCAGTTTCTGACCTCTGGTCTAGCTCTTTCTGCAACTCCCGATTTCTTTCCTCAATCTTCTGCTGCAGCTTTTTTCTCCTCTGCTCTGGAGGCAGGTGGCTAAAGTCTTCGGTGATCACAGTCTGGCAGCAGGAAAAGACATACATTAATTTCTTCTGTGGCCTTCGCAGACACTTCCCTGCCTTGCTCTGTTAACCCTGTCTCTTCCCCTGCAGGTTGACGTCTATCCAGCCCATCTGGGTGATGTAATTAAGGAACACCACCACTTTCCATTAGTCTACGGCAGATATAAGGCCATGGACAGTCTGGAGCCATAGCAGCAGTCTCATACCTTAGAATTGCACATTGCTGCACCAGATCTTACTTGCCCTATTCAGCTCTAAGTACACGGCAAGTCAACCAGAAGTAATCAGCAGTGCTCCTGAGCATTCAAAGCACTTCACAACATTGTTTCAGCAGTCCTCATGACAAACCTGTAGGTTAGATACCTATACCTTTCCCTCTGTGACTAAGGAGCAATCGTGACAGGAAAAGTGGCCCACAGGACAAGGACTAAACATTTTCCCACCCACCTGTATGATCTTTTACTCCAACCTCTTAGCTTGCAACATAGTTTTGTATTTAAAAAAGTGTTGGGATGAAAAAAATATTTCTACTAAGCATTGTATGTGCTTTGACCATGAGAAGTAAGTGGTTTGCCTAAGACCACTCAGCAATGGCAAAGGCTAGACTGAAACAGGGGACTTCTCGGCTCACAGCAAGGGTGAGAGTTCAGCAGCCTTCTCTTCTACCTATGTGCCATTCTCTACTGTGTTAGGGTTAGAACAGAGAGGCGACACCCCTCCCCCCACCGGGGCTAGTCAGAAACGCAAACAAAGGCATCTCTGACCACCAAGCATTGTAACACTATCTTATTGAGCCTGATAATGAGATCTCAGTCCTAAATGGTTGCTGTAAACTGCCCATCTTCCCTTGAGGACAGTGGGTTGACCAGCAAGAAATCTGGTGGATCCTGCTGTGCAGTGGGGGTATTGGGTGCCTGTGATGGGACTTGGTGTTCTTTGGGTCTCTTCCAATGGCATGATCCTTAGCTCCTTCCAAAACCAGGGACCACAGTCAGGGTCTGACGCTGAAAGATAATCTACCCTGAGTCAGTTTGGCAGTGACTGAGACACAGCAGGGAGACTGTTTGCCTTCCTCCTAGAGGATGTGGCTTAGGTTCACCTTCAGGAATCACTTGGAGTTATTTGCTACATAAGCACCATCTTGCAGCACACTTGCTCTTCTCCTTTTATGGCATAAATGTGACCTGAATTGAGTGGACTGATTGGTAAGGGCTGATGGTCTTTGCTTTTGGGTAGTAGAAGGCTACCTTCTGATTCCTCTCACTCCAAAAGTTTGTACAAGTTCCCAAGTAAAAAGCCATCTTATCTGAGACTTGAACCCATAGGCAGCAACTAAGCCCTCCTCTTCCTCCAGCATTTATTGTAAATTGCTTTCTGGAAGCATGCATAAAAGTGCTATAGATATAAAGGACTGAAAACATGCATGCACAGTCTGTGACTGCCAGCTAATTGGGGCAAAGACCAGTCCTTGCAAAAGGAAGGGGAGGTCCAGCTAAAAGGTAGATAACCCAATTCTCAGGCAGGCACTCAGCTATCCTCTGCAGTCACCTGGGTAAGCATCTGAGCTCAATGGACCCTCAAAAATATGTGTGTGTGTGCGTGCGTGCACACGTGTGCGCACATGCATGCATTAGGGATGTGCTAGAATTCCACCCAATTCGGATTTGGTACTGAATTTTTCATTAATTTGCTTATTCTCAACCACTGAGGATTGGATTTTAATGTTGCGAATTTCTGCAGCTATTTATGAAAATGAACTTTTAAACAAAAAATCCACCTCTCTAAACATTGATTGTAAGCATGATAATTTATTGATATTTCCTTTTAAAATATTGGCATTTCCTTCAAAATATCAATATAAAAATATCATATTAGTATCAATATTTTTTCCAAGCAAAAAACACAGACTGGTAAAAGCAGATGAACGAATTTGAATCAATGCCAGACTGTTAGGTTGACGGAATGCTTTCGAACCATCACCAACCAATGGATCCCATCCCTAATCAGTATACTGGCAAGCAGTGACTGTTTTAAAAGAAACAGGTGAGGCTTGTGACCTAGGATTCTGAATGTTAAGAGTCTTCTCAGCACCAATACCTCAGCTGATTTTCTACTTGGCAGGCAGGCACCTCTGGAAGCAGCAAACACATGATGCTGATTTAGCAAAGATGAATTAACCACTTACCACCCGTTTGAGGCTGCGGAAGGACGTGATGCGGGGTTTGACTGTCTTATTGATCTCGTTCAAACAGTAAGACAGGGGGTCACGGGTGAATTTGGGGGATGAAGGTCCATTGATAGCAGATGTGGTAGGGGAAGAAGACGAGGAGGAGGAAGGGCAATTTAAGGAGGAGAGGGGAGGGGGTGGGAGCTAGCGACAGACAAGGGCCATGAACAAGAAACGAAACACAAAAGAATGGAGAAAACTGTAAGAAAATAAAAAGGCACACAGACACAAAAAACACCCAAAATGCAACAAGAAAATTACAGTACATTCCATTTATACGGTACAAGCTTACAATGGAAGGCAGGATATTGGCTGAACATTTTTGGAAACTATTTGCCCTGAGAAGCAATGGCTAATTTTGCTGCTTATATTGCCTACCTCATTCACCTGACCAGAAAACAAGTATCAACTGGTGTGCCCAATATAACAGGAATGCACTGTAATAAAAAAACCCCAAGGATACATGGGGAAGAAGGGGGGTAGGAGGCAACAGCACAAGATGCAGAGCAAAACCTCATCACCATGGAGCACATGAAAGAGACAGACCCTGAGAATCATGCATACAGAGCTGGTTTTCTGTGTAGGCACATTCTTGGAAACCTCCACTGCAGAAAGTCTTAAATTCCTGGTCAGAGATCATATGGTTTGGATGGTGGCCCTAAACCTCGATACTATGGGAGGATGTGGTTTGAAAAGATGGGGTGCAATGTTAGTAGTGAGAAAGGAACCATTTTTGAGGAAGCTTTAGAAAGACAGACAGGGAGATCAGGGGCACAGGAGAAACTGCTTGGAGGGAGCCATTGTTTCCTCTTGCTCTCACTGTTTCAATTAAGCCTCCTGACTTCCTACTTTCTCCCCACATGACACTTCCCCTCAAAATGCTGCTTACTATGTTGTTGACTATAATTTGCATCCCATCCCTGACTGAAATTGCTTTGTTTTATGGAGAGCATTCTGATGAAAACACAGAGCCCTTGTTTCTATTGGAATGAGTCACATAGTGGGTCAAGAGATTCATCTGAGCTAGGCCCAAATTCTTTATACCTCTAAAGGCCACATGTTTTGTTTTAATAGACTTTTAAAGATGTTGTGTTTTAATATGTTTAAAGTCTTCATTTTTAAGATGTTTCAGACTGCTTTTGGTGTTTTTGTGCCTCCCTGGGCTCCTTCTGGGAGAAAGGACAGGATAAAATTTAATAAATAAAATAATAAATAATCAGGTTGAGAAAGCGACATTCAATTTGCTCCAGGAGATATCCCAACAACTTTTTATGTAGCTGTAAAAATTGGTACTATGTTTGCAACAGTTGAAGAATCACTTCCAAGGAATTGTGTCAGACATGGCTGTACCTTTCCACAAGGAAGGTGCAAGCAGCTTGAGTGTCGAGTGCAAGCTACTAAGAGATGTTTGCTGAAGCTAAGCAGGACTGGGTCTTGTCTGTGCCTGGATGGAAGATCACCTGAAAATACCTGTACACTGCCTTAGGTTCCATGCTGGACGAATGGTGGACTATAAATGTAATAAAAATAATTATGCAAAACATCAGCATTGGACAGTGGAGCAGAAATGCAGCAGGTCAGCACAGAGCACGCAGAATCTAAGAGACTCATCTATCAAGTGACTCCTGGGATTTTGACATGGATATGCTTGCTGGGCTCAGAGGTCAGCATCTGCCTTGCTCTACACTACCTCAAAGCACTGTTGCCAGAAAAAAATATGCTAAGTGAGAGGTAAAGAACTAGCACAGCAAAGGGAGCTGATGTGGAAGAATGGGTACGAGACAGGATCAAATCAGGATGTTCTTGGTTCAAATCCCACCTCTTCCATTAACTCACCAGGTAGCTTTCGGCAAGCTTCTCCCTATCAGCCCTTTACAGTAACAGGATGATACTAATAGTGACCCACCTGATACTATTTTAAGGGTTACCAAGGTAACATCAAAGTAGTATTTTGAACAGTATGAGAAATGGACTTCAAGTCGATTCCGACTTATGGCAACCCTATGAATAGGGTTTTCATGGTAAGCGGTGTTCAGAGGGGATTCGCCATTGCCTCCCTCTGAGGCTGAGAGGCAGTGACTGGCCCAAGGGCACCCAGTCAGCTTCATGGCTGTGTGGGGATTCGAACTCTGGTCTCCCAGGTCGTAGTCCAACACACTAACCACTACACCACACTGGCTCTCTTTGAACAATATAGGGCCACGTAAATGCTAATATTTTAAAAGCCTACAGCTGCAATCCTAATCCCGGCTATCCACTATCCATTCCTGGAACCACTGCTGAATCCACAGTCCCGCCACTTGATAGAGTGGAAGGCGCTCTCTCTCTCTCTCTCTCTGTGTGTATGTGTGTGTGTGTGTGTGAGAGAGAGAGAGAGACAGAGAGAACAAACACACAGTGAAGAAGCCTGGATTAGGTCCATTGCCAAAGTATGGCCTCTTGCAGGCCTGCTCCCTGTCTGCCATTTTGGGGGCTTCCACTGGCAGTGGCTTCCATCTCCTGTTGTCTGGGAGGGGACACTGGGGTATTACTGACAACACAGCTCCCCTGCTGGCAGAGCCAGGCAGGGTTGAGCTGAGGGACACTTCCACCCCATCGAAATCGCCTCCAGTATGGCAAATAAGGGAGTTTAGATTAGCTTTATTATTGTGAGCAGAGCAAAGGAAAAATATGCTCCAACAGGCAGATGTTCCGTGCTTTACCTTCTACAGGACTTCTACTTGCTTTCCCTTTTCTACACATCCTCAGAGTGCCCTCAGGACGAGAAGCATAGGATCCTGTCTTATACCAGGTGAGATTATTTGTCCATATGATCCAGTACTGTCTACTCCAACTGGCAGCAATTCTCCACAGACTCAGGCAAGAGGTCTTTCATATCACCTGGGACCATCGGCTGGCAAAGCATATGCTCCGCCATTGAGCTACGGCATCGCCTTTCCGTCTCTTATCCTCTTATCTATCCCTCCTCCTGCCACAATATTGGATTAATTGTAATATTGGATTAAGAATAAATCCCACTCAAGATTTTCTTGCAAATTAAGCATTGCAATGTTTGCATTCATTTCTTATGGTTGCAAAATTATGGTATTGTACAATTTCACTGTTGTCAAGTGCAGAGAGAAATGAGTAAGGGAGGAGCAGTCTGAGGATATGAGGGAAGGAAAACAAGTCTTAGTAGAGATTATGAACAGCCTTCTGCCTCCCATTTATCTCTTTAGGTGTCCCACATGAGCTATAAAAGGAGCTTAGCAAGTTAAATTAGAGCAGCCTTTCCCCAGTCTTGGTCTCCAGATGATGTTGGACTCCAACCCCCTCCATCCCCAGCTAGCACAGACAGTAGTCAAGTGAGATGGATGAGGTTGCAGCTGAACAACATCCAAGGGCCTAAGATCAGGGACGGCTGCTTTAGGGAAAATGCTATAATGTCAGTTAGTGGTCTCTATTCCTCCCAGTCGGGGGACATTCATGGATATGGACATTCAAGGAGAAGCAGGGAGCAAGCAGCAAGCAACACAGAGGATATGGAAGAAATTGCACAGTATAAAAAAGGGAGGCAGGCAAAGGAGAGGCCAGATGTGAGCCAAAGTAATTGAGTTTGGCATTCTTGTGACATCAGCAACAGGATTTTCTGCCTGCAGGAAGAGGAACATTGCGCTGCCAGGGAGGGAGAGCCCCTCGTCATCTGCTGCTGCTGTGCTGCTTCCCCTGGCTGTCACCACCACCACCCTTCCTGCTGGACTGCTGCTATTAACAGCTGCCACACCCTGCAGGACCAGGTCCCAGGTATCAGCCAGCTGTGGCTAACCTTTTGCACCTGTCCCTCCTTGGAGGGATATATAGGCTGGCTGGCTGAGAGGCCTGGGAGACCTTCTGCCTGCAGGAAGAGGAACATTGCGCTGCCAGGGAGGGAGAGCCCCTTGTCATCTGTTGCTGCTGTGCTGCTTCCCCTGGCTGTCACCACCACCACCCTTCCTGCTGGACTGCTGCTATTAACAGGTGCCACGCCCTGCAGGACCAGGTCCCAGCTTATTTCATCGTTGCTGCTGCACTGCGCGAGGAGAGTCTTCGGCGTGGGACATTGTCGCCGGATGTATGCTGTGTGGTGTGAATGAGATTGGTGTGTGTATGTATGTGAGTCGTTGCTTGTTTTAACTACACTTTAATTGTATTTTATTGTATTTTAATGCTATTTAATTATTTGTTCCGTTGAGTTTGCTATTTATTTCTATGTTTTTGTATTTTATGTTGCTGTTTTACTCTTATGTACACCGCCCAGAGAGCCTTTTGGCTTTGGGCGGTATAGAAATTAAATTAAATAAATACATGGCAGATGTGGCCAAGGAGAGAGCTCACAGGCCAGATCTAGTGACAAAGGAGTTAGAGCGTGAAACAAAGCCCAACTCAGAGTAAAGCAGGAGGAAGAAACCTTCAGCATGCCTGATAAAGATGCTCATGTGAGAGAAAAGGACCACATAGGGGTGGAAGAAAGGAGGTCCTTGAGAAAATGGGGTCTTTAGCTGAAAAAACAGCCTGTGCATAAAGGAGCCTCTGGAGAAAACTAGTCAGAAAAGCAAGGGCTTGCTGAAGCAGATCTTGGGCCTCTGCCATAATCATCTTCAGAACATAAACACAAGGGTCAGCTAGGGATTGTAGGAAAAAGGAACACTCTCCTTTGAGTAACAGGGCAGCTGGAATGGCTTCTTGGAACAGCATGTTCCAGAGGCAGAGATCTAAGGCTTCCATAGGAGGAGGAGCCTGGGAGAGATGAAATGCAGGAGACTGTCATGGCTGAAGAAGGGGGGGGGAAGGGTATTTTGGTCAAGACCCTCCAATAGCAAATATAATTACCAAACGTTACTCTGGCACAAACATTTTGGGAAGCATTTGTTAGGTCCAGAAAGTTGGAAGAGAAACCTTTCATGAGGACTAGTACAAGCAGCCAGAAGGAGACAGGAGGCAGCCAGAAACTGATTAATGTGGAGGAAGGTGCTAATATGGGATTTTGCTAACTTGCCTGTAGTACTGCCATCTAGCTGAGCAATGTGCTGGGGGTGTGGCTGTGCCAGGTAGAAGGGACAGTTTGTCCTTACAGTAAACCGTGTTTCTTCATGGATGACAAGAGGTCTCCAAGTGGGTACTGTAGCTCCCCCTACAGCTCAGAGATGGGAAACTGTTCAACTGACATTTAAGCTCCTCCCCTCCTGCTGAGGCTCAGTTCATTTCTTGTAAAGCTTCGGAATTCAGCCTCAGTTTAACAACAAACATAAAATGTAGAAAAAGAACACAACCAAACTTGACAATAACCAAGAGCATTAGTAACATGGTCTACTGGCCAACAGTCAACAAAAAACAGAAAAGTCATGGTACTCCTTGACTTAGTCCCTTCAACCAACGAAACATCTGCATGGGTAGGCCTTGGAGACCTCTTGTCATCCATGAAGAACCACAGTTTACGGTAAGGACAAACTGTCCCTTCTCTCATGAATGACAGAGGTCTCCAAGCGGGACGTACTACAGCTGCAGACCTAGGGTGGGGCAGATGCCGGCAGGACCTGCTGTAAAACCCTGCAGCCAAAGGAAGCCTCTACTGAGGCATACAAGTCAATCTTATAGTGTTCGGTAAAAGTGTTCGGAGTGGATCATGTCACTGCTCGACAGATATCTGTCAATGGAGCATTTGTGGAGAAAGCTGCCAAAGTAGCGGCCAACCTAGTAGAGTGTGCTGTAACATGTAAAGGAGATGGTAGGTGTAGTGTTTTATAAGCTAGTGAAATACAAGCCTTAATCCACCATGCCAGTGTTGCGGAAGACACTTGTTTTCCCATAGTGGCCATATGAAAAGAAACAAATAGCGAGTCAGAGCGTCTAAAAGACTCTGTCCTGTTAATATATACCTTTAATGCTTGCCTAACATCTAAGGAGTGCCATGCCTTCTCCTTTGGGTGAGAAGGTCGAGGACAGAAGGAAGGTAAGATTAGCTCCTGTTGTCTGTGAAAAACCGTGTTCACCTTAGGGATGAATGTTGGGTTAGTTCGCAGTACTACTCTGTCCATAGGTGTTTTTGGATGGATAGCGCATGTAGTTCTGACACTCTGCACACCGGTGTTATGTTTTAAGCGACATTATTCTCAGAGGTACAGAATTCAATGGCTCAAATGGAGGTTTCTGCAGTGCCGCCAGAACTGTATGCAAGCTCCAGGTTGGAAACCAATGAACAACTGGTGGACTAAGACTAGTAGCTCCTTTAAGGAAATGCTTCAACCAAGGATGCAGTGCGATTGAGCCGAATTCCCTGACTTGTAAGACTGATGATAAAGCTGAGAGCTGTCTCTTTAAAGTGTTAGGACGCATGCCCTTCTGCAGAAATAGTAATACATCAGAGACCCCAGCCGATACCGGGTCGACTTCTTTTTTGCAACACCAAGAGCAAAACACCGTCCACGTGGCCTGATAACTTCGAAGGGTTGATAGGCACCTGGCGGCTAGGATGGTCGTGACCGCCTCCGCCGGTATGCCGGAATTCAACAGTTGGAAGTGTTCAATTTCCAGGTGGTTAGTTGAAGCCACTGTGGATCCGGATGCAACAGTGGACCTTGATGGAGCAGGTCTGGACGTGATGGAAAATGAAGTGGTGGTGATGTGGTCAACTGAATGATGTCCGAAAACCAAAGACGTCGTGGCCAGTATGGGGCCACCAACACCACCCTGGCTCTTTCTGACCGAATTTTCTTGAGAACTCTGGATAACAGAGGTGTCGGAGGAAAGGCATAGTGTAGGCCCCTTGGCCAGGGAACTGCTAGGTTATCCACTTTTTCCTCCTTGTGAGACAGGTACCTAGAGTAAAAACATCTTTTCTGGTGATTGATCTCTGATGCGAACTGATCTCTGCTGAAATTCCTGAACTTTGCCTGAAGGAAATTGAATACCTTTCTGTTGAGGGCCCACTCCCCTGGAAACAGGTGTTGTCGACTCAGCCAGTCGGCTGTCACATTTAATTGGCCCTGGATGTACTCCACTCTGATTGAGGAGAAGTGCTGTTCTGCCCAGGAAAGCATGTCCATGGTTTCCCTTTGTAGTGTTAGTGAGCGTGTGCCCCCTTGTTTGTTCAAGTGGGCTCGGGTTGCCGTGTTGTCTGTTTGAATCAAAACGTCTGGAAACTTGAGTGAGTGTAGAAAGTGTCGAAGGGCCAGGTGCGTTGCTCGAAGCTCCAGCCAGTTGATGCTTCTGGTGGATTCTGACTGTGACCACTTGCCCTGTATATACTGGCCCTGACAGTGAGCTTCCCAACCTTTGAGACTCACATTGGTGGTAATGAGAGAGCGAGGAGGATCGAAGAGAGGAACACCGTTCCGTAGATGTGTCTCTGATTTCCACCAAAGCAGAGAATTTCTGACACTTCGGGGAATCTGGACGTAGCGGTGCTTGCAATGAGCAATGTCCTCCTGGTAGCATAGTAACAGCCATTGCAGCGGGCGAGAGTGCAGACGAGCCCAAGGAGTAATCCCTATGGCAGAGGCCATCATGCCCAACAATTTTGCTAACTTCATGACATCTGCTGATGTCGCGTGAGCCAACGACGTCGCCATGGCTTTGATTTTGTAAACCCTCTCCTGAGAAAGAGAGATAGATTGATGAACTGTGTCCAGCCATGCTCCCAGGTGCTGTAACTGCAGTAAAGGAATTAGGTGGCTCTTCATGATGTTCACCAAGAAGCCATGATCTTTTAAATGGGCTAACGTTATCTGGACGTCCTCCTGCGCCTGATGACAGGACTTTGAGAGTATCAGGAGATCATCCAGGTAAGGATATATGTGCAGGCCTCTTTATTTGAGGGCTGGCCACTAATGCCACCATTACCTTGGTGAAGACTCTTGGAGCAGACGATAGACCGAAAGGTGAGGCTTTGAACTGGTAATGATCTCTGTTGTAAGAAAAACGCAGCAGGCGTTGGTGTGCTGGAAGGATTGGAATATGAAGGTATGCTTCCTTCAAGTCTATTGACGCTAGAAAATCCTGGTGTTGCAGAGCCTCCTTGATGGATGTTATGGTCTCCATCCTGAACTTCCGCTGGATAACAAAGCCGTTGAGTACCGCGCACCACGCTCCCGTTCTTCTTCCCCACTAAGAAGAAGACTGAGTAAAGCCCTGTGAAATGTTCGTCGGAAGGAACTTCCTCTATTGCAGAGATGTTTAGCAGATGACATCTCATTGGATACTGCTTGTTGCTTTACTACAGAGGTGGAGACTGGCGAAGGAAGGAACCTGGCAGGCAGATACTCCGACGGCTCTATCTTGTAACCGTTGTTTACTATTTTGAGTACCCAATAGTCCTGAGTGGTCTCTTGGTGGGAGAACTGACTGAGTCTTCCCCCTACTGGTGGAATCTGAATTGAGTCAGAAGCGTCTTTGGTTCTGGCGTCCCTGTCTTCCTTGACCGTAAGCACCTCTGGAAGCAGCAGGTTGCTGAGAGCATTGCTGGAAGCGAGATCTGTTCCAAAATGGACGGCAGCTTCTGATGTTTCTAGCTCGACCCGCAGCCCTGGAGCCACGAAAGGAATGGAAGAAATGAGGCGAAGAGAAAGGATGTCTGAATGAATGTTTGTCTTCCTGCCTTTGGGCTGGCATCATCTTCTTCTTATCCCTTGTCTCCACCAGAACATCCTTCAGCGCTGCTTCACCAAACAGCTTTGTGCCAGAAAAAGGAACAGAAGCCAAATTTGCTCACGACAAAATATCCACTTCCTAGCCATAGGTGTCTACGAGCGACTGTTGCTGCTGCCATGGCTCTGCAGGAGAACTGAACCAAATCCATGGTGGCATCCGCTATGAAGGACAAGGACCTAGAAACCTTCAATAAAGACTTTCTTACCCTAGTTGGATCCTGATCTGCATTATCTAACAGCTCTTTGACCCACAGCAGTGCCGCCCTGGCAGAAACCAACGCAGCCGGCAAAGACTGAATCGAGAGGGCATTAGCATGCGTCTCCATCCCGTGACAGAAGAGCGCGGGAAAGTAGAGCAGAGATCGGACCATCCACTGCTGGAGTTCGAAGCTGCTCCATGACGTCTGCATCTAGAACATAAAACTTATTGGCAAAGTTAATACCCTTTCTACACTGTAGCGGGGAATCCCACTCTGGTTTCATTACAGCCTCGAATGGTGCAGGTAACGGAATGCATCTAGTTGAGGGCGGTTCCTGCTGCTGTTGCTGCCGCGTGGGAGACAAATCCAAGGCAGCCATCACTTTAGCAAATGGGGGAGGGGGAGGGGATACACTTCCAAGAACAGTCTAGTTGACACTAGGTCATCCATGCCTGAATCATCACTCCAGTCACCCCCATCCAACATCGCCTCTCCCTCAGCCTCGGGCATTGAATCAACATCATGAGATGTTTGTAGTCTAGAACTCAATTGCAAAGTTTGTCCCCTGGTAAATGCAAAATGACTGGGGGAGGGCAAATTATCCTGCTGCTGCTGCCCAGTTGACTGCCTCTTTAATAGAGGGGGATCCAGACTTGTTGAGGCATGTGGGGGAGACCGTGCACGCTTTGGGGCACCCCCTGCGGATATTTCTTTAACCAAGTCTCCCATCATAGCCACCCTTAACTGTTGGAGAACTGCAGGAGAAAAAAGATCAGCCCATAAAACTTGTGGCTGATGCTGTCGCAGCAGGAGCCCTGACATATGTTGGGACTGTGAGACTGGGAGGGGGGGCTAAAGGTACGCAACCCAGCTGCCCCTGCCACATACCGTTGCTCCATTTGACTGCACCGCTCTTGTAGGGAAGCCCCTGAGCTCTCTTCGTCAGAAGATAAAAGCTCAAGTCGCATAGCATCATTACACGTTAGAAAGGGCAGCTCAGGAAAATGCATTTGCCGTGCTGTGGACAGGGCAGACATGTATGAGCTTACAGGTGGCAGAGAAGATTGCAAATGACGTGCTGGTGGCAGGGCATCAGCGCAAGACGCAGCATTTCGGTCATGTTGTAAAAAATCAGGTGGTGGTGGTCTGCTATCCTGAGAACTGTCGGGGACTGTCGGCCCTTTGAGCCGAAATTGTACGCCTCTCTGCTTTGCCCTGATTCAAAATGGCGGGTGCTCCTCTTTTGGCCCCCAAAATGGCGGGCGCACTCATGCCATCGGACAAAATGGCAGCCACTCTTGCCCCGTTACCAAAAATGGTGCCTGTTGCTGCTGCCAGCCAGCTGGAGCCTCAAGGTGCATCTCCACTTACAGCCACCGCCAGTGCTTGCCGCAGCCCTTCAGGCGAGGGAACCACCTCCGTGGTCTCCCTACCTGGGTATAGTTCCATAACGGGGCCACGTCTACCGCCATAGCTTGAATAAGTGCCCCCTTCAGGGTCACTAGCAATCGAAAGCTTATTTCTGCTCAAAACGGCAGGACGCTGCGAGGGCTGGGGTCTGAGCATGGCTGCGGCCGAGTACTGCCCCGATTTTTTTGCGTGCTTTTTCTTGCAAAGCTGAGCTTTAGCACTGTGCTTTCCCATGACAAATTGACTGAGATAATAGAGAAATACAAAAAACAGTTGGCAGGGAGACAGCTCTGAGGATCTGAGGGGGACTGACAAGACAGCGTTCAGAAAAAGAAAAAGACAGCAGTAATTAATTCTTTTATATATACAGATAGAAGATGATGAGAGGTCAGCAGAGTGCTGAGAAGAAGGAACGGAGTAACTGACAGGTAAGACACCTAGCGTGAGGTAAATTACTGGAGAAAACAGTCGTAAACATGAGGGGAGGCTAGAACAGGTTAAGAAACACTAAAAAGAAACTCAGAAGAGATATAAAATTTAGTAAGGAGAATAGAGTCAACCACACAAGATGTTCTCCGAGCTGACAGAAAACTAAAACTGAGCTTCAGCAGGAGGGAAGGAGCTTAAACGTTGGTTGAACAGTTTCCTGTCTCCGAGCTACAGGAGGAGCTACAGTACCCGCTTGGAGACCTCTGACATCCATGAGAGAAAGGCACAGGGACATAGTGGTAATCTGTGCCACACTGCACCAAACACCTTGCTGGAAATCCAGAACTCTGAAGAGGTACCCAGGATAGGGCCAGAGATTAACACTGTGGTTATCCCCCTTAAACCCAAACCCTACTCCTTCCCCCGCCATTTCACTCAATCCCACTTCACAATCTGAGTTGCCAACAAAACCCGGTAGCTCTGGGAATCCTACAGACTGAGGAAAAGGGGTAGAGGCAGATGGTCGATACTTCCTGACCATCTTTCTTCAAGGTGCTCCCAGCCCTCCAAAGCCGGTCCCCACCTTATTCTTCCTGCTGAAGGGCCATCGTTTCCCCTTGTTCTTGCCCAGCATACGGGGGTCCAGTCGACCATCAAGGGTTCCGCGGGGGGTGCCAAGACTGCTGTCTGATGAGGTACGATTGATGGGTTGGCTGAAGTCTTCAAAATCCATGTCTCCTGGCCTCTCAAAGCCTGATTTGTGCAGTTCAATCAGCACCTGCGAGTCCTAACACGAGAAGATTATCCTTCTGAGTGGCCCTAAGGAGTAAGACTCCCCCAAACCTGTTCTACTTCAGAGCTAGCACAGTACAGACTAGCAGCAAAAACAAAACAAAAAACTATCAACTGATGGAGGAAAAATCTGGCAACGTCTACTCCAAAAAGTTTGTGGTAGCGGTAGTCTACAAGTACACTGGGTTGGCCAGCTGAAATCATTTTGAAAAGCAAACACACAGTCAAAAAGCCTGGTATCTTCAATGTAATAAATTGGGTTAATAAAAAAATTAAAATGAAAACAAGATGCCAGCTGCTTTGTCAACCATCCTAGTGTCTTTGTAGATACCAAAAGGTTGGAAGCAGGTATATTTCTGAGCAAGTGGATTGCTTACTGGGACAGAGCCATAGCTCAGTGGTAATCCACACACTTTGCATGCAGAAGGTCCCAGGTTCAAGCGTCAGGGGCTCCAGATAAAGGATCTTAGTTATATTGAGAAAGATGTCTGTACTCAAGACCTTGGAGAGCCAATGCCTGACAAAGTAAGCTGTACTGACCTAAACAAACTGATAGCCCCACTCAGTATAAGACAGCATCACAGACGCACACAAACTGCCTGCATGATTTGTGCCATTCCTAAATATGTAATACGGGGTGGGAGAACTTTCTTCCTCTCAAGGGCCATTTGCTGGGGATAATCTGTTGGGAGTTGCATGATGATGGTGAGGCAGGGATGGGGCTAGAGTAAGACATAGGTGAGACACCCCTTTTGTTCTCTGTTTCAGCCAGCCCCTTTCCCCTGCCTTACTTACTACGTAGGTTGTGTGTACCCCTGAGGCTGCCTGTACTGCCTTCAAGTCAATCCCGACTTATGGTGACTCTATGAATAGGGTCTTCCTGGTAAGCGGTATTCAGAGGTGGTTTACTATTGCCTCCCTCTGAGGCTGAGAGGCAGTGACTGGCCCAAGATCACCCAGTGCGCTTCACAGCTGTGTGGGGATTCGAACCCTGGTCTCCCAGGTCATAGTTCAACACTCTAACCACTAAGCCACACTGGCAAGCTGAGATATAAAAGGAACAGAGTGTGAACAGCCATTGTGGTGCCCTGCAGATGTTATATACTACAACTCCCATCAGCCCCAGCCAGCATGCCCAACAACCAGTGATGATAGGAGTGGTAGTCCAAAACTTCTGGAGGGCACCATGTTCGCTACTCCTGGACTACAGCCTTATATTCCTTTTCTTTTTTTAAAAAAAACAGCTAAAACAGGGTCCTGCTAGTGACACTTTAATTCTAACAATTAGTCCTGTGCTTTCAAAAATATCATAGACACAAACCTTCCACCCCAAATGCCTACAAGGTTAAGTAACCACAGACAACTCATGGAAGTAAAATATGGCTAATCATTTTGGATTGTGGTACCATGAACAGTGAACTCAATGAGAAGTCCAGCTTCTCCTACACTGGCAAGGCTTAAAAGAAAGCCAATTCCAGAGAGCTTTGGCTATGGGGCGGTATATAAACTTAAATAAATAAAATTCCCACAAACTGAATCTGTAGCTGGATTAGAGATGCCCACTTATGCCTCCCCTTTCTGTATGCCATGGGGATTCTTAGAGCATGGAGAGATCACTACACTACGTTTATATTCCACCTTTCCTCCTAGAAGCTCCAGTTGACATACATGGTTCTCCCTCCCCCTTTCTATTTTATCCTCACCACAACCCTGTAAGGTAGGTTAAGCTAAGAGTTGTTGACTGTCATCCAGTGAGCTTCATAGCTAAGTGGGTATTTGAACCGTAGTCCAACACTCTAAACACTACACTACACTGTGACAATCTAGCCCATTCCCATTAGATTGGCACACCATCGGTTTTTGCAGGCTCCACAATACATGGGGGAAATATTACAACTCATCTGGCAGGGCACCCACATTCTTCTCATCCACCATGTCAGCTGCTGCCTTCATGCCCTCCAGGCACTTGCCAATGATGGGCATGACCTGCTGCTCAGTCTCGGAAAAGATGCTATAGCCTTCCTTGAGGTGCTGTGTGCGCTGCTCATCCATCGCCTGCAGCTTCTAGGAAAGGGGAGAAGGAAGAGAAAACACACACACACACACACCAAGAGCACAAGGAAGGAGTCAGAATTTGCAGATTAAAGGGAAAGCACCTCACCCGCAGCCACGAACCCTCAGCACACCCAGCCTACCTGAACCCACATCATCCACTCAATGAAGAGACCACCAGGCTTCACTACTCTTCTTGCAGCCAGCGCTGCAGGTAGTACTGGTAAGGCTAGTGCCAGGTTTAAAAAGGTATGACACCTTATAAAAACACCCGTTATAACTGCACTCTGGTTTGTTTTAATGAGCTTTGCCTTAATTAAGGTTTTGGTAAATATGCTAATTTAAACCACCTGACTTGATCTACATGCCAACATGACATTCTTGGGGTAATCTAATATGAGCCCCCTTTAGAAGTGGTGTAGGTGGAGAAAGAAACTAAGGAACAACCCACAGCATAAAACAGTAGCAGGCAGAGCTGCTTCCATTCCCCTGCCCCGCTTAAGAGCTTTTGAGACTTCCAATAGGAGCATCTTCTGCCCGCTAAGAGGCCAATACCAAAAGCTACCGCTTTTGCTGATTTACTGCTGATTCGTAGATTGGTAACTGGCAGGGACGATTTTTAATTGATTAGCCCATGAATATCCTTGTTTATTTTCAAAGTTATGTTTTTGAAGTTATTTTGATTCTTTAGCAGGAAAGGAATAAATATAACTTTTAAAATTTGTTGTTATGTGCCTTCAAGTCGATTACAACTTATGGCGATCCTATGAATCAGCAACCTCCAATAGCATCTGCAATAAACCACCATGTTCAAATCATGTAAGTTCAAGGTCTGTGGCTTCCTTTATGGAATCAATCCATCTCTTGATTGGCCTTCCTCTTTTTCTACTCCCTTCTGTTTTTCCAAGCATTATTGTCTTTTCTAGTGAATCAAGTCTTCTCATGATGTGTCCAAAGTATGATAACCTCCCTCCAATTTTCACACTTCCTTCATTTTGGTACAATCCCGCTTTCCGTATGATATGTTCTGTGTGCGGATTAAACAAATAGGGTGATAAAATACACCCGTCTCACACCCTTTCCAATGGGGAACCAATTGGTTTCTCCATATTCTGTTCTTACAGTAGCCTCTTGTCCAGAGTATAGGGTGCACATCAGGACAATCAGATGCTGTGGTACCCCCATTTCTTTTAAAGCATTCCATAGTTTTTCATGATCTACACAGTCACAGGCTTTGCTGTTACCTCTTCCCTTTCTAAATCCTGCTTGGACATCTGGCATTTCTTGCTCCATATATGGCAAGAGCCTTTGTTGTAGAATCTTGAGCATTACTTTACTTGCATGGGATATTAATAATAATAATATAATATAATAAACTTTATTTCTACCCCACCCTTTTTCCAATAGGACTCAGAGCGGCTTACAACTAAAAACAACACCATTAAAACATACAGTATATTATTAAAAAAGAATTAAACTATGAGAAAAATTAAAACCATAAAATATAGGTTAAAAACAGCGGACAATTTAAAATAATAAAATCATATAATGTAATCACCAAACCTATGACACTTAATCCTGGTCGTTCTCTATCCCAAATGCCCGTTGAAATAAAACAGTCTTTACTTGTTGCCGGAAAGATGGCAAGGAGGGAGCTGATCGCACCTCACTCGGAAGGGAGTTCCACAGCCTAGGGGTGGCCACCGAAAAGGCCCTATCTCGTGTCCGCGTCATATGTGCTTGCGAAGGTGTGGGGAACACAAGAAGGGCCTCACCTGAAGATCTCAAATCCCGGACAGGTTCATGTAGGGAGATACGATCTGTCAAATAGTCTGGACCTGAGCCATATAGGGCTTTGTAGGTCAAAACCAGCACTTTGAATTGTGACCGGAAACAAATTGGCAGCCAGTGGAGCTGTTGTAACAGGGGAGTTGTATGGTCCCTGTAACCAGCCCCGGTTAGCACTCTGGCTGCAGCTCTTTGTACCAATTTAAGTTTCCGAACAGTCTTCAAAGGCAGCCCCACGTAGAGCGCGTTACAGTAGTCTAAGCGGGATGTAACCAAGGCATGCATCACCCTAGTCAGATCAGGTAGCTCCAGGAACGGGCGCAGCTGGCGCACCAGTTTTAATTGGGCAAATGCACTCCTGGATACAGCAGCAATCTGGGTCTCCAAATTCAAAGCTGAGTCCAGGAGTACACCCAAACTGCGAACCTGAGACTTCAGGGGGAGTGCGACACCATCCAGTAATGGTTGAATCCCTATTCCCTGATCTGCCCTCCGACTGACCAGGAGTACCTCTGTTTTGTCAGGATTTAATCTCAACTTGTTTGCCCTCATCCAGTCCATCACTGATGCCAGACACTGGTTTAGGGTCTGTACGGCTTCCTTGGCTTCAGGTGGAAAAGAGAAATAGAATTGAGTGTCATCAGGATACTGATGGCACCGAACACCAAAACCCCGGACAACCTCTCCCAGCGGTTTCATGTAGATGTTGAATAACATGGGGGACAAAACAGAACCCTGAGGGACCCCATAGGTCAATGGCCAAGGGGTCGAGCAGGAGTCCCCCAGTACCACCTTCTGGGTTCGATCCTCCAGGAAGGATTGGAGCCACTGTAAAACAGTGCCCCCAAGTCCCATCTCGGCAAGGCAGCCCAGAAGGATACCATGATCAATGGTATCGAAAGCCGCTGAGAGGTCCAGTAGAACCAGCAGAGACACACTCCCCCTGTCCAGTTCTCTGCGTAGGTCATCCACCAAGGCGACCAAAGCCGTCTCTGTCCCATAGCCAGGCCTGACACCAGATTGAAATGGATCCAGATAATCCATATCATCCAGGAATCCCTGGAGTTGGGCAACCACCACACGTTCTATTATCTTGCTTAAAAATGGAATATTGGAGACTGGCCGGTAGTTACCTAGTAAAGAGGGATCCAGGGAGGGCTTTTTCAGCAGTGGTCTTATAACTGCCTCCTTTAAGCATGATGGAATTCTGCCTTGTTGTAGAGGCATTAACTACTCCCCTGACCCAATCGACCAGTCCCCCTCTGGTACTTCTAATGAGCCAGGAAGGGCAAGGGTCCAGTACACACGTGGTGGCACGCGCCGCTCCAAGGATCATGTCCACATCCTCAGGTAGAACAAGTTGAAAAGAATCCATTTTAATTGGACTAACAGGGGCCGAAGTTACATCCTCAGAGACTGTATCAATTTTAGCATCCAAGTCACAGAGAATCTGAGCGACTTTGTCCGCAAAGTGCCGTGCAAATTCTTGACAGCGGTCTGCTGAGTGGTCAGAATTACCCTCACGGGGGCTGGAACTTAAAAGTCCCCTAACCACTCGAAACAGTTCTGCTGGACGGCTCCCAGCAGACGCAATGGAGGCCAAGAAGAAAGATTTCTTCTTAGCCTGTACTGCCTCGGAATAGGCCTTCAAATAGGCTCTAGCCCGAGATCGATCAGCTTCGCTCCGAGTCTTCCGCCAATGTCGCTCTAGTCCCCGTCTGACACGCTTCATCACCACCAGCTCCTTGGAAAACCATGGAGCCGGTTTGGCTCCACTCCGAAAGAGGGGACACTCGGGAGCGATCGTGTCCACCGCCCTGGTCATTTCTCTATTCCAGAGATCAACCAGGGCTTCGACAGGATCGCCTGCCAAGGTGACAGGAAAATCTCCAAGAGCCATCAGGAAACCATCCGGATCCATCAGCCTCTTGGGACAGACCATTCTAATCGGTCCCCCACCCCTGCAGAGGCTCTGAGTCCCAGTGATTCTAAACCCGATCAGGTAGTGATCTGTCCATGACAACGGAACCACCGCAAGTTCTTCCATACCAAGATCACCGTCATCCCGACCAACACAGAAAACAAGGTCGAGGGTGTGACCAGCAACATGAGTGGGGCTAGATACTACTTGGGACAGACCCATGGTTGTCATGGAGGCCATGAAGTCCTGAGCCACTCCCAACAGAGCAGTCTCAGTGTGGATGTTGAAGTCACCCAATACCACAAGCCGAGGGGACTCTAACACCAACCCCGAGACTACCCCGGCTAGCTCAGGTAGGGAGACTGTGGAGCAGCGGGGTGGGCGGTACACCAACAGAATCCCTATTCTGTCCTGGCCACCTAACTTCCAAGTACACACACTCGAACCCTGAGAACTGTGGGAGAGGGCACCTGGTCAGGCATTTAAAATTTTTACACAGATTTTAGTGTGTTTTTGAACCAAGTGCTGTATCACAAAATTTGGAGAAGGGCAGCCACTGAAGGACTGATGACTGATCTACATACTACTCTGGGAAATCAGGCTGTTTCACTTAAAAATGTGGACCCAATGAAATGTTTTAGCATCCCTAAATAGTTGATGCTTTAAGATTATAGTGCAAGGCTTATTTTAAAATTTATTATATGACCTTTTATTGTTTGTTGTGGACTACTTTGAGGGATAACTTAGAGCAGAAAAGTGGCAGAAAAATCTAAACTAAAATGTTAAAAAGTTGCTTAGAGAAACTTGCATTGAAGATTTGTGGCATCTCCAGAAAGTAGAACTGGCTTTGATTGTGGTTAAACTTCTGCAGATACGAAGCGTATTCATTCTTGCTCTCCTCAGCCATATGACTCCGCAAGTTTGCCTGCTGCTTTGCCTGGAGAAGATCAGGGAAGGTCGATTAGGAGAAAGACTCTGGTTACAATAAACTCTACTGCAGCGATGGGAAAGCTGTGCCCCTCCAACTGTAGTTGAACTCCCATCAGCCTCAGTCAGCATGGCCAATGATCATGGATGTTTGGACTTGTAGTCCAGCAACAACTAGGGGACCAAAGGTTCCCCATACCTATCTTAGTGTGTCAACCAAACCAAGGCTTGTGGTTTAGCTCTCCCAGACAAACGTGGCTACAGATCATGTTTTGTCTGGAACGAGCTAAACCACAAGGCTGGATTCACACAACATACAAGTCAAACCATGGCTTAGCTTAGCACAGTGCAGCAGCAAAACAACTGGGACAAGCAAAGTGACATGACCTTCTCTTCAGGAGCCTACATATTTGTTTGTTCATACTAAGCCATGGTTTGACTTAGCATTCTGTGCAAACCAGGTCATTATCTTATAATAATTACAAAGAGCCCTCTATAAAGCAGGCATGGGACACCACACTCCCAGGGGCCAAATGCAGCCTTCCAGGCTTCTCGGTTTGACCCTCGAAACTCACCCCAGGCCATACCCCTCCCTAGCTCTATTTCACATCCTGAGTGGTTTTGCTTCGCTGGAATGTGTCCTTGAACTCCAAGAATGTCTCTTGCTTGTTTGGATAGAGGACAGAGAAGGTGTGTGAATGTGTGTCGAAATATTACAGAGGTAATATTTACATTCATTGGTCCACCCACCTTTGTCTTTGGCCTCACCCACCACTGACATGTGGCCCTTGGAAGCTTGCCCAGAAGGGAATGTGGCCCTTGGGCTGAAAAATGTTCCCCACGTCTGCTGTAAAACGTGCTAATATACAGTGCCTTGCAAAAGTAATCAGACCCTGGAGCGAACCTGCCAAGAAGAATGGGCTAAAATCCTTCCTACGCTGTGTGCAAAGATGGTACATACCTACCCCAACAGACTTAAAGCTGTTACTGCAGCGAAAGGTGGATCTACCAAATATTAATGTGTGGGGGTTGAATACTTATGCAAGGAACATGTTTCAGTTTTTTATGTTTCTTACAAACATTTCCCAACATATAACCAATGTCACCTTACAATAATTGATTTTGAGTTTGTGTTTCAAAATAAAATATCATACAGAATGAAATTACAATGTACCATTTGTAATTCAGTAATATGAGAGCATTGGTCAGGGGTTTGATTACTTTTGCAAGGCACTGTAGATCTCCATATTGTCAGTGGAGAAATGAGACTGAGAGACAGCCCATTAGCTTGGTTAAGGCCACCTGAAAGTTTAAGTCTGGGACAAGATTTGAATTGGGAATTTTCTGGCCCATAAGTTAGCCACTGCTCTGTCCCAGGTCTGTCCCCTTTGGAAACTCCAGACACTATTCTTCTTGGGCTTTATGCCATGCCTAAGGGCACAGTTGCTACACCTACTGAACATAAATATGAGCAAACTTGGCTAACACCATCTGCAAGGACTCTTTACAGCTAGAATATCTGAACCCTTTTATGAATTTGTTGAGCCAAAATATTTTGAGAACTTTTGCCCATTGCCCTGGTGTTGCTCAGTTTGAGCAAATTGTTATCCAAAAGAGAGCACCAACACTATGACAGCTGTCAGACTAGCACGACAGACTATTTGCTTCAAGTGCACAAAAAACTTGACTTGCTATTGCTATGGGACAATACACTAAACCAGGAATGGGACTCTTCTGGCCTTCCCAGCTATTGTTGGATTCCATCTCCCATCAGTCCCAACCAGCATGGCCAAGTGCTGGGAACAACGGGAGCTGTAGGCCAACAGTATCTGGGAGGGCCACAAATTGCTCAGATTGTAGGGACATAAAGGCTACAGCACAGCAAACAAAGATCTAGGAACTTCTGCACCTTTGAGCCAAAAATGTATTTCATTTGTTACACTTAAATGACACTGTTCTTCCAAAGAATCATAGAATAGTAGAGTTGGAAGGGGCCTATAAGGCCATCAAGTCCAACCCCCTGCTCAATCCAAATCAAAGCATTCCTGACAGATGGCTGTCCAGCTGCCTCTTGAATGCCTCCAGTATGCCTCCAAAGAACATGAAGCATTTAAATATGGCTCCTTTGCGGCCTCCTATCCAGACAATTGCAGGATCAGAGCTGCTTAGCTTCAGCAGCAGACTCGTGTAGTATACTTTCAAAGCATTCCCTGGACAGGAGAGTGCTCCTCTTGTAATAGGTTCCTCTTCTCTTTACAGATTTTATTATAGTCTGCATGACAACTCCAGAAAGGGGGGGAAAGGGTCTCCTTCTTGAAGAGATGCCTTGGGTTTAATGAATAACTGGGGAAAGAAGCTGTAGTTTGCTCAGAAAGGTTACCAAGGGAAGATTACTAGGGCTCAGTTACTGGCACGAAGACACAAGTGACTCAGGATATCAGTCATGACTTCCATTTCAGAAGTACTCTTGGGCCCTCCAAACCACTATTAGGGGTGGAGAGCAGCAGCACAATGCTATGCAAACTCTGACCTTCTCCACATCTGCCTTGGTAGCATTGATGTCTTGGTCCAGTTTCTCAGCTGTCAGCACAGCTTTCTCAGCCTCCCTGCAGTCTCGCTCAAACTTCCGTTTGCTCTGTGGGGAGAGAGTCTGAGAGTGAGTGATGCCCCCATCAGCAAACCTAACAGAAGGTACACACAGAATCATACTCTTACACTCAGATGTCGTCTGTGCTCCTCTTGGCTTACTGAGATGAGCATCACTCACACTTGTGTGATGAGACCAAGAGATTTCATAGGTAGGATAGTAATGCCACACATAAATACGATTGTTTTGTTAGCTATTCTGGGCTTTCAAACAAAAGCTGGACATTGGAGGAGGGGTTAAAAGATTGTTTTGAAAGCACTTTAAAGCTAAAAAAAGTGCGGTACAATCAATAACGTTAAAGAAACTCTGCCTGCAGACTTGCAACTAAATGACATGCACAAACATTTATTGAAAAAGGAGTGGGTGAAAATGCTCTTAGCATCCTGTTTGTGTACACAAACTGGAGGAACTCTAGAGAAGTATCTGGGAGCTGCTTTCAAAAACTGCTGTGTGCAGCAGCTACTAAAGAAAGTGATCTTGCCTTTTATGAGGAATTCAGGTATTATCGATTTATTTATTATTTGATTTATATCCCGCCCTTCCTCCCAGCAGGAGTCGAGGGTGGCAAACAAAAGCACTAATAACACTTTAAAACATCATAAAAATACTTTAAAATACATTAAAACAAAACTTTAAAAACATTTTTAAAAAAGCTTTGAAGACATCTTAAAAAAGGTTTAAAAACATATTGTTCAAAAAAAGGTTTAAAAACATATTAAAAAGCAATTCCAGCACAGAAGCAGACTGGGATAAAGTCTCAACTTAAAAGGCTTGTTGAAAGACGAAGGTCTTCAACAGGCGCCGAAAAAATAGAGACAGCACCTGTCTAATATTAAAGGGTAGGGAGTTCCACAGGGTAGGTGCCACCACACTAAAGGTCCGTTTCCTATGTTGTGCAGAACGGACCTCCTAATAAGATGGTATCTGCAGGAGGCCCTCACCTGCAGAGCGCAATGATCAACTGGGTATATAAGGGATAAGACAGTCTTTCAGGTATCCTGGTCCCAAGCTGTATAGGGCTTTTTACAGCAAAACTAGAACCTTGAACTTGGCCCGGTAGCAAATGGGCAGCCAGTGCAATTCTTTCAGCAGTGGGGTGACATGTTGGGAATACCCTGCCCCAGTGAGCAGTCTCGCCACCGCATTTTGCACCAGCTGCAGCTTCCAGACAAACCTCAAGGGCAGCTGCACATAGAGAGCATTACAGTAATCCAGCCTGGAGGTTACCAGTGCGTGGACAACAGTGGTCAGGCTATCCCAGTCCAGAAACAGCCACAGCTGGTAAGCTGAAGCTGGTAAAAGGCACTCCTAGCCACTGAGGTCACCTGGGCCTCTAGCAATGAATGGATGGATCTAGGAGCACCCCCAGGTTACGGACCTGCTCTTTCAGAGGAAGTATGACCCCATCCAAAGCAGGCAACCAACCAATTATCTGAACTCAGGAACCACCCGATATTACTGATCCTACCTCAGTAGGTGGGGACGGGAGAAGGGGGGGCGGGAGAATGGACAGATGACATTCTAGCTTGGACAGCAAAAGCTTCACTGAAGTTCACTAGATGGAAGACCACTCAAGTTCGTCTTACCATTTTCCCCTCCATGTTCTCAGAATCATGCTTAGGGCAGGGCTTAAATTTCAGTCTGTTGAATATGTGTTCTGTTCCAGTCCAGTAACAAAACAAAAATGCACAACAAAACATAAAACCCGCAAACAAACAAAAAACCCTCATTAACTTATTTGGGGAAAAGTAAAACAGCAGTTATGCATGTGCCCTGCAGAGCATAAAAAGGCAAATCACAATGCAAGCACTGCACAATCAAAACATGGAAGCAAGGAACTGGCTTTTGCATGCGCATGCATATCCATCCACCCACCCAAAGTTTGAGTGTACATGTATACATTTGTATGCAGGAGATATGTACAATCAGTGCATGCCTATTGTTATATTTATTTATTTATTAAATTTATATCCCACCCTTCCTCCCAGGAGCCCAGAGCAGCAAACGAAAACATTAAAAGCACTCTAAAACATCTTAAAAACCAAAGATTTTAAAACATATTAAAACAAAACATCTTAAAAAGCAATTCCAACACAGATGCAGACTGGGATAAAGTCTCAACTTAAAAGGCTTGTTGAAAGAGGAAGGACTTCAATAGGCGCCGAAAAGATAATAGAGATAGCATCTGTCTAATATTTAAGGGGAGGGCATTCCAAGGTTAGGTGCCACCACACTAAAGGTCCGCTTCCTATGTTGTGCAGAATGGACCTCCTGATATGGTATCTGTAGGAGGCCCTCACCTGCAGAGCACAGGGATCGATAAGATGATCTTTCAGGTACATGAACATCTGCTGCTTTAATGGAAACCTGAGCAAGTATATCCTTTCTTTTTGGGTCCACATCAAAATGAGTGTACATCTACAAAGAGTTCTTGAAAAACATTTAAGAGTTGACAAGTGATTCCTGTGGCCTTCTGTACAAGACTTGAGTCTCTGCTCACCTGCATTTTCTTCCTATTTCACAACATTTTTTTCTTAAAACTCTTCATGCAACAAGAACAAAGTGATAGGCAATGATCCTAGAGATGGGTTCAATTTTGTTTCCGGAAAGCTTGTGCCTCTGCTATTGTTAAAGATTTATTATTGCTTAGCTAAAGCTCAAGAGATGGATTGATTCCATAAAGGAAACCACAGACCTGAACTTACAAGATCTGAACAGGGTGGTTCATGACAGATGCTACTGGAGGTCACTGATTCATAGGGTCGCCATAAGTCGTAATCGACTTGAAGGCACATAACAACAACAAGCTAAAGCTAGGCTCATTTTTTTTTAGACAGATGATGAAGAAAAGCTCAGAAGTTCTTGGAGACTTTCCAGGGTCACACAGGGGACTCTATGGTTGAGGCCTAAGGGCTACAGCTCACGCACTCCTCTCTCACTTTCCATGTGCTTTGGACTTAGCCACCCTCGCTGCTTTCCTCCACCTAATGCTTTCCAGCCCCAACGTTATTTTTAAAAAATAGAGGAAACGTTTTTGGAACAAAAAAGCCCTTTCAGTCTCCTCATGATGTTTCCATTCACCAAATGTTTGAAGAATTCTAAAGGGATCAATGACCTCCACAGCTGTGTTCCTTCTCTGAACATTAGCCAAATCAATAGAAACAGTTTTAGGTCTTCCAAGCATATGAGCTTCAAACTCAGCACACAGCATGTAGAGTGAGGGTGAAGATTAAACCCCCCCAGAAAACTCACATTTTCAAGTTGCTTGAAGGAGTTCTCTAACTGTTGCTGAGCCCTCCGGCCTTCTTGCAAGTGCTAGGAAGAAAAGGAGAGGTTTACAGAAAGAAAGCCTTCTTTATAAACATCCTAACACTCCTGTCAGACCCCAAACTCTTCAGGTCTCCACCAAGCATTTTCAAATCTTTTGATGACAGAAGACCACCTGTCAGTATCAAAGAGGTTTTTAGCACCCACCTGCTACCTGGCTTCCTTTACATCAAAGCCAACTTAGGTAGTTGTATTAGGACCTACATGAAGGACTAATTCTTCTCATATCTGTGGACATAACTTTTTGCCCAAACACTACAGCAATGCCTATTGAAGAAAAAGGCCCCCGAACTGGTTTGAGTCCCTAGCACTGACAATCTGAAAAACAGAGTTTTGGGAGAGGAGTTGGATTTAAGGAGATGTCTCCACCTGAAATACCTGAAGTTACTTAGGAACATCTGCACTGATACTACAGTAGTATTCATAATTAATTGTTCCTTCCAAATCAGGTGTGTTAGTCCCAGTGGGCTGACTATGCAAGTAGACTCTCTATAAATTCTGAAAAGCCATACATAAATACTGCAACAATAGATAAAATACACTGTAGAAGACATAGCAGCTAAGAAATTTCCAGATCTTGAACAGCTCTACACCTCCCCAACACCCACCTAATTTTAACATTATCCTAGTTCCAAAAACCCTCAGTGACTTCAAACTTGGATGGCTTAAAATCCTTTGAAAGAGGATTAGACAAATTCATGGAGAATACAGCTATCAATGGTTATACACCATGGCTGTGGTCTGCCACAATAATCAGAGGCAGTATGTTTCTGAGTATCAGTTGCAGGAAGCCACAGGAGGGGGAAGCGGTCTGCACAGGTCCTGCTTGCGGACTTCCCATGGGCATCTGATTGACCACTGTGAGAACAGGCTGCTGGACTAGATGGGTCACTAGCCTGATCCAGCAGGCTCTTCTTATATTGTTAAAATACAACACTGCTGAGGAAGAGTTTCGCAACAAAGGGCCAAAAATAAGAATCCCATCTACTTTGAGAAAAAAGCCCCCATAATTTTCAGGGGGGGTCCTGGAATGACTCACTTCCCCCTTCATGACACACAATTAAGCAATATTTGATTGCACATCAATAATCAATAAAGGCAGGCATCTCAATTTGAACACACTGAAGAAAAAGGGTTTTCACAATGCTGCACTATAAAAATCAATTTGAAGGCCAAAACATGTGACACTGAGATTCTTAATTGGATCATTTTTTTTATAAATGGTAAATGCAGTTATCCCCCACTCCCCCCAACAAATATTTGGACTGGAGTCCTGGTGTTGGAGGTTTTGCTTAAAGTTTTCCCCATATGGATACCTGTAATTTCTCCCTACAAGGCAGATTTGGGAGCACAAAAGTGCAAGAGAAATGGGCCCTTCACAGCTAGAACGGAAGAGCAGCTCTGCTGGACCAAAGGCATCTTGTTTTCCTACAGTAGCCAACTGGATGCCTATGGGAAGCTCACAGGCAATAGCATTATTCAACTCGTGATCCCCAGCAATGTATTCCGAGACATACTGCCATGGAGCCTGGAAGTAGCACATAGTCATTGCAGCCCTTGACAGATGAATTCAAGGAGAAGAAAGCTAAAGCCACCCAAGTCAGCGGCCCTCATTACAACTTGTGGCAATGCTCATATACTACCAACATTTGTTCACAGATCTCCCAAATTCACATCTTGTTTGATGCCGAGACTTGGGCTGATTTATTTCATCTATATCTGATATCAACAGTAGTCTTTTTAGTGATCCCTTCTTGTTATGCTATTCAAATAGGTTTTGTTCATTTTATTGAAATTTTGATGTTAATATTGGCTTTGGTTCCTGCTTGAAGGGCAACTGATAAATATATCATGGAAGCTCTGTCCCCACAGATGATGCAGATGGCAAAGTGGGCCCCTCTACATGCTATGCCTAAACTACAGCACAGCACAATGCAAAGGCCAGCAGGCCCCAGGGACAATAGGCTGAACAAGCAGCAAGAGATGGAACAGTTTGTTCTTATCGTAAATGGTGTTTCTTCATGGATGACAGAGGTCTCCAAGTGGGTATTGTAGCTCCCCCTACAACTCAGAGACAGGAAACGCTTCAGCAAATACTTTTGCTCCTCCCCTCTTGTTGAGGCTCAGTGTCGTTTCTTGGAAAAGCTTCAGAGATCAGCCTCAACAGAAAACTCAAGGATCAAACATAGTACCGGGGGGGGGGGGAGAACACTCATCCATATAACAAGCGTATTAGGAACAAAGCACGTTAGGAATAAGGTCAACTGACCATCGACAAATAGAGTAGAAAGGAGTCATGGCACTCCGATTCAGTCCCAGCCACCAGAAAATCAATCAATCAATCAATCAATCAGAGACTCACAAATACTGTAAGGGTGGGCCTTGGAGACCTCTTGTCATCCATGAAGAAACACTATTTACGGTAAGAACAAACTGTTCCTTCTCTCATGGATGACAGAGGTGTCCAAGTGGGACGTACTAAAGCTGCAGACCTAGGGTGGGACAACGGTAGGCCCAGAGAAGGATAAGACCTGTTGCAGAACTGTGGCCAAACGACGCCTCCACCAAGGTGTACAGATCAATTTTGTAGTGCCTGGTGAAGGTACTGGGAGTGGCCACGTCGCTGCTTTACAGATATCTAGCATTTGTGCAAGAACTGCTGATGTAGCGGCGGACCTAGTGGAGTGTGCTGTAATTTGCAGAGGTGATTGCAAGTGTAGGGACTCATATGCTAAAGAAATGCAAGGTCTGATCCAACGAGCCAGGGCCGGACTCGATACGTTTTTCCCCATAGTGGGCAGGATGGAAGGACACGAATACGGACTTGGATCGCCTGAACAATTTGGGTCTATTGATATGCACCTTCAGTGACATCTAATCTCTAATGAATGCCACACCTTCTGTTTGGTGTGGGAAGGCTTAGGACAGAAAGAAGGAAGAATTATTTCCCGTTGCCTGTGGAAGGCCATGTTTACTTTGATGACAAAGGCTGGCTTAGTGTGTAGCACCACCCTGTCCTTGTGGAAAATACGTAAGTGCTTTTCAACAGCTCAGACACCCTACATGCTGTCATAAGAGCCAAGAGAAGAACTGTTTTGGAGGAAAGAATTCTTACAGGGACTGACCCCAAAAATTCAAAGGAGGTTAGCATCAGCATCATAACAACATTTGAGGGCCAGATCCAACCTACGTCTCCTGCTTTCCTGTGTTGTGGAAAGAAACAAGAGGTAATGAGGCCCTGGTAACTCTTATGCCAGAGAGATGCATGGAGACTCAGGCCAGCAAATGTCATACGTGCGGCCGAGGTAAACCTAGAGACCCCCTCACACAACTAATAAATGCCCAGCCTTATCCAGAGGATCAGCCGGATTGGAATGAAATGAATTGAGGCAAAGGGACCATGAAAACATCATGGCTGGATGCACTGGAGATGCCATGATGGAGTAAACTCCAACTTATCGTTTCCAGCAAACATGGCCAACAGGTCAAGATGTTCGACTAGCATTACCTCGTACAGTCACCTAGTAGAATTGAAATTTGTATTTGAAGAGGAAACTAGTTGCAAAACTAAGCAACCTGATTAATTTCAAAATGAAAGAAACATCTCAGAGACTATTGTCCCCAGAAAACAATCAGAATTCCTTAAGGAGATTTTTGTTTTGTTTTGGTTTTCTTATTTTAGAAAAATATTTATTTATTTACTTTTTCTTTTTTGTTTTTGGCAGAAAAAGAAGAACCTTGCACCCCCATGGAATCCACGAGTTGCTTCATAAATTTACCATTGTCTTAAGGCCACCCTGTGGTCACACAGAGAGATAGCCAACAGCTTGGGTAGCCTTACTATTGTCTCACAGCTATCCTGTAGTTTATGCAGGGAGGAAGCCAGCAGCTTGTCTGGGTCCAATAGGCAAATATATGGAAGGCAAGGCCAGCAGTGGTCACCAGACATGATGAACATGCCCTGACTGCCTAAACAGGGACATCCTTTGAACCCCTAGCCACCCGAAATGGCAGGAGCCCGCTGCTGTACTCGTGTCCTGCCTGCGAGTCTCCCCTGGACATATGGGGTGCTGGAGAATCAGCCACAGGAAGTAAACGCCCAGGGACATATTCTGACTAAGTACCTGTGCAATAACCAGTCCAGAGGACTACCTGTCAAAACAAAAAGAGTAAAATCAAAAAGATTTATTTCCTTTCTTTAACCACTGAAATGCTTAATTGCAGATAGGAAGCCGAATATCCATACAAATATGCCAATGTGTATAACTTGGTTACACAAACTGAACAGTGAAGTAAGTCTTACCAACGGCTAAACTGTTCTGATAAATTTGATATGGAATTTTAAACTGTTATAAGTGGCCCAGGGACTCGCAGATGAAAGCGAGGAGTTGACTGAACCACCACCGCCTTTCAGAAGAACGACACCTCAGCACATATATGCCAGTGTGAGTAACCTTGAGTCTAGTTACTCAAAGTGAAATTGTGAAGTAAGCCTCACCAAATGCCAAATGGAATTTTAAACTGTCTTAAGTCATCCAGGAGCCTGCTGGCGGAGGGAAGACTTAACCGAGCAGTCAGCTAATGAACGTTTGCCTAGGATGTTAACAAGGGAACCCTTAGCACTTCCAAGGAAGTCACTGGATAAATCCAAATATTTACTCAGACAGTTATGTAGAAAACCTCATGTAACTGACAAGCTATATTCAGCTTAATTTACTTATCTTGCTTATTTACAGATTCCCACCGGAAGGACAGTAAGTTCCTCCTTTGTAAGGAAGTCACAGGATAAATCCAAAAAATTCACACAGACAGTTATGAAGGGCTGCAGCTGTTCATAGGAACAGACTGGGGCTTCGAACTGCAGCTCATGAGGAAATTCATATACCTTCAGTACACTGAGGTCCCTAGAGGCACCACCAGGTTATTCTACTATTGCCTCTGAAGGTGGCCTGCTGCTGTTTAGGCCTTGGGAGAACTGGATCTTTGAGCTGAGCCCAAATTGCAGGTCAACATTCCTCCTGGTGGAATTCCTTCTAACCCGGGCCGTGAAATGCATGGTACTGAGACGGCTGCAGCTGCGTCTCACTGCACTGTGCCTTAGTAATGATATCCATAAAAACCGCCCAGGATGGCCCAGTCATGGTTACACGCATACAGTGAAGGGAGAGTAGTACCAAGCATATATGGATAGATCCCTGATTAATCAACCCACACACGAGTAGAGGGGTGCGATGGATTAGCGAAGCCAATATAACCGCATACAGTAGAGGGGAGTGGTTTGACCTCTAAATGCAGCCAAGGGCAAAAATAGCGAGGCCAAAAATCACCGCACACAGTATGCACAGGCTGCTTTTCTATAATTGAGGTGTGGGGTCCAATCTGCAGTGCCCTGTGGAAGAGGCAATGGATGATTTGGAGCACCACCCTTAGCCAATTCATTAGCCAAATCCCCCACCATAGCCTCCCTAAAGTGAGGAGAACCGTGGGACAAAAAAGATCAGACCATAGTACTTGGGGCAGTTGCTGTTGCAGCGTAACACCTGGCAGATGTTGCCCCTCTGAGGCAGAAAGGGAGGGCAAAACTACACAGCCCATCTCTCCCCGTCACATATCGCTGTTCCATTTGGTTCTTCTTCATCCGAAGACAGCAGCTCAAGATGCGAAGCGACATCAGAGGTTAGATGTGGTGGGTCAGTATATTGCGTTTGCCGTGCTGCTGGCAAGGTGGTCACGCATGAGGCAGCGGGTGGATCATAATATTGCATTCGCCGTGCCGGTGGCAGGCCGGCAACGCAAGATGCAGTGGTTGGTGCAGGCTGTGAAGGAGCGGGTAGTGCCGGTCCGCTGCCCTCTAAATTGGCGGGGGCTGCAGCTCCCCTTTGCGCTGACATTGCGGACCTTCCTGCTTCACCCTGATCCAAAATGGCAGGCGCTCTCACTCCAGCATCCAAAATGGCGGGCATCCTCACTCCGCTATCTAAAATGGCACCCGTTGCCACTGCCGCCTCCTAGTGCTGGGTGCTGCCTCTCCTCTTGCTGCCACCTCCGCTGCTTCCCGCAACCCCTCAGGTGAAGGGACCACCTCCGTGGACTCCCTACCTGGGAACGCTTCCAAACCAGGGCAACATCTACCGGCAGAGCTGGATGAAGTGCCCTCATCGGGGTCATTAGTAATCAGAGGCCGCTTTCTCTGCAAAATGGCGGGAAAGTGCGGGGACTGGGAGCTGAACACGCCTGTGGCCGAGTAGCCCAGATTTTTTAGCCTGCTTTCTCTTAGAGTGCTGAGCTTTAACGTTGAGTTTCTCCAAAAAATGAAAGATGCAGCAAGTCAGGCAGGAGTTAACAGAAATGAAGATCTGAAAACTGACAGACCTCAAGAAACAAAGGCAAATCTGACTAGAGCTGAGAGAGAAGAGAGTTCTGACAGAGTTAAGGCAGAGCTGATAGGAGGAAAAGATCAACAAATAAGACAAACAAATTTTGTTTCTGTTTTTTTAAAGGAAGGAAATTGAGAGTAGGTGAAAGGAAAACAGAACCTCTTTGGAGAAAGAGATCTGACGAACTGATAGGTAAAACGCTCAGTTGCTAAGGACTTAAAAGGAGGAAAGATTTTTCTGGACAGCAACCATAAACACAAGGGGAGGACAGAAGAGGATAAAAACCCATGAATTAAGTGTAGGAAAAGACGAAAAAAGGATTCAATCTCAGCGAGGAGAATAATCAAACAGGATGTTCTCCGAGCTGACAGGAAACTAAAACTGAGCCTCAACAAGACGGGAGGAGCAAAAGTATTTGCTGAAGCGTTTCCTGTCTCTGAGCTGTAGGGGGCGCTACAATACCCACTTGGAGACCTCTGTCATCCATGAGAGAAAGGGAGGAATCAAAATATGACATGCCTCTCACGGGGGGGGGGGGCTGAATGATTTTGTTCTTCAGAACTTCATTTGCCCCTGACTGACCACTATGCCAAGTGTCTTGCCACCACATACAGGAACCCAATGAAGGTAGGGGGTACTTTACCGACTTCCTCTCCTGCTTGAGCTCCTGTGAATACTTGGCAAGCTCCACACAGATCTGCGTCAGAAGGTTCTCAGCTACTATCTCACGCTGGCCTGCAAAGTCATTCAGCTCCTTCACCACCTGAAGAAAGGCCTGATATTGGCAGAACCTGCACAGGAGAGAAAAGGTTGTAAAGTTGTGCTCGACAGCACAGACTTACAGTGAAGCATAGCCAGGTCCCTCTCTGCCCCTCCCGCCCCACTCCCAGTGACATCTCTGTCTTTCATGATGAGGTGCCATACTGACTTAGTTTTAAACTGATCTTCACAGCAGGCTTCTTATTTTCTTTACATTTCATGCTGATGTTGTCAGAATGCATTTCCATTTATGTGTTTGTTCCAGATTGTTCTCTCCCACCACTTAAACTGTACTCCCATCAACTCAACCCCCTGCCTTCCAGTCACTGCAACCTTAATACTGACATCTTAGCCCTTGCTACTAACTTCTGCTACGATTCATTGTCATTTAGGACAGGTTACAGCTGACAGACAGACTAAAGAGCTGGAACAGCAGACATGTGTACTGTAGTTACAACAGCGGCTCTCTCTCCATTATTGGGTATGAATATACTTTCAGCTGAATCAATGGGGACCCATTAGTTCTACTCAGCAGAAATACAGAATATAAACACTGCCAGCATTGGCATACCACCAGTGACAACCAGAGGCCCCAGCTTTGCAGAAGGAAGCATAAACATTAATCACGTATTCGGTCTTCCTTATCAGTGTTATACAAGCCAGTATAGTCACTAAGGCCGCATTTTTATACCTGCTTACTCAGGAGTAAGTCCTACTGAACCCAATACATACTTAGAGAGACATGTATAGGAATGCCTTGTGCTATGCAAATTTTAATTACTACTGTGCTTGGTCATTATATACTTCGGAAAATAGTACACATTTTGAGAAGATTCCCGCAAACAAGTAAATTTGCACTTCACTGATATTCATAATTTATGCTACTCAAAAAGCTTTCAGTTGATTGTTCCCTTGATGCAGAATTCAAGATCTGTTCTCAGTTGTTTATAAAGCTGTTAAAGGTTTTCACAATCAGATTCTTAAAACCAACAGAAACTCTTATTATACAATTAAGAAACAGATGCGATTCTGCTCCATGACTCCCCTTATAATGTATTTTCTCTAGCCTTACATATTTTAATTTCATGCTCTTCGTATTTAAGTGCAGCTTCAAATGTTTCAGTGCCAAACACAGTAAAAATTACAAGTTCTCTTAAGTTTTGCCTAGAAAATGGCTCTTCCTGCCTGTTTGTGTTTTGGGGACTAACCAACCTTCCAAAGGTCTCAAACTAGGAGGAGCCATGACCATTTTCTAAACTCCTTTGCAAACATGCTGAGCTCTGTAACACAACTCAGAATGCTAGATTCCTGGCACTTACACAACAAGGAGGGGGGTTAGAGGGCCATGCTGAGTTCATTTTGTTTCGGTAAGCATTTATTGACCTTAGCAAGTGGTAGGTGGTAGAAAGAATGATAAAGACATGCTAACATTTACAGCTCATCCTACCCTTAAAGCTGAAAGCAGGCAACACCATTTCATTTCTTCTCATAACCAACCGCCAGAGAAGGGAATCATTACTACCATTTTAAGGACAGAAAAACTGAGTCTTGGAGCATACACCCTTCATGAGCCATAGCCCACTTTCTCAGATGCATGAAGTGATCACGTAAATGACTAGGGAAGTTAGACAAGAAGAATGGAGGCCTGGTCACTGCGAATGGAGCTCTGCGTGTGCCAGTGGCTCAATAAAACTTTTTAGCCTGTCTCCCTGATTGCAGCAAATTTCACTGCACTCTTCCCCAGCAAGAAAGCACAGCTAACTGGCCCACTCTGTTCAGGGGGTCAAACTTGCTCCGCTATGAAAAGCGCCAAAAAAGTAATGTCGGCAATTTTTGCGTCAGCCTGAACTAGTGGTGACTAACCAAGCAACAGGCCTTTAGGTAATGACAGATATAGCTCAATGAAAATGTAAACTGAAATTAAAATAAAAGAAAGTTCCATGCTCATTTGAAATGGTTTTGTAAAAATGGTAGCCAATACTGTAATACCTAAATATAAATCTATGGTGTGGCCACAGATACTGTGTATAGTTCTCATTGCCCAGATATTGAATAGCAGTAGGAAAGTGTAGACAAAATGATCAATGGGTTGGAAAACCTTTTCTATGGAGGAAAGGATAAAGCAGTATTTATTTATTTATTTATTAAATTTGTTAGACACCCATCTGGCAGGGGTTATCCTGTCACTCTGGGCAACGTACAATAAAATACAATACATTCCATAAAAAACATAAGCAGAAAACTTAAAACCACCCCTAGAACTGCAATCTAACAACCTAAACCCCCTCCCCAGCCTGGTTGAAGAGCCAAGTCTTCAAGGCCTGTCGAAAGCACAGCAAGGAGGGGGCCTGGCGGAGGTCAGTTGGCAAGGCATTCCATAGTGAAGGAGCCACTACAGAGAAGGCTCTTGACCTAGTCCTCTCCAGTCTAGCTGCTTTTGTAGGGGGAATAAAGAGTGAACCATTCATGGAGGATCTTGTTCGACGGCGCCCCTGGTGAGAATGGAGGCGTTCCTTTAAGTAGAGAGGGCCGGCTTCAAATAAGGTCTTGAAGGTTAAAGTCAGAACATTAAATTTGGCCCAAGCGACCACCGGCAGCCAGCGCAGCTCCCTGGGGACTGGAGTAATATGATCTTGGTGGCGGCTGCCTTTAATCAGGCGAGCCGCCACATTCTGCACTAGCTGTAGCTTACGGACCGTCTTCAGTGGAAGATCCACATATAGAGCATTACAATAGTCCAAGCGAGACAGAACCACAGCATGCACGACCAAAGGTAGCAAACGGCTTGGGAGGTAAGGGCGTATCCTTCATATGAGGTGAAGTTGATAAAGCACCGGCCGACTAATGGCTGCCACCTGCGCCTCCATAGTTAATTGGGAGTCAAGGATGACCCCCAAACTCCCGACTTGGTCGCTCAGGGACACCAAATTGGTAATCCTCAGCTTTGCCTCATCACCCACCAACAGAACCTCAGTTTTATCTGGATTCAGCCTAAGCTTATTCCTGCCCATCCATTCCCCGACCGACTCCAGACACTTGGATAACAATTCTAATGCCGCCAGTGGGGAGGATTTGAATGAGAGGTAAATCTGCGTGTCGTCTGCATATTGATGGTATTGCAGACCAAATCTTCTAATGATGTCTCCCAGCAGCTTTATATAGACATTGAATAACTTCGGGGAGAGGATGGAGCCCTGTGGCACCCCACAAGTAAGAGGCCAGGGCTCAGAGACCTCCTCTCCCAGCGCCACTCTCTGGTACCTCCCAGAGATGAAGGAGTGGAACCATCATAAAACGCTGCCTCCAATACCCAGGCTCTCTAGGCGATCTAACAGGATAACGTGGTCAACAGTGTCAAAGGCTGCTGAGAGATCCAGAAGGACAAGGAGAGTATATTCGCCTCTATCCAACGCCCTTCTCATGTCGTCCACCAGAGCCACCAATGCTGTTTCAATCCCATGTCTGGGTCTGAAACCTGATTGAAATGGGTCAAGGTAAGTTCACTTCCTCCAAGTATGCTTGAAGCTGATTCACTACCACCCATTCAACCAACTTCCCCAGAAATGGTAAGTTTGAAACTGGGCGAAAGTTGTTTAAGTTCAGGGGGTCTAAGGAGGGCTTTTTTAGAGTTGGAATAATTACAGCCTCCTTAAGGGCTGATGGCAGATGACCTTCGTCAAGGGACGCATTACCCACCGCCTTGATCCCTTAGAGGTGGTGTAGTTTATTTGAAAAAAGAGATAACTAAAAGCTGGGGGAACATGACAGATACATATTTGCCTGTCTTGAACATACCATGGCTACATTCATCGCAGATTCTTTGTAAACTATGGCATTCAGATCTGAGGGAATATGACCAATTTTATCTACAAAGTGTAATGCAAATTAACCACACCTGGATGAAGCCTATTGCTCTGCTCATTACATGTAAGAGCATGTATTATATACTGGCAAGAGAACAACACTTGACAGCAGGTATGGGGAACCTGGGCCCTCCATGTGTGGTTTGACTCCTATTTCATTCAGCCCCAACCAGCATGGCCAATGACCAAGGATTATGAAATTTTTAGTCAACATTTGGAGGGCCACATGTTTCCCATCTGTGCTTCACAGAACTTTTTTCACATTTGTTCTGTTTTGAAATGATACATTCCAAGACAGGGCCAGACTGTTATTGTTTACTATGATCTAGTGATAACTGACTTTATTTTATTTTATTTTATTTATTTATTTTATTTTATTTAATTTATATACCGCCCTAAGCCCGAAGGCTCTGTGGGCGGTGTACAAAAAGATTTGATACGATGTTTTAGATTTTATGGGTGGTTTGCGTATTTTGTAGGTGCAGTTTTGGAATTACTTAACAGAACCAACGGAAAAATGCTGAGGGAGATCCAGACAACATGACTGCAACATGCTCCTAGAACAGCAGCTACTGGTGGCAAATACAAATAGTAAGATCAGTAGTGAAAGTACAAGCTTAAACAGGTATAAAATTGACTTACGTAGCAAACTAGCCACTTCCAGGATTTGCTGAGCAGATGGTGAATGGAAGGTTTTACAGTGTGATCCAACTGGCAAGTCCCCAGGACCCCTTGCAGTGTTGTGATGCAATTTTTAGATTGCATCTGCAGCTACATGGGCATCCCTACAAATATTGCCACCCTGGATGACTTCTCAGGTGGCCAGCCCTCCAGAGAGCCAATGACTTGCCCAGCCCTGCTAGGGCAAAGACTGAAAACAGCTGACCAAAATTTTTGTAGTCAACATATTTCTACCTCAAAAATGTACAGTGCTGAGTGGGAACATCTCATGCTTCACTGCAGCTAAGCACTCACTGTGCAATACTTACTTTAATTCTGGGTCTTCTCGTGCAATCCTCTTGGGGAGATGCTTTTTCACAAGATTCCTGTAAATGAGAGTGAGAATGAGCAGGGGTCAACACGAGCCAGTTTGCTGCTTGAAGCAGAGCACCAATGGCAGCACCCCCTCACTATTTCAATGTGTTGTACCATTCAGACATCAAATTGCTAACTTCTCTGCTACCTAGACTGAAATTCCTACAATGCAAACTGTGCTTATGATGTTTGGCAAATGTGCTAGTTTTGGGGCCAACTTTATCAGACTGGTAGCAATCTGTCACCCATCAAAATAGTATCAAAGCTGCAGTGGGAAAAGGTTACCCTGGCATGAAATTCCCACCAGCCATTCAATGTTCCAGAGGGGCTTATTCTTGAATACTGAGAAGGTGCTTTCAGATGTGTATAGAAACACATGTCCCAAGCTAGTGTGGTAACAGAGGCAACAAGGTGATAAACCTCAACTTCTAAGCTCTGTTGTTCCCATGACAAACTCTGCAATTCTATACCAGTGTAAACCAAGGAACAGCTCAGCAAATGAACAAGATCTTCACCTTTCAGCATTGCCATGGCATACTTGTTTCAAATGCTCCAAAACAAAAGAAGGGAAAAGAATGGCTAGAGTATGAGATGCTACAGAAGAGCCAGTGTATCAATGCTGTCTGATATCAATGGCAACAGTGACATAAAGAGATTATTCAAAAGAACCAGCAAAATAAACTCATAAAACACAAAGTGGGTACAATCAATATTTTCAACTAGGAGAAAAACCTAGGGAAGGGGCAAGCGGAAGTGTTTGAAGAGGAGATCCCTTGCCTATGCAAATAGGTCAACACTTTAAAAAAGTATATATTCATACAAAACCAATCAACAAAACAATCAAAGAAAAAGCAACCAAAGCAGCCTTTGGGTGACATATTGAAATGTAAACATAAAATAGACTCATTACAGAAAATGTTATCATGTTGTCCAAATTTCACGCAGTATAGGCAGGGAGTTATGTATATCATGAATAGCAGTAGATAAGATCAAGTCCCATCAAGTAGCATAAAAACTTTTGGCGTCTTCCATTCCACCAAAGACCTTCATAGCATGGGTTATTGTTTCAGAAATGGCCAAGTTATAGGCCAACACTTTCTGATATACTTCATGCTGCCATTTCAGCTTACCCTCCATAAGCAAGAGAGGCTTTCCCCTCCTCCAGTGAAAACAAGCTTCTTGTGTCTTTCTTCCTCAGCATTCTCAGAGGGCAAAGAGTAATGTTGTCAGAAGTCAGCAAGCTAGTGTGTCAGCAACGAAGCCACACGCAGCAACCAGAGGTCACTTCCGCTTAGAGGTGGAGAGACCCTTTCTTAATGTTCTCCTTATTTACAGCAGGGCTTGCAAGTAACTCATTAGAAATAACTAGTTACTTGTAATTTATTCCTTTTTTGCATAACAATTGGGTAACTTTGTTACATTTTGCTTGTAACAGAACGAGTGGTGATTTCATTACTTTTCAACTGCAACGGTAATGTTTCTTGCATTACATTTGGACGTTACGGGGGGAGGAGAGGAATTCTTCTGTTCCTGTGATTGGTGGAATGGTGGAGGAAAGATGTGTGCCTCAAACTGGGCTTCTGCGCCATGTAGCTCTTCCCTCGTGCTCTGTGTTAGGAGGGACGAGGGAGGAAGTGGAGAGCCAGACCGTGCCGAAGGGCAACGATGAAGGAGGAGAAGGCGGCAGCAGAATGGGGGTGAGTAGCTGTGGAAGTGAGTGACGGTATGTGTGTGTGTGTGTGTTACCCTTTCCGGCCCACTTGCCCTGCCCCCCTTGCTCTGCCGCGCCTCAGCCTAATCGCCTGCCTCCCCCTCCGTGCACCCTAAAACTCCTTCATCAACACCACCACCACCTCCCCCTCCCCTCTCAGCTGTCCCCTTAGGTGCGAGCGCCTGACTAGCTCCACCTATTTCAGTGAACACGGCTGCCCCCCCAACTGCTGAGGCAAAGAGAGCCGCCAGGCGCAGTACTGTGTCGTTCTTGTCGCCTCAGCTGTTGCGATGTATGTTTATATATATATAGTGTGTATGTGTGTGTGCATATGTTCAGATTGACCTCCTATCCACCGCCACGCCACCCTCCCCCCACCTCCTGGTGAGGCAGAGAAGAACCTCATGGAGACGTGCCCTGCACACCTCCACCGCCCCAGGAAAAGAGCACACTACCTGCACACATTATCGTCTGTCTCACACGCACACGGAGCCACCGCCCTCAACCAGCCAGTTAAAGGCATTTAAAAGGCCGACCATGCTTTCAGTTGTTCTCCCTTCGCAACCAATGAGGGTATAAATAAATAACCCCACTCAGCGGGAGTGGGGGGAAGCCTTCAAACAGCTCATGCCTCAGCTCTGGAACCATGCCTTTGAACATATGCAGAGTGCCTTCCTTTTTCACACCTCCTCACCCCCAACCACAAGCACTACCCCCACCTATGTGCCTACTTGTGATGACATTATGGAGGAGAGGGGATCCCAGCACCTCTCTTTTACAAGAGGTGCTATGTACACAGAAGCAAGTCGCATTGAATTAAATGGGACTACTGTTGTTGCTGACCAGGGATTAACATATTAAGTAATTTCCTCCCATTAGATAAGGTGTACACCTGACACACATGTAGTAACTACATGGAGGTGTGCATGGGAGGGGGTCAGAATACACTCACTCTTGCTTACAGGAATTTATCTGGTGGGTTTTTTATTAAATCAACTCATTTTGTCAATAACAACTGTTAATGCAGTTATCACCTTCTGTACTTTTCTGGATTTTTATTCCCTTCTGAGTTCACTATATACCATCTAATATATACCTGCAACTCAGGAAAACAATATATATGTGTGTGTATGCTATAATACATTTGTTCTTCTAAGATAGTTTTTGCTACAAGAGACTAACACAACTACCCCTCTAAAAATAATAATAAATAATATTTCTTATAGAATTTGTGCATCACCTGCACAAAAGCCTCTAGGTGACTTAGGTTAAAAATAAAACATCACACTATGATTTTTAAAAAATACATGAACAAATCACCACAATCAAATGATTGTAGGCCCCTTCCAACTCTACTATTCTATGATTCTATTATTCTATATTCAACTATGTAATGTTCAATTCTCTTAACAGTGCTAAAAAGACTTGGGGAGGGGGGATCTTCATTTGGCAGCACTGAAAAAACTGTAAAGTGAGTGCCAGGTGAGCTTCCCTCCCAGGCAGGAGGGGCCATCACTAAAAAGGCTCCTTCTCTTGTTGCCATCCTCCACATTTCAGGAGGAAGAGGCACTCTGAATAGGTCCTCTTAGATAACCTTAAGGTCCAGGTAGGCTCATATGGGAAGAGGCATTCCCTTCAGGTACTAGGGTCCCAAGCCATGCAAGCTTTTATTGGTTAAAACCAACACCTTGGATTGGGCCCAGAAACTCACTGGCAACCAATGCAAGTGGTTCTGATCTGATCACCTAGTCCGTGTTTTAAGAGCAAGTTTAAAAGCTGACTAATCCGCTTTAAAAGTTCACTATTATCCTCCTAATCTATTGCCGTTAAACCATTTTCTTCCCTAAGCATGCACACACAAAAATGAATGATACAGCTCTGTGTAATAAAGGGGGGGGGAGCGATGCCCAGACAGAGTAGCCTTATGAAAATCATCTACCTGCCACAAGCCTATTTTTAAAAAAATGAAAATGGTATCCAGTAGACATTTGTGGGACTACTCCTCAGTCAGGATAAGTACAGGTATTTCTCTGGGTTTATCTATGTATTTAGCATTTGTACTAACAGGTTATCACAGATTCCTCCTATTTTATTACTGTTAGGGAGGATATGAGCCAGTGTGGTGTAGTGGTTAAGGTGTTGGACTACGACCTGGGAAACCAGGGTTCGAATCCCCACACAGCCATGAAGCTCACTGGGTGATCTTGGGCCAGTCGCTGCCTCTCAGCCTCAGAGGAAGGCAATGGTGAACCCCCTCTGAATACCGCTTACCATGAAAACCCTATTCATAGGGTCACGATAAGTCGAGATTTTTTTTCAGGGAGGATACAAGTGGTTTCATTGTGCTATCATGGCTTCCCCTGAAGAGACCTGGGAATTGTAACTTGAGAAATATACCAAGAATTTCATTCATAAAAACATAAGAACAAAAAAAGCTCCAGCTTGATCAGGCCAATGGCCCATCTAGTCCATTATATATATATATTCTCACATTGGCCAACCAGATGCCTGTGGGAAACCTGCAAGCAGGACCTTAACACTCTTTCCTCCTGCTGTTTCCAGCAACTAGTATTCAGAAGCATAGTGCCTCCAACTATGGAGGCAGAGCATGGCCACTGTAGCTAGTAGCCCTTGATACCCTTTGTTGTTGTTATGTGCCTCCAAGTCGACTACGACTTAAGGCGACCTTATGAATCAGCGACCTCCAAGAGCATCTGTCATGAACCACCCTGTTCAGATCTTGTAAGTTCAGGTCTGTGGCTTCCTTTATGGAATCAATCCATCTCTTGTTTCGCCTTCCTCTCTTTCTACTCCCTTCTGTTTTTCCCAGCATTATTATCTTTTCTAATGAATCATGTCTTCTCATTATGTGTCCAAAGTATGATAACCTCAGTTTCATCATTTTAGCTTCCAGTGACAGTTTAATTTGCGATTTAATTTGTTCTAACACCCAATTATTTGTCTTTTTTGCAGTCCATGGTATGTGCAAAGCTCTCCTCCAACACCACATTTTGAATGAGTTGATTTTTCTCTTATCCACTTTTTTTCACTGTCCAACTTTCACATCCATACATAGAGATGGGGAATACCATGGTCTGAATGATCCTGACTTTAGTGTTCAGTGATATATCTTTGCATTTGAGGACCTTTTCTAGTTCTCTCATAGCTGCCCTCAATGTTGTTTTAGGCTACTTAGATGTGCAGCAGCCAAGGCCAGCACCTTGTAGGGTTTTTTTTAAAAAGTAACTGAAATGCAACTGTAGTGATTACTTTTGAGGAAAAGTAAAGTAACCAGTTACTTTCAGAGTAATTGTAACGATAATTACTACTTTTGGGGGCCATGTAACTGTAATTTATTACTTTTTTAAAGTAATCTTCCAAGCTCTGATCTAGAGTCACAAATCTGGGAGTACTCATTAGTCATGCTGCCTGCTGACTTTGTCATTTGGCCACCTCCTCCCACATTCATAGCCCTCTCTATGGGCATTTTTGTTGGATGTCTCTAGGTCACAGTCTGGGGAAGGACTTTTCAAGGAAAGGTAGTACTGCCTCAGCAGTGAAGGACAAACTTTCCCTTTCCTTCCAACACAGTCTTGGTACACGTTCATCAGGACTAGCAGCACAGCATAAAGAACTTGGGCAACCAAAAGTAAAAACAAAACCAACAGCCATCACGGCGAAAATGTGGACATTTTTACTTACTCTTTCCAAGACCAAAATTTCTTTTAAAAGGGCACTGATTACGTTAGAAAAATCCTAGCCTAGCTTTCATTTTAGATGTCTAGTCAAGAAACCAAGTCCTTAGATTCCAGATCATTCCTGGGAACTCCTGAAGGGTAGTAGTTATCACCAAGTGCTACGGAATGGCATGGAGGAAGAGTGGCAAGGAAGATAGAGAAGTGGATAGTGCAGCATCTGGGCTCCCCATCACAGCAGACACTGAAAGATCACCACCAAATCTTCTAAAAGGCCCACTAAGAGGTGGCGAGACCAAAAGTGGGTTGAAGTCCACAAGGCTGTTAGGCCAGTCAGAAAGGCTTCAAATGCTGGATCCATGAGCCACTGATTCGCCATCCCTGTTCCAGGGTTTCAGACAGGAGTCTCTCCCAGCCCTACCTGGAGATGTTAGGGATTGAATGTGGAATGTTGTGCATTCAAAGCATATGTTCTGCCACTGAGCTATGGCCCTTCCTTAATTGACAATGTAAAGCAAAGAGGCATGAACTCTAACCCTACTTTCACATTAAGGTAGCAGACCACTCTGAAAGAAAAGATCCACAGTACATGGGGCACCTTACATAGTAACATAGCAAAAACAAGGCAGGGCTCTACTTGAAGGGGCTTACGGTTTCAACAGAGAGAGAAGGAATGGAAAACACGAAGGTAAGAAGAGATGAATGTGAGCAAATGCCATTATTGGCCTCAAGCAGTCAGATCTTTTAAGAAAAAAGGCCTGCTTCTAAAGACTAGCAGCCATGGATAGGCCTGATTCTCTTTTTTTGGGGGGGGGCTGTGCCACCGACCAATACAACCTGACAATACATTCAAAAATTTGTTCTTCAGTGTATTAAGAACATAAGAACATAAGAAGAGCCTGCTGGATCAGGCCAGTGGCCCATCTAGTCCAGCATCCTGTTCTCACAGTGGCCAACCAGGTGCCTGGGGGAAGCCCGCAAGCAGGACCCGAGTGCAAGAACACTCTCCCCTCCTGAGGCTTCCGGCAACTGGTTTTCAGAAGCATGCTGCCTCTGACTAGGGTGGCACAGCACAGCCATCATGGCTAGTAGCCATTGATAGCCCTGTCCTCCATGAATTTGTCTAATCTTCTTTTAAAGCCATCCAAGCTGGTGGCCATTACTGCATCTTGTGGGAGCAAATTCCATAGTTTAACTATGCGCTGAGTAAAGAAGTACTTCCTTTTGTCTGTCCTGAATCTTCCAACATTCAGCTTCTTTGAATGTCCACGAGTTCTAGTATTATGAGAGAGGGAGAAGAACTTTTCTCTATCCACTTTCTCAATGCCATGCATAATTTTATACACTTCTATCATGTCTCCTCTGACCCGCCTTTTCTCTAAACTAAAAAGCCCCAAGTACTGCAACCTTTCCTCGTAAGGGAGTCGCTCCATCCCCTTGATCATTCTGGTTGCCCTCTTCTGAACCTTTTCCAACTCTATAATAACCTTTCTGAGATGAGGCGACCAGAACTGTACACAGTATTCCAAATGTGGCCGCACCATAGATTTATACAACGGCATTATGATATCGGCTGTTTTATTTTCAATACCTTTCCTAATTATCGCTAGCATGGAATTTGCCTTTTTCACAGCTGCCGCACACTGGGTCGACATTTTCATCGTGCTGTCCACTACAACCCCGAGGTCTCTCTCCTGGTCGGTCACCGCCAGTTCAGACCCCATGAGCGTATATGTGAAATTCAGATTTTTTGCTCCAATATGCATAATTTTACACTTGTTTATATTGAATTGCATTTGCCATTTTTCCGCCCATTCACTCAGTTTGGAGAGGTCTTTTTGGAGCTCTTCGCAATCCCTTTTTGTTTTAACAACCCTGAACAATTTAGTGTCGTCAGCAAACTTGGCCACTTCACTGCTCACTCCTAATTCTAGGTCATTAATGAACAAGTTGAAAAGTACAGGTCCCAATACCGATCCTTGAGGGACTCCACTTTCTACAGCCCTCCATTGGGAGAACTGTCCGTTTATTCCTACTCTCTGCTTTCTGCTTCTTAACCAATTCCTTATCCACAAGAGGACCTCTCCTCTTATTCCATGACTGCTAAGCTTCCTCAGAAGCCTTTGGTGAGGTACCTTGTCAAACGCTTTTTGAAAGTCTAAGTACACTATGTCCACTGGATCACCTCTATCTATATGCTTGTTGACACGCTCAAAGAATTCTAATAGGTTACTGAGACAGGACTTTCCCTTGCAGAAGCCATGCTGGCTCTGCTTCAGCAAGGCTTGTTCTTCTATGTGCTTAGTTAATCTAGCCAGTTTTCCAGGGACAGAAGCTAAGCTAACTGGCCTGTAATTTCCAGGATCCCCTCTGGATCCCTTTTTGAAGATTGGCGTTACATTTGCCACTTTCCAGTCCTCAGGCACGGAGGAGGACCCGAGGGACAAGTTACATATTTTAGTTAGCAGATCAGCAATTTCACCTTTGAGTTCTTTGAGAACTCTCGGATGCATGCCATCCGGGCCCGGTGATTGTAAGACAACTAATATTGGCTTGGTTGATACCTACACCACTACTCTGCCCCAACACATGGAGATAAATTTTTCATCCCATTTTCTATTAAATGTAGAAGCTTTACTTTTTTCAGATTGGTTAGCTCAGATTATGCATGAGCCCAGGAATTCGTGTTTAATTCTACCATGTTGCAGAGTTTTGCATTTGCCTGTCTTGGAAGCTTTTCTCTTTTTTGTTTTAGCAGAAAACAGCAGTAATAGTTTGCAAAATATTTAACATTTTATACTTTGATCCTTGATACGCAGCAGGAGTACAAGCAATACGGAAGTGAATGGGACTTGTGCTGTCAGAGCAAAATGAAGATGGCAACCAATGCATGCATCAGTATCCCTCTGGGCCTCCATACATATCCATGGATACATGTTTAGCTGATGAAGAACAGAAAGCATTAAGAGAACTAGCAAGGGCATCTGGCTGCTGGCAGGATTAGTAGGAAAATTAAGACCATCCAAATGATTTTTAAATGCTAGTAATTGTAATAACTTAGCATCTAGCAGTTTTGAGTATTCTAAGTCCTTCACGTACTTTATCTTGTTGCAGTCCTTCCAACAACCCTGGAAAATAGCCAGGTATTATCACCACACTGCAGTGTAGCCAACAGTCCAACAGCCTGTTCAGGGCACCACGCTGGCTACCCATGCCATATTGAACATGGGCCAACACTGACAGGAAGCGACTTACCCAAAGCTCCTCATGAGTTCATGGCAAAAGCTGGATGACATTAGAGACTCAGGACAGATAAAAGGAAGTTGTTTCACACATCTCATAGTTAACTTATGGAATTTGCCACAAAACATGGTGATGGTCACTAGTTTAGATGGAAATCAGAAAAATTCATGGACAATATGGATATGAATCAGTAATAGCCATAATTATTATTATGCTACCTCCAGGTTCAGAGGTAGTATGCCATTGAATATCACCTGCTAGGAGCAAAAACAGGAGAGGGCAACTGCCTCTGAGAAGCCTACAAGCAAGGCCTGAAGGCATCTGGTTGGCCACTGTGGCAAACAGAATGCTTGACTAGATAGGTCTTCCATTTCATCTGGCAGGGCTCTTCATATGTTGTTAGAGATAATATTTGAATCTGGGACTTCTGATTTGTAGCTCAGTTTCTTAGCCACTGTGCTGCACTAGGTCTCCAATATAGAATGAAAAGCTATGCACAAATATATGCACATTCATGCAGTTGGCAAACTATTCTAAGCACTTTCTTGATGTTTGTAACCACAAGGCAGGAGACCAGCTGCTCCCACCCTGACAGACCACAAGAAGGGTGGGTGGTATTTTCATGTCATTCATCACTCCAAAGAAGGATACCTTGCTGTCCTATAGAGGCAGACGAAAACACTTGCCCTGATGGTTATCACCATGGGAAGCTTAAGCTTACCCAGAGGTAAACCCCTGCTAGGGCTTTTTAGGTAGCCCAATGTACAGCAGTGCCAATCTTGCAAGAGAAAAGAGTTTGTGGCATTCTGAGAGAGTACGTTGGACAGCATGTTGACCTGGACATGTCTGAATAAACTGTCTCCTTGGAAAGTAAACCTGCCTGGGACCCTGAACAAGATTTAACATTCAACTCTGGAAAAAAATATTGGTCCAGCTAATTTCACTGTATCAGGCTGGCAAATTTAACCTGCATCTTCTGCATTTAGTGCAATCATTAAACCCTCTCTTGTTTCAGGAAGTGATCATATGCTGAGTATATACAGGCAGCAAGGCCAGGGTACAGAAAGAAAGAGCCCATCAAAGCCACCATCTTAAGCAAAGCCCAAACCCCCAAGATATATAGTGTCAAACTCCTACCAAGGTCTCAGCTAGGTCTCAAGTTTGCATAGGGCAGATAACAGTTATGACTCTCTTATATGAACACGTCTGCATAGTATGAACATACACACCAATCTTTTGTCCCATTAATTCTGGGAAGTTTTAGAAACAAAAAGCCATACAACGCCTTTTACCTTGGCAAAAATGAGACGTAGCAATTCCTCATTCATACAGTTTCAGTGCATGCTGAGAACATACCCATTTACTAAGAACTTTGCTTGCTGCTGATGTTATAACTTTAAAAAAGTTATGTTACAAAATGTAACTAAAATTATACTGACTGCTAATGCTGCTGAATTTGTTTGTTGTTATTGTATTTTTAATTGATTTGTAAAGCCACCTTGATATGTTTTAACTATGGGCAGTATACAAATATTCATCATCATCAGGGCTCAACTTCTCTCCCTCCCTCCATATCAACATGACAAATGTAAGCCTATCATGCTTTTACCAAAGAAGCTCTGGGAACTGCAAAAGTGCAGAGATTTGTTACTGATCCATAGCTCCCTTAAAGAGGGACCAATGATGGTGAAACCAGTTTCTGTTTGTAGCATTGCCATATTGGCTCTCACAGGAATCCACATGTAATGTTATGATGGTGGACATAATGCTGGTACCCTCATTCTTCATTGGCACTGACAATTGTCTAAATAAATAAAATTAACTTCTATTAGATCCTCTCAAATATCATGCTGAATCTGTGTCACAGACAAAGGAACAGGGTTCATCAACCTCAGCTTATGAGCAACATTATAACAGTTTCAGAATAGAGACAACAGGACAGCAGTACTTGCTCTGTAGGCTCCTTGTTTAGTTCTTCCCTATGCTTGTGGCAAATTGCTTATGAAGCCTTGGCAGGAGGCTGATGTGTAAAAACCCCCACAGTTGCTGGACTTTGTACCCTTCCGGATTTTTGCAGCTTTAGGACTTAAAGAGAGAAGAAAACATTTTAAGGAAAAGGAGCCTGGAGAGTAATTCTAGATTCAAAAGGAGCAAAACATGTGGGAAGGGAGGTGGCAAAGGTGGGAAGAGAACAACAGAGTAACCAATAAAGTTATTTGAGGGGGAGGGGAAAGCGAAGCAATCAACTTTTGTATTGGTGCTGCCCAGTCCAATCACCACAGAGGACTCTGTTCCTAGTAAAGGGTTGCCTGGCAATCCAAATCAGTAGATTGGAGTGGTTGGTGGCAGTGGTAGAACTAGAATCACAGCTAACGAATCGAGCCAAAGACCAAAGGGGCTTGGATGATTCCTGAAGCAATCAGTCAGCCAGAAATTCAACTGTTTTCTGTCTTTCTAGACAGGGGCTCTGTCAGACAAGAGCCTTTGGATCTGCTTCAGGGGTAGCTAGAACAAGTGGCTGAGAAGGAGACAGTTTTAAAGAAGTGCAGGAACAGAGGGGCTTGGATGCACCCATTGAGCAGAGGGATGGACTTGATGGCCTTACAGGCCCCTTGCAACTCTATGATTCTAGGGCGACTGAGGAGAACAGAAACTGTCCTTCAAAGATTGGACAAAGCTGCTAGCAAACTCTGTTAAACCAGTGAATCAAGAAGAGACAGTAAAAATGGACGCTGGAAATGGATGCTGGAAATGAACTTGGCTTACAGGATCTGACTAAAAGGTCCATCTAATCCAGCATCCTGCTTCCAAGAGATGCCTGGATGCACACAAGTGTGGCATGAAGGCAACAACCCTTCCCTGTTTATCCCTGGCAGTATTCAGAGGAATTCTGCCTCCAAGCCTAGGGATTGGGGGGGGAGAGAGAGAGGAGGATCAGACCAATTCATAAGGATGGGTTTAAGTAGACATGATATCTGTCTATGACAGTGGCCATCATGACATCCTATGTGTGTGAAGTAGAATCACAGAATGGTAGAGTTGGAAGGGACCTATAAGGCCATCATGTCCAACCCCTGCTCAATACAGGAATCAAAATTAAAGCATACCCGAGAGCTGCCTGTCCAGCTGCCTCTCGAAGGCCTCCAGTGTTGGAGAGCCCACCACTTCCCTAGGTATTTGGTTCCATTGTTGTACTGCTCCAACAGTTAGGAGGTTTTTCCTGATGTTCAGTCGAAATCTGGCTTCCTGCAACTTGGGTGCATTATTTCGTGTCCTGCACTCTAGGATGACTGAGGAAAGATCCTGGCCCTCCTTTGTGCGGCAACCTTTCAAGTACTTGAAGAGTGCTATGAAGTATTTTATTCTTCTGTCCATCCTGAACAGACCGAAAAAAATCAACTTTATCTGGTGATCTCAAGTTTTAACTAACAATCATGAGAGGGGAAGAAAAAGATCACTCAATCCACCATCTCTATACTATTCATGAACTTTTATGCCACCAACACAGGGAAATAGCATGCGTTTTTAAATTGTTTTTAAATTTTTTTAAATTGTGTTGTTAAATTGTTTTTTGTGTTTTAAAATCTGTATATTTGTTTTTAATTGCTGTAAACTGCCCAGAGAGCTTCGGCTATGGGGAAATAAATAAATAAATAAATAAATAAATAAATAAATAAATAAATAAATAGCTCCAGAAGGAGCTCAAGTTTATACCTTGTGCTGCCTGGTAAACTGCTCTTCTCCATTGTCAAGCACAAGGATAGATCGTCCTGCTTCCTCCTCTTCCCTAGACCTAAAGACTGAACCCCAAGATTTGTCATTACTTGCCAGGCACAGCTTTCTCTGTGCCACCGGCATACCTACCTCAGCTGCTTTGCATACGCCTGCTCAATCTCAGTCCGCTCTTTCACAAACTTGACGTATTTGTCCACCAGGTCCAGGCCCCACTGAGTGTGGCGCTCAATTGTGTCAAATTGATCCTAAAGAGGGAGATGGGGGGAAAAATTACCAAAAAGAGCTGAAAGCAACAGGTTATATATTTGGCCCAAACAGACTGAACCACAAAGGCACTGAGATGGTAGAAATGTGTTGGGCTGTATCACTTCAGGCTGCTGTTGAAGACTCGCATGAAAAATTCCCTGCACATAGAAAAAATAGCAGGTTAAGGAGCCTAGGATAGTGCCAGTGTTAGTGTGTTGGACTAGGACAAGGGTTCAAATCCCTAAGCCACGCAGCCTCACTGGATGACCTTGGCAGTCTCTTTGCCTAACTTACCTCACTGTGTTGTGAGGATGCAATGAAGGAGAAAACAATGTATGGCACCTTGAGCCCCCTACAGGAAAAGCGGGATGTAAATATAACAACAAACTAGCTTTCTATGCGAAGGAACTTTTTTGTATAGAACAAAAGAAACAAATCACTTGCATCAAATCTCACATTGCCACCCGTCTATTGCAAATATAGATTCCTGTTAATATTTCTCCAACAGATCTGAGACCTGTGCCTGAAAGTAAGAAGGAAAATAAACATCCGGAACGGACCATTGGTCTCACCTGGTTTTCCCAGGTATCATGCCATCACGTGGGTTATAGCGCCATCTAGCATCCGAAGGCAAGAATGTACTGAAGTCAAGACCTGGGGCATCCAAGCCCCTCCCACTCCGGTTCATTCGCGATGAGTCCAAAGTGAGGTATCTGAGAAAGTACAAGGGCCAACAGGCCTACCAGCAAGGAAAATAGAGACACTGTCCCAATTAACACAGAACAACATTCACTCTTAACAGATCTAGAAAGGTCTTGACTTGATTACACAATCTAAAACAGCAGAACTCTGAACAGTAATAATTTGAAAGGTGGTACAAAACAGGCATCCTCCAACAGGGAGGGCCGTGATGGCATGATACCTGAGAAAACCACCCTTCAGGTGAGACCAATGGTCCGTTTTCCCCAGGTAGCATGCCATCACATGGGATGTACCAAAGGAGCCCCAACAGGGAGGGACCACTCACTCATTACTGATCAGAAAGAACCTGTTGCAGAACACGCCTTCCAAAAGAGGCATTGGCAGAGGCGCAGCAGTCTATCTTGTAATGCTTGATAAAGGAATCTGGAGTAGACCACACCACCGCCCTGCAAATATCTGCAAGAGGTGCATTGGTTGTGAAAGCAGCCATAGTGGCTGCCGACCTAGTAGAGTGTGCTGTAATCTTACCAGGCACTGGAAGCTTAAGCGACTCATAAGCCAGTGCAATGCAGGCACGCAATCAACAAGACAAGGTGGATTTAGAAACTTTCCCCCCCAATGTCCTTGGGCGAAAGGATACAAACAATTAATCCGTTAATCTTATGTCCTTGGTTCAAGACAGGTAGGTCTTGAGGGCCCTCCGAACATCTAACAAGTGCCAGGCCTTCTCCAACGGATGGATGGGCTTAGGACAGAACGAAGGAAGAACAATGTCCTGGTTACAGTGGAAAGCTGAATAGACCTTGGGATGAAAGGACGGATCTGGATCAATACCACTGAGTCCTCATGGAAGATGCAGAGATGGCAGGCTGACGATAATGCACCCAACTCTGAAACTCTTCTCGCCACCAGAAACAGGACGTTGAATGACAACAGTCGCAATGAAACTGACTTAAGGGGCTCAAAGGGAGGACGCTGCAAGGCTTGCAGGACCTTTGGCAAACTCCACGAAGGAAAATGGTGACACACTGTTGGAGAAAGAAGAGTAGCTCCCTTCAAAAAATGTTTGAGCAGGTGTGAGCCCATGGGAACGCGGACAAATTGACGATATGGTGGAGGCCTGGCAATGCAAGGTGTTTGCTTTAAGTCCCATTTTCATACCATTATGTAGAAACTGCAGCACTTGCTGTATAGCGGCTTGAGAAGGTTGGAAGTCATAGGATGCACACCATTTGGAAAAGGCGGACTAAGTGCTCTGGTAGATGCAATTTGTCGACGGCCTTCTAGACACCAGAATTGTATCCACAACCTCCTGTGATACTCCTGTGCGAATCAACTGCCTCTGTTCAAATGCCAAGCTGTCAGACTCAGCCAGTCGGGATCTGGGTGCCATATCGGTCCCTGTGACAGAAGATCTGGTCTGATTGGCAACCTCCAAGGGTCTGTTATAGACAGTGAGAGGAGGTCCGAGGACCATGGCCGGCGAGGCCAGTACGGAGCTAGCAGGACCAGTTGAGCCCTTTCGCGTCACAGTTTTTGCAGTGTCCTGCCCAGTAGAGGTATCAGGAGAAAGGGGTACAGAAGACCACCCAGCCAAGGTGTCAGCAGCGCATCTACAGATTCCGCATTTGTTTCCAGATACCTCGAGAAGTACCGGGGCAGCTGGCAGTTGTGACTGGAAGCAAAGGGATCCACTGAGAGGATGCCAAACTGATGCTGAAGAAGGTCGAACACAGCCAGGTGAAGTTTCCACTCTCCCGGAATCACCTGTTGTCTGCTAAGCCAGTTGGACGTCACATTCAGAACTCTGCTGAGATGTTCTGCCCTCAATGACATCAGATGACATTTGGCCCAGTCGAAGATCCAGGTCGCTTCCACCTGGAGAGATTGCGACCTGGTTTGTCCTTGTCTGTTCAAATGCAATTTCACGCAGGTGTTGTCCCTTTGAATCAGTACGTTTCAAATGTAAGATTGGTTGACAGCTCCAGCCAGTTGATACTCTTGACTGACCTCTGACCTGGACCATACACCCTGGACAAAGCATGAATTGCAGTGGAGGCCCTAGCCGGTCAGACTGGCATCCATGGTTATTACAGTCCTGTCTGGTTCTCGGAACAGAGTTCCCCTGCTGAGATTTTGAATAGTCGCCCACCATCGGAAAGAAGGCAGTAAAGGATCCAGGCGGATTTCCCGATAGCTGGAGTTGGCAATGTCCAATTGAAATGGCAGCTGGGTCCACTGGAGTGGTCAAGTGTGATGCTGAGCCCACGGTACAATGTGAATGGTGGAAATGAACGTCCCCAGAGCCTTTGCTGGAAGCAGTACATCCTCCCTTGAGCAATGCGTCAGGAGCAGTGCCATATCTCTGATTGTTGCAATACGCTCTGGTGAAAGGAAGACCATGGCCTGCGCTGTGTCCAATATCGCTCCCAGATGCTGCAGCTGAGTTGGCTCTAGTTAACTCTTGTCGATGTTGACCAGCCAACCATTGGTGAGCAGAACCTCGAGGGTGCGCTGGACCTGATAGTGAGCCTGGGCCCTGGAGTCCGCCCAAAGCAGCAAATCGTCCAAACAGGGGTAGATATGGATCCCCTGAAGGTGGAGGTAAGCCATCAGGGTGAGCAACACTTTGGTGAATACCCTCGGGGCCGACAAGAGTCCAAACAGCATTGCTCGGTATTGAAAGTGATGCTGACCAAAGGCGAACCTCAGGAACCTTCTGTGAGCAGGGCAGATTGGGACATGGAGGTAAGCCTATTTCAGGTGGATGGAGGCCAGAAAGTTCCCCTCCTGCAGAGCTTCTATAATGGATGCGAGGGCCTCCATTTTGAATCGGTGATACTTCACGAAGCAGTTGACAAACTTGAGGTCCAAGACTGCCCTCCACAACAGATCTCGCTTGGGAACCACAAACAAGACAGAGTAACCCCCCACACACATCTTTCTGCTGATGGTACTGGTTCTATTGCAGCAATGTTGAGGAGTATTGCTTCCTGCATGACCCTCTGCCTTTCTTGAGATCTGGGAAAAGGAGAGGGAAGGGATCTGTCTGGGGGAGTTAACCAAAACTTTAGTTCATAACCGTGAGAATAGAGATCTCTGACCCAAAAGACTTGTGTTAAACATAGCCAGTGATTTGCATAAAGAAGCAACCTGCCTCCGACAGGGATGGCGTCAGTATTGTCTGCGCTGACGATCTCCCCTTCCATATGATGGAGACGAAGGGCCTTGTCGTCCCAGGTGCTGAGCTTTGCCCTGGAATCGCTGTTTGTGCCAGGTTCCCCTGGAGGAACGGAAGTCAGTAAAGCAAGAATTGCGGCCCTGTCCCCCAGGCTGCGCTCCCCAAAAGGGCTGAATTGAACGGTATGGAGCGAACCTTCTGAACAGCCTGCGATCGTCCTTCTTGAATGTGGCCAATACTGGCTTTCGATTGTCTCTGGGGTCTACCAAGACCGCTTTGAGGGCTTCCTCTCCAAAGAGTAATGACCCCAAGGATGGGACCCTAGACAAGTTGGCCCTGGCCATAGTATCCGCGTCCCAGTATGTACACTGAGCCACTACTTCCACGGCTAGGGCCCGCACTCCCAGATGAGTTGCATCTAAGGTGGCATCAGCCACAAACGCCACAGTCTTGTGTAACATCACCAGACCCTTTCTGAGTTTGACCGGATCCGGATTAGGATTGTCTAAGAGTTCATCCATCCAGGCTGCTGAAAAAATGGAAGCTGCAACAGAGGCCCGAACAGAGAAAGCGGTAGCCTCATGGTTTTTACACAGAGCAAAGTCTAGCCGTCACTCAGAAGGATCCTTAAGCTGGGAGTCCCCTTCTTTCAGAAGGAGAGACTTGGATACCAAACTGGAAATTGGCTCATCTACCCCCGGGACGTTAAGGCAATTCATGAAGTCTGGAGCCAAGGTGTAGTATCTGTTGGCGAGGGTGGAGAAACGGCATGCCTGCAGCAGGCAAGCCCATTACTCCTTGGCCAGCTTGTCGATGGGGTCTGGCACAGGAAGAAAGTGATCTGTCAATCTGGGAGATTTGAGAACCTTAGACCTCTTCACAGGAGGAGTGATAGATTCAGTTTGCAGAGATTGGAGACCTAAAGTGTCCAGAACTCTACGAATGAGGGGAAGATAGTTGGCCGAATCAAAAAGGTGATAGAACAAGTCCTCCTCCAGTTCAGAATCACCGCTCCACTCATCTCCCTCGGCCTGAAGAGAATACGAAGGATCCTCCAACCCAGTCATCTCACTGCCAATCCTGCCTCTGGCGACATCAAAGGGATTTGGTGAAGGTGATGAAGCGTCATTATTACAGCTGTGTTGCTCCATAGTGCTCGAGTGCAGCTGTGTACCCTGCTGAACTAATGGATTAACCTGAGACAGTGACTGTGCTTGAGAGAAGCCCTGTGAGAGAAATTCTGGAGTCAACTGCAACCCCAGTAGAGGGGCAGGATCCAAGGGCACTGGCTGCACTTGTTGAGGCAGATGTGGTTGCCCTTATGGAGACAGAGGTGCAGGAGTCTCATCAGACTGACGAGACGTGTGAGCTCTAGCCGCTGAGATATACTGAGATGGGCAGTCCAAAGTTGGCTGGCTAGGAAACCCTTCAAACTTGTCCTCTGACAACCCAGCAGGTGAATGAAAGAGGGCTGTTAATCTCTCTTGGCCAGCCTCCTCTGAAGCCAGGACTGACACGTATCGTGCTCATCTGGCAGCGCTATGGCTAGACAAGTGTTTGCTCTTAGCAACAGCCTTGGAGTGGAGTCTGGATTGCTTGTGTTTATAGACTTGTCGTGTGACGGGGCCTTGCACTGCTGTTTTGTCTCTGTCACATGGGCTGCCTCTGGCCGCTGATCTGCCATAGTATACACGCACAAAGGTAGAGGGTGCGGTACCTGTCACCAACACATGCACGAGGAGGGGGGTGCGGTGTGGATAGGAGCACTAGTACATGTCCACGTATGAGGGGAGCGGTACAACCCCAAGTGCACTACTGGCGACTAAGAACGATGAAGATCAAGCTCAGAGTACACGCACACAACAGGAAAGGCGCAGTACTGCTCCTGTGCACTTATATATGTAGAAGCCTCTCCGTGTCCTGGGCCTCTCTTTCACTTTCTGTTTTATTTTTATTCTTATTTTATGTTTAAAAAGTACAAAACTATGCTAAATACCCCCCTCACTAAATGCAGTCAACACACAAGGGATGCAAAAGTATGAGGGGGGAGTGGAAGAGCTTTAAGGTCAAATGCCTCACCAACAAAAAGGGCAGGAAAAAAACAGGCAAAATGACGGCTGCTGAAAAAAGGTGGGAAAAATTCAAAACAAAATGGCGCCCACCTAGAGTGCCAATGCTCTGCCCCACAACGGAGTAACGGTGGCCGTTGCAGATATAAAGTCGCCTGAGGGGGAGCGGCAACCGACAACTACCCCACAGACACTGCTGCCAGAAATGAAAGGGAGCCACTGCCGCAAGCTCCAGAGAGAGAGCCGCCACTGCGAGCCCTGCCTCAGCAGCTGGCGAGCTCCCAACGGCCGCAGTAGCGAGCCGCGGAGAAAGAGGCCTGTGAAGAAAAAAAAGAGAGCCACCTCCAAGTAGAGAGCTGCCTCCACGAGCTGTACTCCTGAGCCAGGAAGCTCCGAGCGGCTGCAGTAGCGAGCCGTGGAGCCAAATTGAAGCTGCCGCCACGAGCTTCCGACTCGCTGCTTCAGCCGCAGGGAGAAGGGGGGGCCACTGCCGCTGCTAAAGCAGAGGCAGCAGTAGCAGACTCCTCTCTTCCTAATGAGGAGCCCAGGCAGGGAACAGCCTCTGCTGTCTCTGACACAAGGAGTGAGGATAAACCGGGGGGAGAAAACAATCGGAAAAAAACCACCCCCAAAACAGACCAAAAACAAGAGACAATTAAGGAAAAAAGGGGAAACAAAAACCAACAGCCCCCGTCCCACACACTCTCACACAGACTTAACTTAAAAATCCAAATTCCTACACTACACTAGAACCCTACATCCTTAAACTACAGTGGATATAACAGCCTCAGACGAAGGCAAGAATGAACTGGAGTGGGAGGGGCTTGGATGCCCCAGGTCTTTGACTTCAATACATTCTTGCCTTCGGACGCTAGATGGCGCTATAACCCATGTGATGGCATGCTACCTGGGGAAAACAGTACACCCCCTCCCAAACCCACTAATCCCCTTAGCAGTGGGTGTGAGGGAACACTCAAGGACATGTGGCTGAATTCACAAAACAAGATGCTGCAGGGAGGTGTTGCACAAGAGAAGACAGAGAAGGATAAACCTCCCCCTGCTCCCCTTCCTCGAAAAAAAGGCTGTTTCTTATCGCTAGGCTCTCCTCCTCCTCCTCCTCCTATGTATTCTAGAGATACACAATATGAATCATTACTAGACTGGATGTGAAAAATTTCAGCTACTTCTCAAA